>NW_028145452.1:482500-560000 GCF_977016875.1 Pavona decussata
AGAGGAAATCAGTGATTTCATAACAAAATGGCAGACGTTCAAAGATGAAAGCATGGGAAATTCACGGGTTATCGTAAACAAGATCTGCAAATCATCACGTGAGCTGTAGACGTTCTCTGAAATTTTTGCGTGCTCCTGGATATTGATTGATTTGTCAATATTTCAATGGTGCCATGTAACCAGTCGACCTCATCGCCTGCTGAAGACTAGCAGTAAGCAGTCGAAACGTCATGATTTACATCTCAAAGTGACTACTTTGAGATGTACTACTAGCGACAAAAGATAATACTTATTGTTATTATTACACTTATTGTTAATAAGATGTAGTAGCAAACCCCTGTCCCCGCTACTCACTCCCTCGCACCCCTGAAAATCATCAGAAGGTGGCGTTCAACATATCATCATCCAAAATGGTTGCAGCAGGATCCCCCGCATCCAGTAAAATAAGACAACATGTTGCAGGAGGAAGCCCCATCCTTTCTTGAAATTAGACGAGTTGCAGGAGCAACCCCCTCACCCCTTGTAAGTGTACATCAGAATGCAGTAGGAACCCATCCTATAAGTGTCCTGTAGGTGTATTGCAGGTTGCAGTAGGAACCACCCCCCTCCACCCCCATAAGTGTATCACAGGTTGCACGTGGACCCCCCTCACCCCCTGTAAGTACATAGCAGATTGCAATAGGATTTTCTTTACCACTCCACATGGACAACGGGGTCGACGTTTCTTTTTAAACCCCCTCCCTGGAAGAAGTGGAAGGTAGCGGGTAGTACCTCCTCCTAGGTCCCTAAACATTGGGGCATTTGTTTTGACCTCTTTCCCAAGCAACAGGACGTATCGTGTTGGCGTGGAAAGTACGGAGTACTCGCGGCTCTTCTTTGACTGGATAATAAAAATCGGAAAGTTTACGGATCCTTCAACGAAGCGGGTTTGCCAAAAAAGGCACTTGTTTTTCCTCTTATATTAAGTTATTTACAATAAGATGCCTGAACGCGGTTTTAAAACTTTTCTGTGGTTCCTTTACAGCAAATAGTCACTGAAGAATGGAGACTCTTTAAACCTGTTTAACCTTTGTGAGCTAACTCAACAGAACGGCTGAGGAAAAAGAACGCCAAAATATCGTTGTGTTAACAATGTTGGCACCTGATTAGGAATGCATTTTGACGTGATTTTCGAGTTAAACTGTCGTCCTGTGATCTAAAAATGATGTGGCATGGAAAAAAAAAGAGAAGTAGCCTGGATTACAATTCAGAAAGTGTGTTACACTGGTCACACAAGTACAGTTTACCACTTCCTACTTCAGCCGTGCCGTTGCGAAAGCTCACTACAGCCGAACACTATTTAAAAGTGACTCACCCTCGGGGAATGGCCAAGTGACCGCTTAATACAGGTTGTACAGAAATATACACGTCAAACATAATAAAAGTGACATTTTTATATAGCATTTGATAACTTTATAGTGTAGAGTTTACTGTGCTCAAAAGCGCTCACAAAATCACTTGCTTGGTTAACAATTCAAACTGCAGCGATAAAATGGTATGACAAAGGAGAAACTTAAACGACTAATAAAACATTAACGCTAAGATCATACAGTCTGGCAAGGTACACTTTACCATATTTGAGTGGTTTCCTTTTACAAAGTGACCATCTAAAACAGCTCAAAACAATAGAAACAGCTCGTTGGGGCTTAATAAAGAGTGACCACGACTACGTAATAAAGATCAGAATTACAGTAATTAAGGGAAGTAATTTTCGGGACTTTGGCAACTGACCACTTAATAGAGGGTGACCGCTTAATACGGTGCCGCTTAAGGCCGGTGCCTACTAATAAAGAAGTATTTTTGTTTGGTTTATGACTATGCGGGGAAAGCAGATTTTAGCAAGGGCTATTGAAATCCAAAAAGAAAATTGTGGGTAACCACGCATTTTTTAGAGATAATTAAACAACATTTATCGTGAAAAACAGTAAAATACAAAGAAATGTATGGCGTTTTGTTCAAAATTGAAGCTTTTTTATTTCTGAAAAATGCATGGTTACCCCCAATTTTCTTTTTGGATACCAAGAGCACTTGCTAAGTTCTGCTTTCTCCGCATAGTTTTAAGCCGCGCAAAAATATTCCTGTATTAGTAGGCACCACCCATAGGAAACTCGAATATCTCGAGATGCACAGAACGTATGCGCAGTAACTAAAGCTCGACTGTACTTGCAAAAGCTAACCGCATGACCCCAGTTTTAAAATGGTGATAAACTACATCACAGTTTACTTGCAACAAAGTATTTGGTGAAGACTTTCTTCAAACTCACTTGGGAGTAGCATGAATAGAAACCCAATGACGATAGAAAATGCAGCAACTATCTTATAACTGCCAAACTCCGCACCTCGGAAGATGAAATCCGTCAGGGCATTAATGGGGATACCAAGGACAGTTCCCAGCGAGATGAACAACGGATAAGTAAAAGCGATCCCAAAGTTGATCAAGAAATTGAATATCAATCCTAAAATGGCATTTCCACAAAGATATCTCCATGGAATATGTCTCCAGTTGAATTCTTCATAGTGCGTGTAATGAAAGATCACGATAACTGGCCAGAGAAAAAGCGTGCTGAGCAGACCAAGACAGGAGAGAAACAGGGAAACTTGGCCCAAGGTGGCGTCCCCGACAATCCTCTTGAACCACACCTAAAAATCGAAACAGATACAAGGGTTTCGATTAGTGCTTCGATTAAACAGGACTGCAACCAAGTGAGAGATTTAGGGGAGGGGCCTGGGGAGAGGGAGCCTTATTTGTTTAGACCAAAACCGAGCCCCGAAGGGCCGAGGCGCCAAGATATTAGGGAGCTTAAGCAACGACGACGGAAACAGAAACGAAAACGTTATTTGAAAATATAACTTTATTTCATTTGTGCTACTTCGCGATTATTTCAATTCGCTCAACTTTTACAAAAATGGCGAACTATCCAGGAACCAAATTGGTAGGAGTGGCGTACAAGTTAAGAAAGAAAAAGAAAAATTCACCGTCGTCCGTTGACGTTCTCCACAAAACCTTAAATGTGGTCATTTCACGTTGTTGTTTTGCAGAGGACGGCAAAGAAATGTACCAAAATGTAAAACGCACGTGCAGAGCGATTGTTTTTGCTCATTAAACCTATTGTTTTGCGGCGCTGTCGTTGCCTTTGCCGTCGTCTTTGCTTAAGCTCCCTATTTTGTAGCCCAAAGAGAAGCAAGTCGGACGTTCGATAGCGGGCTTCCTAATCAAAAAGAAAGAAATCACTACTAGCTTTGTGACGCAAACTATGAGGGGACATTAGAAGTAGTATGGTCTTTTAAGGTTCTAAGGACCTTAGCAGTCATTTGTTTCGATTTTTCCAAGAGAACAGCAATTAGTTAGGTGGTCCCACAGCCTCGTTTTTAGTCGTCTTTGGCACGCGTTTGAACTTGGCGTCACCCGTTGAGCTGATTGGGAAAACGCGCGCTAAAAAATTTCGGTTCCAAGTCCCAGACAGGCAGCTCGGCTCGCTCGATAAGTGCGATTAGGCCAGGGGACGACGCTATCCCGCGCAATGTTCCACTCTGCTCGAAACCCTCACGCTATTCCAGACTTTACCTTGTACAAAGCCGCACCGATCGCCGCTGCCACGGACAGAACCACTCCATCAGCCCTAGGACCTTCAAAACCTTCTGCATAAGCCATCATCACTATACCACCAATACATAACACAACTGCTGATATCTGAAAAAGACAATTAGACACAGCATTGTGAGTCCACTAACTTCACAAGTAAAATAGGCTGATTTAGCAACAGAACGGGAACGTTATTTGAGGACGTTAGAGCGCGCGAAATAGTCTGGATGCGAGTCTATTTTGACTATATATGGGCATTCTTGATGCGTGCGCCGTTGTCAACTGACGTTCCCGTTCTGTTGCTAAATCAGCGAACGCCCGATACGAGGCGATTTTTAAGACGATTTTTTTCTTGAATCGTTTTTACATGATCTTGAAAACCTTGAACACAACGGCGGCTGTGTCGTTTGCCCCCCGGGGGGGGAGAAAACTCCCATATAAAAATGACAGGGGTGATCGTCGGAAATTTTGAAAAGAACTCCTAAAGAATTCTCTTTGTGGGCGTAGTCCGACCATTTTTTTTTTTTGTTACCTTGGAAGTCATTTTAGATTTAAGCACCTAAGGGGCACCAAACCACGAATTTTAACCCCTAAAAGGTACGACAATCACCCCTGTAACTTTAAAATGGGAGTCCCCCCTCCCCCCAGGTTTGCGCTCCAACAAACTTCGGACAACAACGTTGTAGGTATTTGAATTGCTTTGAAAACAACCACAATGCGTTGCCCCAACAACTTTTCCATCTACACATGATCTCGATTTTTAACGCAAAAATGTTGCGCTAAAAATCGTCGTTAAAAATTGTCTCGTGTAGCAATTTGGAAGTCTCGCAACTCACAAAGGATTTCTTGACTAATGATAGGAGCACTCGGAATTTTTTTTTTCCGAGTATGCCTGTGTTACTTACTGAATAATATATCATTCTCATTTATTCACCAGGCTTAAAATATTCCATCACATTTATTTCATCGCGCATATGATATGCCACACATGACACTCCAATCCTAGCGGTATGCAGGATGTTTGTCCCATGAACCTAGTTTAATGGCCTTAGCTCCTACGAGTCTCCTGTAGCTCAGTGGTAGAGCACCCGAACTAGTAATCGGAAGGTCTTAGGTTCGACTCCTGATGGGAGCACTCGGATTTTTTTCCGAGCATGCCTGTGTCACTTACTGAATAATATATCATTCTCAAATTTAATTTGTCATCGACGTAACGTCCTCGAAGTCACCGTCTTTGCTGTTTATTTCGATAGAGCTTGTAAGTAGCACCTCGTTCGCCTTACCTTAAGAATGCCAAGTCTGTCCTTCAGCCAAATCAGAGAGAAGACATAAACGAAAGCATTACAGGATGAAAACAGGGCTGTGACGTCAGTGGCAGGGATAACGCCAAGTGCCCGGATGTAAAGGTAGTTGGTCATCATCCACAGCAAGCAAAACGGACCTACGTATTTGATTAAGGTCCCAACACGAAGGCCTTGTGTTCCAAACACTGTTTCACTTTGTCTAAAAAGCGGGGAAAAGATTTCAGTCGCTTGTTTGTCAATGACGGAATGAATCTCATAAAAAATGTACAATTTTAGTAACAGTAGGCTTGTGAGGCATACATGACGCTTTTCGATAGTATGGAAAGTTGATTATGCGTTTGCTGTTTTCTAACCATTAAACATACAATAAACAGTACAATTTTTCAACCAATCAGGAGTTATAGTAAAACAAATTGTTTTTGTAGTTCACTCGCGTTTTTTCCGCGCTTGCGTGCTGTTGCGTTTAAGTTCATTGTGTTCAGTGTCATTCGCACACCATAAACCGCCACTCGAGGGAGACGAGCTTGGGACCGAACTCGAAAGCGTACGATCGATGCGTCTTTAACCGCGGTCAAACGTTGAAATAAATAAATAAATAAATAAATAAATAAAATAACTAAACTCCGTTAAAGATAAGGTTTTACCTTGAGAGTCAAAGCTCCTAATTTTTTTTTTTTTTGCGAGTTTGTGAGTTTTCTAAATCATTCTACGATGAAATGTTCAGAAAGCAAGACAGAGAGAGGCCTAAGAACTAGGCAAATTTAAATCCAAACAGGTACTTGTTAAAGGCTATAAAATAGTTAACATATAGTTTTTTTTTTCTTTTCACTTGAGCTGTGCACACCTGTAAAATACAATCATCCTCCTTCCTCTCAGCAAACTTGGCAGAAAATAGAGAGGAAAAACCACCAGCATCCAGGCAGTGGAGAACCACGTGATAAAGAATGGTGCATTGAAATCCGATGAGGAAAGCAATGCCGATCACTATGGCAACACCAATCAGCAACTTCCGGGTATCAAAATGAAGTCTGTGGGTAGATCTTTGAAGTGTTGGTGGTTCTTTAATAAAAGAGAACAGTGTTAGATTGTGAACAGTCCGTCAGTTTTTCTCGGTTTGATTACCAAGAAGCGAAGTCTACACAATATCCCCATCCCCGGCCCTCAAGCAGTTTTGTCCTCAACAAAGAAGGGACCTTAAGCAGCGACGACGACGACGACGTCAACGAGAACGTCAGAAAACAATAGTTTTAATTAGCAAAACACTGGCTCTGCACGTGCGTTATACACTTCGGTACATTTCTTTGCCGTCCTTTGCAAAACAACAACGTGAAATGAACAAATTTAAGGTTTTATGGAGAACGTGAACGCATGATGATTAATTTTCCTTTCTCTTTCTGAACTTTAAAGGCGCCCCTACAACGTTAGCTCCTCGATAGTTCGGCCACATTACACAAACTGAGAGAGTATAAATCATCGCGAATTTTATTTGGAAGACGCGAAGGTAATTTTTTTAAGTTCCGTTTCCGTCGGCGTCGTCGTCGTCTCCGCTTAAGGTCCTTAACGTGCTTCTCGGTTCCCGTGACAATAAAAAGTTGAGCCATTCAGTCCTTTCTGTGAATGGTTTGGGTTCAGATCTTATAAAGACTAGAGATTACTTCTACGCCTTCTTCACATAAATTTTCCGAAAGCAAATGTTAATTTTTAAAATCTCATGCGGCCATTACCCACTGAACAATCAAAGACACTAACCCACGTGACGCGTGACATTGTCACGCGAAACATGCGATCGGAAGGGACGACCTATGTACCATGCTCTTCAACAGTAAATATCATTTTATCATTATTATTTTTCAAAACCTGGACGAAACAGTATTATCGGAATTTTATAAGAGATTTCTTCTGAAGCTTCGCTCATTTCCCGGAGAGGAAATTAATTCGAGATGTCTCTACACTGCAGTTGCAAAGTTCAACATTCTCAGAAACAAAATTAAATCATATCATGGAAATGTTACTATACCTGAGCAGGAGCCACCTGAGACCAACGCATTTTCGTCAGGCGGATTAGTATTTGTTCGAAGTTCCTGTTCATCACCGGACGAGTGCAACAACTTGGATTTTTCGTTGAATTTCTCGCATTGGTCTTCGTTTGCTTGCATGATCGATGAGTTTGTAGAATATTTCAGCCCGTAAACTGGGTAGTTAGAACTAAATTCGAAATTATCTTTCCTCGTTTTAAGCGTAAGAAACTGCTACGCCGACGTATAGGCCCATAATTGGAAAGAACGTGGCCAAACTATGGCTGTTTTCGTCAGGGACCAGGGATAGACAAGAAAACATCCGACTTCACGCGATCACCAGAAGGGGGGTCGAAGTCCTTTCGTCCAGTGGACTCTGATCAACCTCGCTTCCAGGAAAGCTAAACCATCGGGTAACGTGAGCAAGGAAATGAAATGCTGGGATCATTTCTATAACCTCTCGCTATTTAGTATTCATAATTCCAGTCTCAAGCTTATCACCAGTTAACTCAGCAGGTTCATCATTGAAATCTGTGTCTGCTTCTGGAGTGAAATAAAGTTTTTTGAATAAGGGCAAGATAACAGGCTTATTAGTATTTAGTAGGCACATTTTTAAGGTAAATGTTCTAAGATACTTATTCATCTCGGGTGGATTAGTGTCTTCAGGAGCCCGGACATCAATATCAATATTTTGAGAGTAAGTGTGTTTACGTTTTCTTTTTTTTGTAGGATGTTTTTTTGCCTTTCTCGATCACCAAATCTTTTACTTCGCAAGCTTGAGTATTTGCTCTTAATGCACGGACCACTAGCTACAATAGGGACCTTAAACAGAGAAGACGACGCCGCCGACGGAGACGGAACTTAAAAAATTACCTTCGCGTCTTCCGAATAAATCCGCGATGATGCATACTCTCTCAGTTTGTGTAATGTGGCCGAACTATCGAGGAGCTAACGTAGTAGGGGCGCCTTTAAAGTTCAGAAAGAGAAAAGAAAATTAATCATCATGCGTTCACGTTCTCCATAAAACCTTAAATTCGGTCATTTCACGTTGTTGTTTTGCAGAGGACGGCAAAGAAATGTACCAAAGTGTATAACGCACGTGCAGAGCCAGTGTTTTGCTAATTAAAACTATTGTTTTCTGACGTTCCCGTTGACGTCGTCGTCGCTGCCGCTTAAGGTCCCTAATGTCGCTACCACGAGTCGACGAGTGTTTAACAAATCTTCTAGGGCGTATATGGCAGCCACAATGTGCTTACATCCCCCATCTCGACCGCCTTTACACTTACATCTCGTCTGTAGTACACTGCCTCGGTTTGCACCTCTACCCTCAAGAATGAACCAGAGATCTTAGTACTCCTCCATTTCCTTCATCCGTTTTGATTTTCATGAATGGCCACACTTTGGCTACGTATACATGAACACCCTCTTGATTCAACTGAGCAGTTAGTAAAGATTCCATATAATCGACATATAACCATCATTGAATAAACGATAATCGTCAAATGAATTACAAGCCGCTAGTCCTTGCTTGTCGTAATCAGTGGAGTGTACGATATTTTTAACCACATAGTTTACCAACCCAAACGGCGACGACGAGTTGAAGTCGTTCACGGTCTTCAGGGAAAATGGATGGGCAATTTGCATATCATGAATTATTAAATTATCTGCATCGTTTGTTTGATCTTTCTCGAAGCTGGGATCCACTGGCAAAACCATTCTTTCAACAGCAGAGGCGATTTCCACCGGCGAAGACTTATCCGCTCACTGAAACTCCACGTTCCGGCAGTTGGGAAGGAAAGATTGCGTGACGAGCCAAAAGAGCGTCTGCTAGGGTGATTCATGTCAGTTTCTGAGTGGTCAATCTCGTACCCAGAGGTTAGTCGCCAGGAGAGACTCTGGGGTACTGGTACTGGAATTTTAAGAAGAAGAAAATACTTCTGATACTTTTTTTTAAAACAGGGTAATTCCTTCACTAATTATAAAAAACAAAATTACTG
Organism: Pavona decussata; assembly: GCF_977016875.1. NCBI lineage: Eukaryota > Metazoa > Cnidaria > Anthozoa > Scleractinia > Agariciidae > Pavona > Pavona decussata. Next base: position 491,439 of record NW_028145452.1, read on the forward strand.
TTATCAACGGAAGCCTAAATTACAACGTTAAAAAATTCTAGAAATACGAAAAAGATCTAAATACTAAAAAGAATTTTAAATCTTTAAATTTTTTGATTGACTGCCCGGTATACGTAATGGTTTGCATTGTTTTACCGCAGAAATCCTGTTATAATAAAATTCCAGTTCCCCAGAGTCTCTCCTGGCGACCAACCGCTAGCCAAAGAGCCTGAGGTCTCTGGGTACGAGATTGCTGAGCGGTTAGCACGCAAATTTCCTTTCTTATTTCAAGCAGGAGCCCTGTTTCAAGTAATCACCGGAAGATCACCAATTGTAATTAACAGTTTTAGTACTTCATTACCTAACTTGTAAATAGTTTACGTTGACTTTAATGATTAAAGTCAAATCGACTCCGTAAGTTTCAACTCTTTATTTTAAACTTCTTTTCTAAATAGAACAATTTTCAATTGAGTGTCGAAAGTAATTTCGTGTTTGCTGTGGTTTTGCATTACTACGCTCTGTGATCGATTAACAAAACTCGCGCCACTTTCTCAACCAATGAGAATCCAAAAAAAAACCAATCGTGTTTTCAACGCTCGCGTTTTCCCGCGCTTGGCGCCGTTTACATGTATTTGCTTCGAATTCTGATTGGCTCGTTGTGTTGTTTACATCTGTTGCGATTGGCTAGAGTAATTACTTTGGTTTTGGTCGTACGACACTCAATTGGAAGCGTCAGTTACTGCAATCAGTTCCATAGCTAGATTATCAATGTTTGGCACAGTTTAGTCAGGGCCGCAGAAAGTGCCTACAACTCACGTCACCAGGTCACGAGCCATACTTTGCAATTTCACGAGTCACAAAAAAAGAAATCAGCAAACGAAAACTAAAAGGAAACCCACTAAGCGTACTGAAGTTAAATCAAGCCACCGGAGCCCAGTTACGATACAAATTAACAATTTATTTTCTTCAATATCAGCGTATTCACGATTCACAATCACGGATTCACAGAACGGTTTTTCAGTAGATCAGGATTCATGGACGGCAAAAAAAGAAAGGCGGATCAGGGGGTCACGTTAGTCTCACTCTCAGCCGTTTTTAGTGTCTTCAAGGGAGGAGCGTTGCGTGACGACACTAAAAACCGCTGCGAGGGAGACTAGGGGTCACGAAAATAAGCTTGCCCCCACCCCCACCCCGGCCTGTTAACCATGTGATTGAAGGCACTGCAGCGTACATTTATGTAAATTGCTTTACATTCTTTATTTTATTTTTTTTTTTAAGTTTTTTTACACTAAAAACACTGTACCGTGTTTCTAAACTAACTACACGTAAAATATGTACAAGAAATTAGCTAGAAATTGTCTAAATATGTAAAAAGATATTAACTAAATGTTTGTTTAAAAAGAAACGTTTTTAACTTGTTTTTAAAAATACCAACTGAAGTACAGTTCCTTCTTTCACTGGGTAAAGTGTTCCATAATTTAGAAGCACAGACAGAGAACGCTCTGTCTCTATAACTCTTCCAATTAGAGAAAGGAGTAACTAATAGTTTTGAAGAAGATCTAAGGTTACGTGCAGGGGTGTAAACTAAGAGTAGGTCTTGTATATAAACAGGTGCTATTAAAGTTATGAAGATCTTTACAAGTAAACAGCAAAATTAAAAACTAAAAAAAATACGTTGATCAACTCAGTGAGAGCAGTATCAGGATGATGTGGTGGTATTTTCTCCCTTTCACTACGAGGCGCGTACCGCACAGTCTTGAACCTGTTGAAGTTTTTAAATAAAGTTATTCGGTAGCCAATAAAACAGGAAATTGCAGCCTGTAATTATAATTGTAAGACACGAAATTTCACCTTTAGGAATTGCCTAGTGCACTTGATTTACAAGTAGTTTTAACACAAACAACCCGGCTTTAAAAGTCAAACTCAAAAGAACTTGAAAGAACTCGTTGCTGTTGGGCACAAAACGAAGAAACCAGCCCAATGTAGAAATGGCGTGCTCAGCCAATCAGGAGCGAGTATTTTCACCGCTGGAACAATCAGGAGTGAGTAATTCTGCCCTCGGTGAAAGAAAAAAAAGCCCTACGTCTCGACCAATCAGCATTCAGTAATTATGCCCTCTATGTTATGAGTAATGTTTAAAACATAGGCAGCAGTGTTTTATCGGGATTTAAAACCACGAGCCACAGCCCAGTGCTTTTAGACCCGATAAAACACGTGCTGCGAGTTTTTTGAACGGCTTCAAAAATATTCCTGGAAAAGCGTGTGTCAAGAGAGTTCATAACAATGATGCTTTTGTGAACGTTGGAAGTTAGCATACGAGAAAAACATTAAACACCGCATACTAATAAGGAGGAGGTTTTACCGGGTTTTAAAACCACTGCACGTGATGTTTTACCGACCATTTGATAGGTCAATGGGCTTATGAATTATTAATGAGTTTTGAAAGAATAATAGTATTACTAACTGAACTGTTGTTCTGTTGTAGACTTGATTCAATAAGATTCTGTGCCAGCAGATTTAATATCTCAGCAAGTTTACTCCTTCTTAGGTTTGCTTCCACTCCTTTTACAGCACAGACGACACAGGCATTTACACGACATCCTAATCACCATGACAACCAAGGTAACTATAGAAACAAGGAAAGCCATGACATCAAGTAAGTAGTACTGATACCAAGGGATGTCAAACACTTGAGGTCTGAGATGCCGGGCTCCACCATGTCTGAGTACATACTCTATCCAATCACCAGCAGCCTCCAAAGGAGCACGTGGCTTGTCTTTCATCAGCGTCGAAATTCGTGTTGCCTCTTTCTTGAACCTGGAGGAATCAGGTTAAAAACCTGCCTTTTAATTACCAGTAAAGACCATTTTCATTCATATTTTAAAAAATATGAATGAACAATCAATTGAACTGTTAACCGGAACAATAGGGAGTTTAAGAAGCTACTACGGCGAATGCAACGACAACGTGACAAAACAATAGGATTTAATGAGAAAAACAAAAGCCCTGCACGTGCGTTTTGAATTTTGGTACACTTCTTCACCGTGCTCGGCCAAACAACAACGTGAAATGACCAAATTCAAGGTTTTGTGGTGAACGTGAGCAAATGACGATGAATTTTTCATTCTGTCTCAACTTGAACGTCGTCCCCACCTGTTCTGTTACTGGATAGTTCGGCCACATTATATAAGTTGAACGATTTGGAATAATCGCAAAGTAGTAAAAGTAACGAGAACTTATATTTTCAAGCGACGTTTTCGTTGCCGTTGCCGTCGTGGTTACTTGAAGCCCCTATTAATTCAACATTCTTTGCACTGCTACTGTGTCTATTTCACCACCTGAGTTCTTGGAAAGAGAACACTACGTAAGCCGAAACACCCATGCACATGTTATTCAGAGCAATACTTCACTGACGGAAGATAAGCATCAAGTCTCTAGTCTTTGCATTTTGAATGTTGCCCTGTTCGCCACAAAATTGAACCTTTGTTGTTTCTCTCCATCCAGGACATATTTGTTCAAAACTTGGGTAAGCTAAGCTTTATAGGATCACAATTAAACAGTGCTTTCATTTCTTAGCCGAGGGTTTTTTGTTAAAAGAAAAGTAAGGAACCTCTGGCTTGCGTTTTAATTTAAGAACCCTGACCTAGAGCCCCTGCTAGTCGCAGCAATTCACTCATCAAATACAGGATTACCGTGCCCAGCTGCACTACAAGTGAGTAGTACTACTACTACTACTACTACTAATAATAATAATATAAATAAATAATAATATTATAAATAATAATAATAACAATAATATATAATATTATAATAACATTAATATATAATATATTATTAATAATATTATATTAAAATTAAAAATAATAATAATAATAATAATAATAATAATAATAATAATAATAATAATGATCTTAAAGGGGCACTGTCACGGCGATTCTTCTTTACTTTGGCCAAAACAAACAGTTTATAAACAACCTGGTTTGTAACATAAAATTGCTCTTACAACACCAGGAAAAAATATTAAACTCTTTCTCCTCGGAAGAACAAACTACGATCAGTTTTTAGCCAATTCTCTAAAATACATAGGAATAACTTGAAAAAGTTGGCCATTTTTTTCTTCAAGTTGCAATCCACTTCCATCCTAGCCATCTGCAGCCAAACATAATTAAAAATAGTTTCTGTGCATTAGAAGCATCATTGTTAACAAAACTCAACCATTATTTTAATGATTCCACTGAAACATATAGCTGGTTTTTTTGCCTATCCATAAGGACATTACAAATAGGTGACACTGCCCCTTTAATAAAGGGTATGTTCGTCACGGACATGGTTTCCAGAACGGCCCTGTTAAGGAAAATGAAATATAATACCATAAAACAGTCAAAAGATGTAGCAACACATAGTAAAAAGCTAAAGTTACAGCCATATAAATACTGATATCTAGTAGGTATAATCGAAACTGCAAAAACAAAATAATAGGAAACGTTCCACTTTTTTTTTTTTTGAATAATAAAATCGATTTAGTTTCCTACTCCCAAAAATCTCAGACTGGAAATGATCATCAACAATATTTCGCACACATTGTATGCCAACACATATGTTATGTAAAATATCTCAGTACCTTGGATCATTCACAACATGTTCTATCGCTTCCACTACTTCTTGGACATTCGCAGTTTTGTAATCCACAACTGTTCCCCATCCAAAATTTGCTGCTCTCTTTGCATTGGAAAACTGGTCTGCAAATAAGGGAACAGCCACCACAGGAACCCCATGATATCCAGACTCATGATAACTCTTAATTCCCATATGAGAAACAAAAGCCTTGATGTCCTTGTGAGCCAATAGATCATTCTGAGGTAACCACTTAACTACTTTTATGTTTGGACCAAGTGACGAAGGAATGTAATCTGAGAAAAATTAAAAGAAGAATTAAAAACTCATTTAAATAAAATCATATAAATCACTATTATAATAAATAAAAAAAGTAAATAAAGACAAGATACATTTTTATGATATTCTTAAGGAATACTGTCTTTTATTAAAGCAATGTCCAGTAACAAAGGCCTGTTCCAAATGTTGCCCTACTGCTGTGCCAAGCTAAATTCAAGAATTTAATTCGACTTAAACACGGAAGAAGCACGACGTTTGAATTTAGTTCGGCAGGTTGAATTAAGTTTGGCACGACTATTTAACACGGCAGGCCCTGTTGTGCCGCATGGCAGTAGCGCTACTTGGTTTCAAACGGCGTGCTATTGCCCTGCCAAACTAAATTCATAAATTATTTTAATGTATTTTGGGTTAATTTTGTCATTTTCTATATTTTATAATTTGGTGCAACTGAATTAAATTCAGTGTTTGAAACCACTGCCGTGCTACTGCCATGCCACTGCTGGGTCAAATTGATTTAAGTTCAGCACAGGAGACTGTAGTATGATGTTTGGAACAGGCCTAAGTCTCAATCAGTCCTTGCTGTAATGCAGGCAGGCACCAATCCAGACCAGTTTCCACCCGGTGTTTTAAGGAAAATGATCAAATTTTCAACTCACGATAAATAGATATTTTTATAATTAAAAAATAATCAGATTTTAGTATGAAAAATGCCTGTCAAAGTGACTTGAAAACCCACTGGAAATGGCAATATTTCAGGAGTTAAAATTTTAACAATTTCTAGGGGGGAACATGCCCCCTTACACCCCTAGAACCATGCTGGCATCTTTGATGCCCTATCATCAGAAAATGGTCACTTTTTTTCCTGGATCAGCGCCTGGCAGGTCTTTTGAAACATCTACAATAAAATTTGCAAATTTGAAAAAATAAAAAAAACAACAACAACAAAAAACCACTTATGTCCAGAAATGCACCTAACCCTGATTTTGGATACTTTATATAAGCCCGGCATTTTTGTCGTTTTCACATGACTTCATGTTTGACAGAATTATTTGTGTTTTAGTAAGAATTTAGGGTAGGAGACACTTTGTGATGTCTATCATATAGTTCATGCATCTCATTAGCATGCATTTCTGGACATGTCTCAAAAAGACAGCAAACAAATAAAACTTAACCAAAAAAAAAAATCAAAAGTCCACAATATGATTAATTTTGGTACTTTTAAGCTTCCATAGAACTTTCTGTTTTAACTTCCCAAATGCTGCACCAAAGAGATCGATCCTCTCTTCAGACATGGCTGTTTCCATGTAGGATCCAAAAGAAACAATAATAAATCCATGGCCTCCATTGCTGCTGACAAAATCTTCCAACTCAGCAGGGAGAGGGTTGGGCTTTTTAACAGTTAGGGGACCAACCATTATTTGACCTACAACAGAAGAATGATATATTATGAAGTGACCAGAACTATCACTAAGCCTCCCTGGATGGGGTACAGCTAATCCACTACAGGAAACAAGGCGTGACGTGACTGGGACTATTAATTACTAATCCCCCTTAATGGATTCTGTTTATTGTAAAATACCCAGCATGAAGTCACAAGGAGTATTACTTTTCCCCCCTGGATGGGATGCTAGTCCATCACAGGATACCCAGCATGAAGTGACAAGGAGTATTACTATTCCCCCTGGGTGGGATGCTAGTCCATCACAGGATACCCAGCATGAAGTGACAAGGAGTATTACTATTCCCCCTGGGTGGGATGCTAGTCCATCACAGGATACCTAGCATGAAGTGACTAGGAGTATTACAACTTCCCCCTGGATGGGATGCTAGTCCATCACAGGATACCCAGCATGAAGTGACTAGGAGTATTACTACTTCCCCCTGGATGACTTCCCACTGTGCTATCCCTGCTCCCCCTATTAGGGAGACAACATGGAGTAAAATTTCTTGCCTAAGGAAACAACAACAAAAACACTTAAAGTCATCATCATTGTTCTGATCAAACGTTTTGATGTGCTAACCACTACACAATGATGATCACACCTCCACAGTTGACCAGTAGTTTTCAATAACATCAACCTTTGCCGAAATGTTGTAAACCTGCAATTAAAATGTGAAATTTGCAAGGCCTTGCTAAAATTCATTGAGAACCAAGATTTTAGAAATCTGTTGAAACCTCATAATATTTAAAACATCTACATGTATGTACCTGGTAGAAGGGGTTGTGGATACTCTAATGCAAAATCTGATGCAATAATCACAAGCTCATCTCTGCCAAAAGCCTCTCCACAGCTTATCTCAGGAGTAATGTTGTATTTAGCCTTCAGAGCAGCCATTGAACCAAGAAACAATCCGTTAGATATCACTTGAAATGCAACATAAGCTACGAGGTTCATAACACGTTGCAGAAATGACATTTTATCTGTAAAGCCAGTCATGCGCAGTGGAACGTAGGATATAGGTGATGGCGGCATGAGATAAGAACCTGGCATTGGTATCACTGAAAATATCCCCACTCTGCGAATTCCAAGATGTTCTCCAACTAGAACACCACCAAGAGCAGCCCCTTCATAAACTAACAAATCAAAATTCCTCAAGTCTTGAAGCAGTTCTGTGCTATTTAGCAAACTTTCACATACGAGTCGCTGAAATTCGACAATGTTTGTGATTAACTGCAAAAAACCTTTCTCCATTGCAGGTCTCACCAAAAACTCTTCAAGAAACCCAGATTTAAACAGCACTTGATATACTTTGTGAGGGATCATTTCACTTGATCTTGAAGGTTTGTAATCTGAGGATACTAACATAACTACCTGTACAGAATAAAACAAAAAACGTAATTTAAAAAAAATGTAAAGTAACATGATAATTTGTTTATCCACGGAGCATCGAAGAGTTTTCCATTGAGAAACTTGATTCAAAGGTGTTCATTTATTCCGGGTCCAATTAGGAAAAGGGAAGAACCCAGAGAAAAAAACACAAAGCAGGGACGAGAACCAACAACAAACTCAACCCACGCATGGTGTTAATGCCGGAAATCAAACTGATACTGAGATTAACCACATTTTGAAGAACATACTAGGAGCATACCCCAGCCTGAGGGTCAGTTAAAACGTTACCATTTTTATTGACCATTCTTTTAATTAAAACATTAAGCAGTATTATATATGGGTAAAACATTACTCCATACAGTCTTATTAACCCAAATGCCAATTATTACATGTAGCTGGCACGAGACAGCACAAGAGTATGCTTCACAAGCGTGTCACAGGCAACTTGATACCACATTACAGCAAATACTACTCTTTGATAACTTCATGGTCTCACATGTAGCTATATTCAAATTATGGAAATACTAAAGCAAATGACTAATTAAGAACATCTTAACAACGTTTTCAGGCTCTAATATGAAAAGATAAGAATGTTCGGCCTTGGGTTTACCTAAAACCCGGAATTCGGAATCCAGAAACCGGAACCCGGAATTTTGGAATCCGGAATAAAAAATATGAAAATTCGTTGACATAAAATTTTCAACGAAGGTTAAAGTCACTTTATTGGGAAACAGTTTTTATAGCTCTTGAAAAATTATAATATCAGTCAGGAGCCCAGTGAAATTTTCAAAAGTTTGCCTAAGATTTCAATTGCTGCAGTTAAGCCTATGGTGTTAGTATTCTAAGGCATTCCCTTTAAAGCGTAAAACTTTAAAACACACCAGAACGACACCTATCTTTGTTTATAAAATCAAATACACGGAATCTGTAAATCAGGAAAGGCTTTCTTTTCTTCCATTTTTCTTCTTCGGTGTAACTTGCCTTATGCTGATTGGCTTGTGAGTAGGGGATTTTCGTTCTTTCGGAAGAGCTAGGGGAGAGAGATGTGTACGATTGGTGGTGTTTTGAGAGGTACAGTAGGCAAATTAACGCATTCACAATGGTGACGATAGAAATATATCTTTACACGTGTCATAACATTGTGAATAACATATATTACGGCTCAACAAATTGTTTGGGCATAAGGGTGGGAATGGGGCTTAATATTTAGACTTATTACCTTTAAATCAAAATCAATAGATCTACGGCTTCCAAGGTATCTGGAATTAGAGGATATAAAATACATTTGTTATCTACATCCAGCTATTGTGATTACTAAATTATGGGAAATCATTCACAGGCTCCTGAAGTTCTTACTGTATTTCAAAAAAGGCCATCGACAATTAAAACGTTTCCTTTGTACCGGCAGCTCAACACTCTTTTGTAAAAAGGTGCATAAATGAATACATGCATACATGACTGAATGTACGAATGTATGCTGGCAGGCATGACAGAACCACGAGCGAGTTAGTGAGTGAGCGTAGGAATGAAGGGAATGAATGATTGAATGAACGAATGAACGAACGGACAGACGGATGAGTTGACAAATGAATAAATAACTTTGCCCGCTGTCTATCCAGGGTCGCTGCCAATTCGAAGCTTTTTTTAGATGAATTCTAAGCCACTCCTCCAATACCGACTTGTTTCAAGACTTTTTGTATTATTATGCAAAGACAGTGAGTCTTGCGAAGAGTTGATGAGTGATAAATGCAACACTGACTCTTTTCTCTAGTTACCTTTCATTGTCTCTCTACGTGCTATGGCAGTAGGAAACGTTAACGAGTAGGAAGAGGTGTGGGGGTATTTAAGAGTATGTTTGAAGATTAGGAACCTTTTCTTCCAAATGAGTGGCTCAACGGCCTGAGCAATTGAAATCTAAGGGAAACTTTTGAAATCTTCACTGGGCTCCTGACTGATATTATAATTTTTCAAAAGCTATAAAAACTGTTTCCCAAGTGACTTTAACCTTCGTTGAAATTTTCATGTTGACATTTTTTTTTTATTATTCCGGATTCCGGATTACGGGTTTTAGGTAAACCCTTCGGCCTTTAAGCCTCAACCTCAGATGTTCTAAGCAAACAAAAGTGTAGAACTTGAACATAATGTCAGGTCCGATTCAGCTGGCCTGTGAAACTAATTAATTCTCAATACTTACTAATTTATAATTATGCACCTATCATCGGCCATCCCCTGGGAGGGGACCCCGGGCAAATACAACTTTAGATGGAGACTTTCTGGGAGATTTGAACGATTACTTTACCCAGGAGGTGGGGGAAATGGGGGAGGTTTGGTTTCCAAAAGCCTAGACTTGCTTACAAGTCGAGCTCAGAGAGCGCGAAGCGCGATCGTTAGAGCTCTAGCGAGCGAGCGCGGAGCGAGTTTGAGAAAGTCTAGATGAAGTCCTAAAAGTTTCAATATTGATCAGCATTTATAAATTATGAGATTTTAATGAAAAATGCACCCACCTCATGCCCTCGTGCAGCTAATTCCTCCATAACCGTCTTCATCAAGAGATAATGCGATCCTGAAGACATTAATGCAAGACCTACAATCCTAGCCGACGAGGCGGAGTTGATCATTGCAGAAACCACCAGCCACAAAAGAATCGACGCCATTTTCCCAAGGATACCCAACCTCGTTCCCAGGGTCTCTCCTCTTCACGTCCCTTGATTTTTGCCCCCTGGGAGGCAGGAATTTGAACCACCTTATTTTCAAAGGCTTTCAATTATCACTATTTCAGCTGCTCATCCCGGACTTCTGGCTCTCAAAGAATCGTCTCAACTGGTAAAGCAGTTTCCATGTTCCCAAACAGATATACTCACTTAACATAGCTTTCTTAACATTTACATCTAATTTAAAGTGCCAGAGACATCCATTTGAAGTAGATACGAGTTAAAGAGCGCCTCTTAACACGTGTTTCTGACTACAAAACAACCTCCAGAACGCAACTGTTAATATTACAAAACACAAAGTCAAGAACTCATGGAAGAAATATCCCCTTGACAACCGTCAACCGTCTAAAGCCCTGAAATTTAACCGTCAACCGTTAAAGCTACACCCCCACTGAGATCCTCGCAACAGGATCAGTTATGGCTAAACCAGCGAGCCAACCATCCAAGTAAGCAACCAACGATTCAATTAAAGAACAAACAAACAAAACAAGTAAAAGAGAAACTTAGCTAAACTTTGTTTATCCAAACGGTCCAACAGTTTAGCCTGAGTATCAGGCTACAACAGTTTGGCCATTGTTGGTTCGGGCCTACAACTGCAGTCAATGAAGACTACGATATCTGATCAGTAGTGAATTTTATTTTAGATATATCCGACGCAAAAGTCCCGGTGAGATGAAGCGGTAGTCGTACTTTTTTTTTTCTTGTACGCTAGTGAGAGAAACAATCGATCGAGATATTTGTCCAGAGGCAAGACAAACAAAAACATACTAATACCCGCCTGGTGAACTCGCACGAAATCAGTAAGCAAGATCGGAATCAGATTCTGGCTGGCGTGAGGAGAAATTTTAACAGCTAGTAGAGGGCTTAAAAAAATTTATGTCAGTTTTTAGACCGTCTAATATTGCTTCTTATCCGTGATACGGAAGGATCTAGGGAGAGCAGGAAGATAACGTCATTTCTCTCGGCTTACTGGGCCCTATACTGACTCGCAATCCAAAATGGCTCCATCAGCTCAGAGACGAGAGAGATGAACACGCGCGAGTGCCCATGAAAGTTGTTTGTGAGGGACTGATGTCCCGCGCGACAGGCGACTTTCGCGCGGGTACTCGCGTGTTCTTCACACTAGGCCATATTTAAGCGGAAGGATAGACTACTCTTTGTTTAGCTAAACTTCAGCGTTTCATTTTTACCTCCAAAGATTCATTATATACTCTGTCACGTTGGCCTTGATTATTTTGGTAACCTTTTTTGTTTGGCGTTCCGTTGGTAGATTGAGGAAAGTTCCGTTTGAATTATGAAATGCGGAAGTGAAACACTGCTCACTCGTAAACAAAGTTTTTTTTAAAAATAGTATTGCCAAGCTCTCATTGATGTAAAGTAGTTCCTTTTCACCATTTCCTGCTGCTCTTTTAAAGTTTTCCTGAGGATCTTGCTGTTAGTGATATTGCATGCGTACAGAAGGCTCGTTTTTTGGCTTCTAATCAAATATTCCTTCGGTGGGACTGGAAACTGACCTGAGATAAGAACTGCCCTACTTTGATATCCCGGATAAATAAAAATCGACATCCCGTTTTAATTTTTTGGCAAAAGAAATTGTGGATTCTTTGTTTAAAGGAAAGACTAGGCAAGCAAAAAGTAATTTTACAGTTTTAATGAGAGTTCATACTTTCTTTACAACTTGAATAAAAAAAAGATATCAGTCACAAAATATAACTGAATAATCAACTGGAATTAGTGAAAAGTTTCCGCTTCTTAAGAAGTCCTTCTTCTTGGAGTGTTTATTGGCCTTCGCCTGCCTGCAGGGCTCATCCTCGCCGGCAAAATCCTTTTAGGAGGTTTTCTGTAAGGTAAAAAAGAAAAGTTCAAGCCGAATCAGCGAAAATTCTCATGCAGGAAACTTGAAGTGAACGCGCAATGAAAGACGGCAGCTGAGGAAACTGAGACGGCAAACCGACCCTGAACGCTGCCTATTTACGAATTTCTTCAATGCATGTATTCCCTGCATAAATTGCTTTCTTCTGGTCATTTACAGCATAGAAATAACACACGGTACTTCGATCCGATGCACCCCTTTCATCTTCATATGGGAGCGCCCTCCCCCCCCCCCCCCCCTTCTTCTCCGGTTTCCCCCTCATGGTCCAGTTTCCTCGTGGTTTATCGGCATACCCTTCATCATTTCTCAGTTTAAGGAGTTTTCTCTTGGCTAATCCCCATTCAGAAGTGTGTACCTTACAATTTGGGGACCGAAGAGAAGCGGAAGATGGCTGCTTATTGTGTCGTCCAACTAACCTCAGTTTTTTCAGTACGTAGCCAATAATCATGGACACAAGTGTGACGGCGATATTCAGTACAATCCAAAACAACATTGCATCCCACGGCATGTCTCTGATCATCAGAAGGTAACCTGTAGGGAACAAAAATACAAATCGCATAAGCTCTGGTTTTGCCTTCAGATAGCGTTTTATGTTGGGTAGAAGAACATGACGTATCCTCTCAATGATTGCATAGCGCATGCGCAGCACCTCTCCCTCTTTTAGGCTTATGGAGCACTCCCCTCTATTTTATTTCATTTTATTTTATTTTATTTTGCTTCGCGTACAGGCACAGGAAAAAGAAGGATAACAACTCGCGTGTTTACAGACAGGGAGACCACAACAGTTTACAACCCTGAATGAATATGAAAACATCCAGAAACTACATATCAGTTAAAATTAAACAACAACTCAGTTGACGTTCGAGGGTTTGAGCCATGTTACACTTGACGCATATAGATTCCATGTGCGTGCTAGATGGACCTAAAGAAAGTCTGCATGGATTAATTGGAAAAATAAGAGATTAGCTGAAAAGAGTCGCAATGAATTGAATAGAATTCAATGGATGTGGTTGGATTGGACTCAACTGAGCTGGATTGAATGGATGTAACCGCACGAATATGTATTAGGCTGAAATTACTGACTGTTTTTCACCCATGAATGGAATGTTCAGCATACAATCGGGATGACACAGAGTTAGACAACATTATTAAAATTTTACGTCAGCTGACGCTGCGCCACTATCCTTATCAATGGTTCTGTTTCTGTAGCGAACTAAATATGTGATACAGACTTCACAAGTTGTTTACTTACCCTCAATGTCATCTGTATACACCATCACAGCAAAATCCCTCAAGTAAATCAATCCATTTATCGCTATCCGCGACAATTTCCACCCAAAATCCAAGGCCATATCCACCACGACCTTTCCTCCATTAAACACTTCATCTGCCAACCAGTTCCCAGTTTCAATCTTTGTTTCCACAATTGACAGTCCTGTCCCGACAACCATCGCTCCAAAATCCAATACTTTCACAGTAACCATCTTTCCCGTGTTCCAACCCTTTTCTGTTATCACTCTTAACCCGTACAACATTTTTCTTGCCGCGAATCCTCCTTGTTTCTTTACCGAGCGAGCCAAAGACCAAACTTTTGAGATGAAAACAGGAACCCTTGGTTTGCAGGTGCCATTGTTGGTTCGTGGGCTGGTTGTATGACGGGGGACTAAAGGACACGTTCCGATGCCGTGGATCTGAATAGCAAATCAGAGAAAAAAATGCCATTATAGTGTCAACGGCAGGCTGAGAAGGTGGATTATTACAAAGCAATTAAATGCGACAGATTGACTGATTATCTAACTGATGAGTGATTGACTTGCTGATTGATCCAATTCATTGATTGATCGGTTCTTAGGTTGGTCGGTAGGTCCGTTCTTGGGTGGCTTATGTGCTGTTAGACTGACTGACTGACGTGCTGACTGACTGGCTGGCTTGCTGGCTGGCTGGCTGGCTGACTGACTGACTGACTGCTTGACTGAATGACTAACTGGCTGACGGACTGCTTGACTGAATGACTGACTGACTGACTGATTGACTGTCTGACTGGCTGACTGATTGACTGACTGACTGACTGACCGACCGACTGACTAGCTGACTGACTGACTGACTGCTTGACTGAATGACTGACTGGCTGACAGACTGCTTGACTGAATGACTGACTGACTGACTGACTGACTGACTGACTGATTGACTGTCTGACTGGCTGACTGATTGACTGACTGACTGACCGACCGACCGACCGACTGACTGGCTGACTGACTGACTGACTGACCGACCGACTGACTGGCTGACTGATTGACTGACTGACTGACCGACCGACTGACTGGCTGACTGACTGACTGCTTGACTGAATGACTGACTGGCTGACGGACTGACTGACTGATTGATTGGCTGACTGACTGACTGACTTACTTATTGATTGACTGACTGACTGACTGACTGACTGACTGACTGAATGAATGAATGAAATGACTGACTGACCGACTGACTGACTGACTGACTGACACGTTGACTGACTAAATGATTCACTGAATGACTGACTGGCTGACTTACTTATTGATTGACTGAATGACTGACTGACTGACTGACTTACTTATTGATTGATTGACTGACTGACTGACACGTTGACTGACTGACTGATATGCGTCCAAATTGGTTAAAATTGACGGCACAATTAATTAGAGGACATAACAAGTTATGGCTAGCCTAAGACGTCTTTGTTAACTGACAAACCATAGCGCCAGGCTAATATTTAACATACCTTTTCACGTTTCATGTCGTCCTTTGGTGTCCTGGTGGTGCCCGTAGCCGGTATGCCGTTTCTCTTTTTTCCTTTGTCACCACTTACGTCAAGGTTCATCGTTAAAGTGACTTTCTCCGACTCCACACTTAATAAAATCTGATTCTATAAGAAGGATATAACAAATATTTAGGTAAACATTTTGTGAGGATCCAAAAAGTTTTTGTCCAGTGCGAAATTCAATTTTTTGAAATAGGGTTGATTCTGAAACAGATGCTGAGGCATTTAAATAAAAAGTAACAAGCATGAAAGGGGCACGAGCGGATTAAACGAAAACAGTGCAATATCGAAAAAAGTATACAGTCTCAATTAAGAAGAAAACTTGTCTATTTGTTTGTTTTATTTCGTTTCCAGTTTATTGTTGTTTGGGCCTCGCTTAAAACATTTTTATATAAAGCATAAAAGTTACACCAACCTGAGCCAACCAGGTCCCAGTCACCGTGATATCATTTCTGCTTTCCTTAAAGAACAAATCGTTCTCGATGACAATAGTTTCAAATTCTGGAAATTAAAGTGTCAGGTAATTTTTAACATATTCGCATAATTTTTAAGCTCAAGTATGTTGTACAGGACGCGAAAATAGCCCATTTTGAGCCTCATTATGAAAGGGAGGCTGAGTATAGCTTTTTGTAAGAAAATTAGTTTTCATTCATATGCAAACAAAACTAATTTTCAAACTTGGCCTCACTTTCATAATGAAGTTCAAAACAACTCAGAAAAAAAATTAAAACAATTACAAAAAAAGCATTGGATGTATCCCGGCCTCCAAGGCAGTGTTGACTAGCAAGTGAAACTCGGTTCTCTTTTCGCAAAGATTGCATAGCCTGCCTAGAGTAAGTAATTTTTTGGAGGCGATTTTGCTCGGACCTATCACTCTCGACCGAAATTACAAAGCATCCGTTACGCATACGATTGCGGCAAGGCTGCACACGAGTTTGCAAACTTTGCGCAGTTAGCAATGCATTTTATTGCAACTTGTCTCGCAATTTCGAGGCGTAATATTTTTATCCCTTGTCATAAAAGTTGCACTAAGTGTCGCCTAGTCACATTAACATACGTACTGGCCGCAATCTTGGTCGAGTGTCCACCCAAGAAATGTTCAACGGGCAACAAATGCAGCGTAAAAGGATGTAGTAGTATCAGCGAGAGGGACAAGACAAATCAAAACACAAGCTGTAAGTTTGCTGGGTGCAATGTTGCATCAAGCTTTCGAGCCTCAAAATGTGTGTTTTTTCTCTTTTCGGCCGCGCATACGCAGACAGTGAAGAATGCGCGCGCTTAAGAAAATAAGAAAGAGTCAGAAAGCACGCGCGCTAAATGTGTGTGGCCATTTCCATGGTAACCAGAAACCTGCTCGTTTGTTGGTTGAGTTTTCTTTTTGCGCAAGATGAAAATGAATTTTTCAAATGGCTAATTGGTGAAAAAGGTTTGCTTCGTCAGAGGCTGTCGTTCTTCCAGTTTTGATTGCGGGGAAAAATGGAAGACGATTTTTTTTTAAGAACATTAGTAATACGCGTTTCATAATGAGAAAATAAATTTGTCTGACATCCAAAGAGTAACTTTTCGTGTGAGTGAAAATTAAACGAAAGGTTTTGAAAACTTGAGTAACGCTTACCTTCTCGGTATGCACGTTGCTTAAGGCCTTGTAACACACAGAACGCGAATATAAACGCGACAAGCAGAGGTAGAAGCCTCATACTTATCACACACTTTCCAAGTTCTCGAAAACTGACTTGTTATATTCACAAAATCAGCGAACTGAATGTTTGACGTCACAGAGGGAGTTTATGGCGCAGACAGCGCGCGCGAGATCAGACGATTCCTCATTCCCATGTTGCACTGGGAAATAGGATGATGAGGCAAAATTTAATACTAGTTGTTGCATGCGGAGTAAATAGGAGAGGTCACACAGGCCCAGTCCCCAGATTTCACTCTATTTTTAAAATGCTGCGTATCGCAACAAGGCGTCACGCACTGTTCTCCTTTCAACCGTTTTTGAGATATCTTTGAATTCGATTTTATTAATATCAGCTGTAAAATTGTAAGTGGTTTATCAATATAGATTTTCAATGACCTTTGTGGTTCTGTATCTTTGATTTCATAGCTTTCAAACAGTAGCTTAAAATCTTAGGGGCGGTAATGCATACCGACCCCATAGAGCCTGGCCTGCTGGGTGCTGGGTGAAAAAGAGCCGTCATGAAACAGGTGCAGTGAAACGCTACGATTCGACATACACTTTTGGCACCGAGCTTTCATGGATTTAATTAATATTGGCCGTGTCACCTCAGCAAGTTGTTTTGTTCGATTTGGTGATCGGCACTGCGTCCTTATTTATTTATTTATACACATTATTTATACAGAAATTCCAGTTCAGCATAGCTGGTTTAAATGGAGATCTGTATAAAATAATAAGAATAAATAATTAAATATAGAAATGAAAGCAAAAGAGTTCATGAAGGTGAGAAATTAACTAAGGTGATTTAGATGTTTCTTGACTCTCAGTTTAAAACTAGTGAGAGACTGATCATGACGTAAGTTACGAGGAAGAGTGTTCCAGAATTTGGCGGCATTGTACTTAAAAGATGTTTGAAATTTAGTAGTCTTGGCAAGAGGCAGGCGAATAAGGTATTTGTTCCTTCCTGTGTTGTTTTACTAAATATCTGCGTGAAGCCTGACCAGGAGAGCCTGACGCAGGATAGGAGTGGGAAAGTGTTACTTCGTGATGTCAGGTGGACTTGCCACGCAAAGGTAGGGTCTAGACAGGGTCAGCATAGCCTTCTACACAGACGTTCTGTGGCTCGACACGTCACGCAATCCTACCCTCAAAGGATTGTGTGACGTGGGAGAATTGCGTGACATGAGAAGCCAAAGAACGGCTATAAGAGTTCTTTAATTCAGAGCAAAATGGCCATTTCCGCAAACGGTCTCCTTGGAGGGAAGTTTTTCTGCTGCGAGGCAATCCAACCTGGAGATAGTTTTTGAAACTTCTTGCCACCATTACTATCATTACTTAGGGTCTGGATAAACTGTGCTCATGAATCACCATATTCCCAGCAATTCTCATAAAAATGGCGTTTTATTTTCAAAATTCTGCTTGAGCAAGACAATTTTGTTCAAAATCTCTTCTGAGTATTCTGAGTTCGCCAGTTTTATTGGATTTTAATACTTTTTTGTTTGTGTTTGGATGACCACGTGGGGACTGTTTATGCCACTGTAGTAGGTCGATAGGCTTCTTAGCAAAAGCTCATTTAGTTCGTCACGCAATCGATGGAGAGAAACGATTGTGTGACGAGCCAAAAGGGCTTCTGCGAGGGGGTTAATACGAGCGCAATTCAGCTGAAGCCAAGAGAGGTGATTTGGAGATTTTTAAATTT
This sequence comes from Pavona decussata, assembly GCF_977016875.1. Taxonomy (NCBI): domain Eukaryota; kingdom Metazoa; phylum Cnidaria; class Anthozoa; order Scleractinia; family Agariciidae; genus Pavona; species Pavona decussata. Next base: position 509,897 of record NW_028145452.1, read on the forward strand.
ATTTTCCTTAATTTTTCTATCAAATGTTTTGCATATACTTTGTTTTAGAGATTTTTTTCTTTATTCTGCAAATGCTTGATGCCACAAGCAGTGAATTATTGCTTGAAATTTATGCTGGCATAATCATCCAAGCCTAATCATAACCCTTTACGTTACACATTGTAAAACACGCAAAGTTGAAGATGCTTATACAATGACACACCTTAAAGGGGAAGTATCATGGGGTTTTTGACCTCTTTTGTTAAAAATGGTGAAATAAGACCTTCACTTTGCTACAAATAAACCTAGAACAAACAGAAGAGAGAAATCAACTAAATTCTTGAAAGGAACAACTCGTACTATGTTCTAGCGCATTTTGGAGACAAAAATACAAAAACTTGAAAAACATTAGCCTAACATTTTTCACGTTTCAATCCATTTCGACCTACTCTGTCTCTGGCCAGAGGCACTAATCGACAGTTTTATTGCACTGGGGTGATAATTTATAAGAAAACTAGACAATTATTTTTTTTTTGTTTCTGTTGCCAGACAAACATTTTTGGGTTTTGATATGAAATCAAATTTTCGTGATACTTCCCCTTTAAGGTTAAAAATCACTCATTACAGAACTGCACAAAAAAACAACAGACTGTCATTATAAAGCTTGGGAATAAGATGCAAATTTAATTCAAAAACTTAGTTTAATTAATATTAATTTTCAAATTTGTTGTTTTACCTTTACAATCCACCCTACTGAAAAAGATGGCGACTGGTACATTTACCGATAATTCTTAGCATACGAAAACCCTAAAACGCTTATAAAGACGTGAAGAAAAGTCCTAAAAACTTTAAACCTGGCATACACAATGTTATTAGTACAGGGACAAATTTTGCAAAAAAATTATGGCTTTCTTTGTAGCTATTGGCTGTGTTAAGTTTGCAAGGTATTGTGGTAAAATGTACGTCCGCCATATTTTTCTGCATGGTGGATTAATAACATACTACATAATTTCTCTTTTGCAAATTCTAAGCTCAACATACTCAGTTTCTTGCAATTAATATCACTGCCAAATTATGACAGTGACATTATTTCAAAAAAAAAAAAAGAATTTGAATACAGAGAGCCCTTAAATTGCAAAGAAAATTAATGCAAGGAATTCTGAGAATCTTTTTTTCCTGGTTTCTATGCACCAGAAAAAAAAGGAAACAAAAACGTAACAAAATCATTTTGCTATTTCGAAAAATCACATTACAAGCATGTATTTTTTGTTTAACTAAGATTAGGTATTTTCAAGTTTAAGTCTCTTAGAGAAAGGAGGTTTTCCAAGTTTCATGAATTTATTTCTGGGCAACTGAAAAGTACTTCTAATATTATTGAGAAAGCTGGGACAATCTGCAATGGTGGCTAAAAATGGGAACATGGAATTAAAAAAATATACTTAACATCTAGCAACTTGTCAAATACCTAAAACAGCCTGAAATGCAGGAGGCACAATCTCCCAACATTACTGTGAAGTAATTCATAGATTGCAGATAGAGAGAGGATGAACACCTCTCTCTTTCTAAATATCCTGTTTCTTTAGACCCTCCATCAACAGAGGAGGGAAACCTATACTCCATCATAAGTTGGGAAATCCTGAACTTCCATGACATCTTCAACTTTGTATGAAGGGAAGAGACCATCTCCGCCTTCCTTATGGTTGACACCCTTAGAGTACCCATCCCAGTGATTGCCTGCAATTCCTATGAGATCTCCTTCGTAAAGATTGATTTGAGAGCCATCCTCAGCCTTGTGAGGATAAATAGCTTTCACATCATGACCGGATTGCCCCCCAAAGTAATAAATGTCATCCAGGGACTGGAATTTCTCGGCGGCATCAGGATGCGATGCTTGCATTAGTTCATAGCCCACACGGCATACCTGTTAGTGAAAAGGCATGTTGGGTTAGCCGGTGAAGAGATTTTTAAGGATACCGGTAGATAGAAACCTTATCCAAACTCAAGGAAAAGTTTCGCAGAGGACTTCCACAAGTGAAAGGTAATGTCTGAATCAATAAGCCCCTAATGCCATCCAGTGGAATCACTACCCACAAACCAGGTTATAATTTTTATTGATGGATCAGAAAATTAACTCTGCAGCATATGTTTAAGTACTAAAGTGAACCCATGAAATTTCTACCAAGCATTAGCCCTAGTAAGGAAATGGGAGACAACATGAGGTAAAGAAAAACCCTTCTACCTCATCATGGTCTCCCATTTCCTTACTAGGGTAATTCCCAGAAGGAATTTCATAGTTTCAGTTTAACAAACTCTGCAGAGTTATAATACCGTGATCCATCATTTGTGTCATCAGTGCAAACGGCACAACATCCATTACGATTTTAATTGGTTGCTTTTCAAATCAAAGATGATGCTAAAAATCATTGCCATGAATTGTTGGTTGTAACATGAACTTTAAACCCACCCTTTGGACAGTTTATTTGAAAAATTGTTCCATCCATAATCCAATCAGTTGACAAGTTAAACTACCAAAACATGAAGTGTAAAAGTGTGACAACTTCTTTAAATTAATGAGCTCCACCATCAACAAACATATTTGCCCAGGGCTGTTCTTAATACATTTCTCATGGCATGAGGTGAGAGGACATGTTTAAAGATCAAGATTCTTTGGTGATATTTTACCGCAAGTAGGTTCAATCAAAAGGTGATCATGTAAAAAGAAATATTTTAAGTAGCTGATAACTACTGGGGCTTAAAGGATTTAATTCACAGCATGCGCAAAGGATTCAATGACTGAGAGCATAACTGTCCGTGTATGTCAAATTTTTAAGCAACTTTTTGCTTCAATCAAAAGTGTCTGAATTTGTGCACATACATGTGTAGACATCACTCTGTGTTTTTGTGCTGGTTTAGGCTTAGTTTTTAAAAAAACAAAAACAAAAAAAAAAACAACAAAAGCAAGGCCAAAATATCAAGCAAGCAAAGAAGAGGAAAGAAGAAAGTGGAAAAAATGCAGAGTGATGTTCTCTGATTAAATTTATGGTCACATGCAAAAATTCCTTCACTTTGGAATGGACCTAAAATGTGATGGTTATGCTCTCAGCCCTTCAATAATATTATTGTAGATTGCATAAAAGTATGTGAATTAATTTACGAGCATTCACATTTGCATGTAACACATTAAGTCTAAAGGACCTTTATACAGGAGGAAAAAATTGTTAAAAAGTGATACAGGTATTTCTTTACAAGAATTATGGGTACTGTACCACATTTTAAGGATGGTGCCCACTATTGTTACTGCGCATAAGTTCTGCGCATCTCTAGATACTCGGGTTTCTTAGGAGTGGTGCTTACTAATACTGGAATACTTTTGCGTGGTTTAAAACTATGCGGAGAAAGCAGAACTTAACAAGTGCTCTTGCTAGCCCAAAAGAAAATTGGGGGAAACCATGCATTTTTCAGAGATAACAAGATGCCCCTCTAATGGCATTACACGGAAGGCTTAATGTAGCCCCAATTATTCCCCATTGTATGTTTTGTAGATATTTAAAAAATATCCTCCCTTGGCCATTGAAATAATTGTCTGAATGGTTTTATTCAGATATATTGCGTGATACTTATCGTTGTGTTACTAGGAATCATACCAGAAATAACTATGCAATAACGTCATGACCCCGCTGAACTGGTCTGGCCTCCTCTAGCTCTAATCCTTCGCGTTGATCATTCGATCTGTTTTTTAAAGCGGATTTTCTTTGCTGTGAACTCTCCCAATTTCCGCCGTTTCAACTGTCGAGTACTACCTAGAAGTTATTATTTCGATTTACTGCTTGAAAAAGGTTGGTTTTCTCTCTGAAAACGGCAGATCCGGAGTCTTAAATTCAGACATGTGGCCGCCATTGAACGAAAACAACTTTTCCAAATGATGATTTGCTTTGAAGTCACACAAGTAGAGATAAGTGGGTCCCCTCCCTCGTGATATACGCGCAGATAATGGAGTTTGATTGGGCCGCTTTTGTTCAAGACAATCAAAACAATAGATCCCTTCTGGGAGAGGGAAGAATTTAATCTAGTTTTAATGAATAAATCAAATGATAATTTGACGTCACACAGAAGTGATGAGTGGGTCCCCTCTCTCGTGATATGTGCCTGAAAAATAGATTTTGATTGGGCCGCTTCTGTTGAAGACTATCAGAACAAAATATCCTTACTAGGGGAGGACAGAGTTTAATGCATAAATTAATGTGCACATTTGCGACACCAATGAAAAAAAAGATACCCGACCGAAACCTAGACATGTCATGCCCTGCGGGCATTCCGTGTAATTAGGCTTCAATTTAGGAAAAACTGCCATACATTGCTTTATATTTTGGCGCTTCTTAGAAATATTGTTACTTAGTATATACCACACAAGTGAATAGTACTTTTCACGTGCACTGATTGGCTAGCTCGGAGGTGATTAGCCAAGTACTATTCACCTCCATGAATAATTATTGTTAATTAATTATCTCTGAAAACTGCGCGGCTACCCCCAATTTTCTTCCTGGATTTCAATAACCCTTGCCAAGATCTGCTTTTCCCGCATCGTCATAAACCACACAAAAATATTTCTGTATTAGTAGGCACCGTCCTTCCAGGTCCATACCACTTTTCACCTGTTGTGTAAAGGGCCCTCAGGTGTGCTCAAGCATTTACAATGAGCAATAGTCAACTAAGGCAGCATTTACATGAACAAGGTTTCAAATCGTCACGGTTTCATGCCCTTGAAACCGCATCGAAAATGATACGGTTTTGAAGCGTTTACACGGACCGTGCCAATCGCTTACGTTATGCCGATCTCGTTCCCAAAGTCATCAAAGGCAAGCAAAGGAACAAGATTCTATGTATACAGCAGTGAAAGGCAGTGGCTTACCTGTGAGGAAAATGTACAAACCAAGTAATCACATTCTGACAACATCTGGATATCAAATACCACACCATAAAGCGATGAGTCGGAGTAGCGGGAATTCAGTCCAGCTGATTTGGAAATTTCTTGATCACTTATGAATTCATAGTTCTGGTACCTGAAATGCAAACAACAAGGTCCTTTTCATATTGGCTAACAAGGGGGGTACGGGGCATGGTAAGGTAAGGATAGCTACATGCACCCTATGCCAGTAGCAGTACATTAAATTATTTGTGCAAAGGGATAGTCTTGGCCACAGAGCCAATTTAATGAGTGATGAAGCTGCAAAAATAAGTGGCAAATGTATGCTCCACATGAAAAACTCGCCTCCCTAATTCACTCATATTTTTGTCACTTGCTTTTGTGGTTCTACTGCTCAACCTTTGGCTCCACGAAAACAACCATACCAGCTAGCATATTTTTGGCCATTTGTTGAGAGATTTGAGAGCTGACATTGGGAGTATTATCCCGTTGTCAGCTTCTCTGATGAAAGCAAATGCTCAAAACAGTTTTAGGTTTTGGAATATTGGAATCACAGGCAAGAGAAAACATTCCATAGATTACATAAATGGATTTAAATGCAACATAAGTTAGTTAACGACTAGGAGCAGGAGTTTTTGTTGTATACGTGGATAACAGTGTCATAGGCATTCCTAGCATGTTGACGTTAGTGTGGTGGTTTTCTCTGTGTATTTAGCCTTTTGCTTGAAAACAAAAGATGCATCTAAGTTTCTTACAAGATAGGCATACCCTGTGCCAAAATAGAGTGTATCTGACAGGAGCAATTCCAAGTAAAAAAAGACTGACTCACCCTCCAATTATTTGTTATAATGAGAGTTAATATATAACCACACTGCAAAATGTATATTTATGAGTGCAGCTTTGCCAAGTGTCCAAATTAATTCTGGCCAAGACAATTTTGTTGGAGGTGATTATACCTGCATCATTGTCAACCTCACAAATTCAGAAATAGGGAGTCCCTCCTCTCCACCATGCCAGTGAAAGTAAACAGTCTGTTCTGCGCTGCTGGTGAGACATGACTGCTCTAACAACCTTTTTACTAATGTCACACAAATTAAAGTTTCCTGTGTTCTTCATAAAACAGGAAAAATCATCTTGACAGGTCATCAATTATCATAACAGATTTTGTAAAATTACATTATATTTGGAAGCCAAAAAATCAGGATGGTTGACAGGTATGTTAACTGTCTCAATTAAACAATTACACATATATGATTTACCACAAACATATAGCCTGATTCTCAGACGGTCCAGGTCGCTCGCAGCCACACACCCTCTCCCTTGTGTGGCCACGAGCGACCTGGACCGTCTGAGAATCAGGCTACCACAAACAAAGAAAAAGCTTACTTCTCCTTTGCCTCTGGCAATAAATTTCCATCATCTGTCGCAAGGTAAACGCGTCTTTTCTCCACATGCTGAACTCTCTCCAATTTATTGTAGTACAAATCTACCCAATACATGTACTCCTCAATGCTGTGAAAGGCGGCTTCTGTGTTTATTTTATCTGTCCGTCGCACTTGAACCCTAGACAAGATGAAATCAAATGAATGGATCTGCACTGTTTAAAGGTGTCGCACAACAGTTTCCAGCACTGAAAGACAAGTCATGGTCATTTTCTTGATACAATAGGTTACCAATAATCTTTATAAGTTTCTGTGAAATATTAGCCATCCTCCCACAAACCACCCCCCTCCCCCCCCCCCTTTTAAACAAAGAAAATAAAATACAATCTCAGATACCAAAATCTTTCTGTTAAGGACGGCGCCTACTAATACCAAAGTATTTTTGTGCGGTTTATGACTATGCGGGAAAAGCAGATCAAGGGCTATTGGAATCCAAAAAGAAAATTGGGGGTAACCACACATTTTTCAGAGATAATTAAACATTAATATCTCTAAAAAACGCCAAAATATAAAGCAATGTATGGGATTTTTTCCTAAATTGAAGCTTAATTATCTCTGAAAAAACCATGGTTACCCCCAATTTTTTTTTGAGATACCAAAAGCATTATTTTGGTAAGTTCTGCTTTCTCCGTATAGTTTTAAACCGCGCAAAAATATTCCTGTATTAGTAAGCACCACCCATAGGAAACCCGAGTATCTTGCGATGCGCAGAAAGTATGCGCAGTAACAATAGTAGGCACCGTCCTTAATATTATAAAAGGGAAGTGAGAAAAAATGAATATTTAATTAATCCAAGCAACTGTCTTTGATTTTTTAGTAATTGAGATCTTGAGCGATGATGATTCAACCAAGGATTAAAAGAAATTAAAACAAAACCATTACTGTCAAACTTTAGAATTAAAGCTGTGTACCGTGAACTCAGAGGAGAGAGGAAATCTAGTTATATAGGAAACAATGTCTCAATGTAAGTTCCACAATATATAAATAATTAATCAGCTATGGTATATTAATTCAGTTCTGTGAACAGCTATTTAAACAATACTTGTTTGTTTCCAGAATGCAAAATTATGTTCAATACCATACAGAATAAAAGACCTTCATTCACAAATATTTGGGCAAAGAAATTCAAACTCGGATTGATAAAAGGACATTCATTATACTTACCCAACAATGGGTTTCTTGAAACCAAGTAAGGTTCTCTTCTTGTCTATTTCACCTTTAACTTCCGGTGCGTAACGAAATAAATATTTAGAAAATTGTCCGATCCACCAAACAAATGGATGGCTGTGAATCATTTCTATTCTTCCAGCTAAATCCTTAGGTACTGCCAAAGGCATGTACTTCGGTCGAGGGAAGAGACTATCCACAATGGGCAACAAAACGTTTTGTTCTGAGGCGGAACCACTCCACCCGGCTAAATTTCCATAATAAGTCGTACAAGTTTCGCTAACCGGCTGAAATATACCAGTCCAACCTTTAGACGAGTATCTCCAACCACTAGAGTCCACTATAAGCGTTCTTTCAAGACCATAAGCAACTATGAAACAGTACATTAAATGATGTACTTGGCAGCCATAACCACAACCTTTGTTCAGCTGGCATACAAGCTTCTTCGCTGACTTACAATCTTTAGGATGTTGTAGGCTATGTAGTCTTCTTTGAACGAGATCGCTAAGGGATTTATGTTCTTTATGGGCCCATTCTCCCTGGCCATCGATCGTCTTCAACTTCTCAAAGTTGAATGACAACAGATGGTGCATGTCCTCGACTGTTCCCATCATCCGGCGAAGCTTAGTTTTCACGTCGTCGCTTGCGATCTTGTTAACTTGACTTACTTCTGAACTTACGAAATACCATAACTCCTTCAGTATCTTCTCTGCTCTCCGTCTTGTCGTTAAAAATTCCTTGCTCGGCGGTGTTAAGCTATTAAATGCCAGTTGCGGTTCCGTGTCGTGATCACGTTTGTCTTTTCCTGGCGAAGCTGACGAGGGTAGATTAACAGCCTTTTGTAAGGCAAGTTTACGCTCCAGCTCTAAATTCTTCTTTCTAAGTTCTCCAACTTCGATTTCTAATTTATTCTTGATAGCCTGGATCTCCGCTAATTTCTTTTTGAGACCATTATTTTGATTCTGTAGTAACTCCATTTGCCTTTCTTTCTGCAAAACAGCTGCCACGTTTCGATTTGAATCCTCGACCACGGACAATAGTTGCCAGCCCATATAACCAAGTATAAGGAGCCATATCGATACCAGAACGAAGATATATTTCCACGTTGTCCTGGTCATGTATAAAATGCCACGTTTGCAGCCACTAGCCAGCCAGGAATCCTCTCGTGCCTAAATCAATTTGCGTCTCTAACAGAGAGTTATCCCGCCCCTGTGGGGATAAGTGGTGCTATTATAAGACTACTAAGAATGTCTTCGGCATAACATTCATAAACATAAGGAAATCCCAAGTGGTCAGAGAATACCCTGTGAAGATTTGGTCCCGTTGAATTTTACCGGTCTGATTGTACTGATCATCTTGACACGGCTCTCACAGCACAGGTACTTTCACCACCTCAGCGCTACAAATGTTGAAAAAGATCGCAAAGCAGTCTGGGTTTTCTTGATGGCGAAGAAAATCTTCGGAAATCTCCGGAATAAAACGACGTATCCCGAAGTATTTTTCGTCACGAAAGGGGTTCGTGATGCATATTCAGACGATGTGCCGGTGGTTGGTGCAAATCCAAACCATACTTTTAATTTGTTTCCTTGTATGTCAGATCTAAACAAGATAGGAGTAGCAACACTACTCCCCGGGTAGCCTCATACAGTATGTGTTTTAAAATTATGTTATCCAATCAGGGAGTAGCCTGCGAGAAAGCTCCCGGTGGGGGTGAGGAGGGGGTGGTGGAGAGAGGGGGGAAGGGTGGAGGGAGATCACTGGGCATAGGTGTCATGATCACCAACGCAGGGAACTGAGACATCGAAATAAAGTGACGAGGTACTGCCATTATAATACTGGGTAACACATCTTTCTAGCTGTTCTTTTCATCCGAATATACCCTGAGCGCAGAGCGTTTCTCTCGTGAAATACTAGGGATGCGAACGACTTCATACATGACTGTTCTTGCCAGAAAAGAAACGCTCTGCTAGCAGGGTACATCCGAACCATTATAAAAACAACAACAATAATAAAGGAAAAGAAAAAAAATAACTATTCACTTGAATTCTAAATGCACGTTCTAAGATTTGTAAAAGCCCTCTGCAAATCAGCATCCATTCATTCATAAAAATAAAAATTAAAAATTAAAAAAAAAAAAAAAAAAAAAAAAAACAGCATTGTCTGAAAGCGTGGGTTGATTGCCTCTCATGATCACTTACTGACATTTTCAACACCCACACAATGCAATTATATATGGAGTTTTCGCCTTCACCATGTACCCAACAGCTCCTGGCGAGTCATACAAAAATTGCAGGGGTAAAATTGTTCTTAGTATTTCGCCTTTATTTGTTAAGTGTCCCTTCCCAAGAGGTTGGAACTGGAAGACAAAAGTGATATTAAACGTCGTGACAGAATACATCGGCTGCCACTCGGATAGATGTCATCGTTATTCGGCTGTCATCATTTATCAATCGAATCTGCGTCGTGATTGGTTGTCGTTACCGACTGGACGCGGCGTCATTTAGTGACACGTGCTCGAATCACGAGGGACAGCTTCTGATGGCGAAAGGCAAGAGAGAAAACATGAGCGACGAAGAGAAGGAAATCGACATTGAAAGTGATGAGGTAAATTGATTTTGCATTGTGATGGTCCAGGAGGTCACGCAAACATTGTTTCTTTTCGAATATGTTTAATTTTCATCTAGGAGGGAGCTGAAAATAATGAAGAGACGCAATTCATGTCTCAGGTATGTCGTATGTTTTGGTGTCAAATTGCGTGTGCAAACTTCCACATGGCCTTAGTTTGAAAACACGTGTTTGTGTTTTGAAAGCTACAATTTTCTAGGAGCTGGTTTTGAAGTAATTTTTCTTCGCTATTGAAAATCAGAACAAACCATTTCTAGTTTCACTATCTATTAAATCGTCCTGATTCCATGGGATTTTCCCTTGTTCATTGGCGTCACGCTATCATGGAACGTTGCCCAAGTTGGTTTTCTTGGTCTGAATATTTCATGAGAAATGCATGTCCTAATGTATCCTGCTAAGTTGGTTTTTCGTTCTAGTCTGTCGTCCTCTGAAACCGATCTATGTTCTACTTTATGTTAGGCCGATAAGAGAGCACATCATAATGCTCTGGAAAGAAAAAGACGGGATCACATAAAAGACAGCTTTGCTCATCTCCGAGATTCCATCCCCTCGCTACAAGGAGAGAAGGTAAGATTGTGAAATCCTGTCGTATTTGTTCACCCGGCATCGCAAAATATGGTGGTATCTGCCATGAAAGTAAAACGCCTTGTATGTCGAGTGAAATATTTTGCTGGTAAAAATCCACGATTCTGGTACAATAGTGTACACGTAAAAGAGCTCACTACTCATTACATCAGACTGTGGATTTGAACTTTCACTGTTTAAATATGCCTCTGACAGAAATGATTTCCATAACGGTTAAGAGCATGCATTATAATTTGCATCTTAGTGGTTTTAAGGTGAACGTTTTGTTATCACATTATGCAAACCTCAAAAATAGATTTTATGCACTGTGTGACGGGCCTGCCCAGACAGACAGACATGTTGGACAAAGGGAATTTGTTTAAGAAATAATATATTATTGAAAGATATTGCACAGTATGGCTTTCAGGATAAACATGACATCCATTGGTTTTATTTAATCTTGTTATGTATATTTTTTACATGTTTGGGTTACCATACATACATACATACATATACTTTATTTATCCTCGAATTTACAGAGTAGCTTTGAATAGCTAATATCTTCGAGAAAATAAATATTAGAAAGAAAGAGTAAATGCCATATATATTATCAGCTTAAAAAACATGATACTAGGCCAAAGACACATAAAGTGTTAAAGCAGTCAGGGGGTACGGGGAGGGGGAGGAAGGATAACCTGCATGGCTAGCATAATCGGGGAGGGGGAGTGAGGGAGGCGGGAAAAATGAGGGGGGTTCGCCTCCCTCGCTCCCCGTCCTCTTCCCCGATTATGCTGGCCACACAGGCTAGAGGAATGAAGGAGGTGAGGGGGCAAGTGTCAGGCTAATTTACAACTTAGCCACTACCCAGGTGATTAATTGAAAAGGAAATATTCTTGAATGAAGTTGAATATTTATGAAGATGCCCTGAATATGTTTCAAAGGCCTTCTTCAAGGACAATTTTAACTTCTGATTTCGTATCAGTGTTTTCTAAATTTGAAATAACCAGAAAATTTGAATTGTATTATTATTATTATTATTATTATCGGAATGTAAATGATTGGTATAATGGAAATTAACCCCTCTAAGGTTGTTGTCTTAGGAATTAATTGCGTTCGACGAAGGAGAACGCAAGCCTAATTTCGTTTTTGCGTCCTGTGTCTTTCGAGTTGGTGTTCCTGTGTACGGCTATGCAGGATTTTTCGAGATTGCTGTAAGGACACCCAAATGGCCCCCCCGCTTGAGTTTTGCAGGGGCATGTGTCGGCCGGGAAACTGGTGCGAACTTATGATGACATCTGACCTCGTTTTCGCGCTAGAGCCATCTTTTTAGTCTCGTTTTCGTATAAGAGTCGCCCCCTCGTTTTTGCGCCATTGCCTAAATTTGCATATATCGGAAAAGTTTTACATTCAGTGTACGGGATCACATTTCAACTGCAATGTTCATCAATGTTCACTGGATGGAAATATTTCTACAGAATCTTTTCCCTTTCTTCCAGAAATCTTTTTTGTGAAAGATTGCATTGAAGAAATTACACGTTTTGTGGCCACAGGCTGGAAGACAGACGCAGTTTGTTGGAGCAAAATTTGCATACATCGGGAAAGTTTTACATTCAGCGTACGGGACACATTTCAATTGCAATGTTCATCAATATTCAGTGGATGGAAATATCTCTACAGAATCTTTTCCCTTTCTTCCAGAAATCCTTTTTGTGAAAGATTGCATTGAAGAAATTACACGTTTTGTGGCCGCGGTAAAATAATTTTCCGTGGGAAATAAATTCATCGAACACGACAGCGCTGCACGCCTGTTGTACATTTCGTCGTGTCAGAAATAGATTTCAACCGGAAACTAGCCTGTGGAACTACGACAAGACCATGCTCATCAAAATCGTTGCTATGTTCAGAAACCTTTTAATCTCCTCATTTGATGCTACAATACAGGTAAAGAGGGCTTTTCACCCAGCCCTAGGTTCGCGAGGTTTTGCGAGTCACGTATTACGTTAGTATAAAATCAAAATACAAAAATATCTGAAATATACACACATCAGAAACTGACATCAGGCCCCGGTTGTTCAAAGAGCGGATTATTTTATCCAGCGGATAATTCGTTATCCAGCAAATAAAATCTATTGGTTGGAGAACATTTTATCCACTGGATAGAGTTATCCGCTCTTTGAATATAAACCTTGGCCCTGAGATGTCTTTCAAAACTGTATGCAAATTAGTTCGCTTCAGTTCGACATTTTTACGGCTTTATAGTCGCGTAAGTTTCGCGGCATTTTTTTTAAAATACCTTTTGAGTAGAAGACCAAAATAGTACGCTGGCCTGTAAGTTTCGTTTTTCTCAAAGATTATAAGCGTTATACCGAAAATGATGTGCATCATTTTAAAGTTCGACGGTGTCACGCAACAGGCGGACCGAAAATACTTTCTATTTTTTTTTAAACTTCAACAACGTAGCCGCTGAAATTTTAAACTCAGCTTCGTTTATTGCAAATATTTCACCTTGGTAGACTAGTGACACATTACGTACAGATATAAAAGGACGAAAGAGCTACCTAAAAAAAGTCACACAGCAGGCCGTACAATCGCACAACTTAGGGCTGTCGAACGCACTCTATAATCTTTGATTACTACTAGTTTAAATATAGCTCAGTTTGAGTGATGTATAGGGTGTTATTTCAACAGGCATCAAGAGCTCAAATTCTTAACAAAGCGACAGATTATATACAGTTCATGAGAAGAAAAAACCATTCTCACCAAGTAAGTAAAGCAAGCCGCTTTTTGGTGTCTTGGAATAATAATAATAATAATAATCCATTATTTTAACACAGAGTCCTATTTCACAATACAGTCAACTCCCTTTATGACCTTTATTGCAGACACCCTTGGGACCGCAAGTTAGTTTCCTTAATAGCGAATGTCCGTAATAGTAGGAATTTATTTCCATCAAACGTCTGTAATTTATTTTAGTTGGGGATTTAGCTGCTGTTCGTATTATCGGGTTTTTATAATAGCAAAGTGTCCACAAGGCAAGAGTTGACTGTATTTACAGTGCTCCCCATAGGAGCTGTGTTTAGTTTTACTGCAATCATTACTCCTGCTGGAATGTATTTCTTTTTCAATAAAATCTTAAGATTAGGATTGTCACAGGTTAGGATTTCTTTAACGTCAGACTCCAAAAACTAGCTTGTACAGCATAATAAACAGCACCACGGAAAAGCTAAGTATTGCTCAGGCAGCTCCCATTCAAATGGTCACACTTAATTTTACAGTTTTGTTCTAAGTGACCTGACCTTGGATTGGAAGCAAGCCTGGGGATGACCTTGTTTTGATACAAACCTCACTGCTTTTTATATGTAGACCATGTTGTTCTTATACTTGTTTGCATTTACATATGAAAAGCTGAGGTTTGTATCAAAACAAGGTCACCCCCAGCCTCGCTTACAATCCAAGGTCAGGTCACTTGACACACATCTGTATAATGGCCTGTTAAGGTTCGATCAAACTAAGTGAGGACGACCTTGAGTACACCATAATTAAAACAGTATCACAGGAAAACACTGCTTGGTTGATTTCAATTTAGCTAAAAAAAGTTATTTGTAATAAGAAAAAGAGACCAAATGCTTTTGACTAATTTAGTCATCTTCAGGGTTTAATGTGTTTGGTTTCTTTCAACTTTTTTGGCCTTGTAAAATAGAATATTTTTAAATCTTAAGCAAATATTATGGACACGAAAGTAAGGATTTGCAGCTTTCATTATTTTGAATGGTCACACATTAAAATTTCATAGTACATGCAGCCACCATGTGAGCCTAATGGCTTAATTCAGGGGATTCATTATTGCTTGTTTTTTCTTCGTCAGACTGACATAGATGATCTTAAAAGACAAAACGGCATTCTCGACCAACAAGGTAAAGTACAGTGTCAAAACCAATTTTTACAAAGTAGTGTCAAAATTCTTGATGTACATGGTAGGCTGGATATATTACCACACAAATTCTCCCATTAATTACCATAGGAAATGTAGGCAGGACAGTATGGAGAATATTCATGTTGATATTGAGATGTGGCGGGTTAATAAATCACTGTCATTCTTTCATCACCATCTATTTTTCAAGAGTATGAAATGGTGACTTTTTTTTGCACAAATTGGTTTCAACTTAAAATGTTTTATACAAAGCAAGTTTGCACGACAGGAGCAGCTGATTACAACTGCAAAATAAGCATGACTGTGAAGAAAATTTCATGACAAGTGTTATAATAAATATTATACAAGGCAATAAGTTCAATTTCATTGAAAATATTCATGAAATGCCCTAACACTCTTACCACACGGTGTACAGTCAAATCATATTTCAGTGTATCCATCTTACATTGAGTACCCTGTTATTTCCAGAGCAGCTTATCTACGAAATTTTACAATATTATTGCTCTTGGAAACATTGAGAGGGGGCAGTCACTCATCAAGGGTGAATAATTTTTTATTGTTCAAACATTAAGCATTATTTTGTTGTTTTCTTGCTTTGTCGCCACAGTGCGTGCTCTGGAAAAAGCCCGAAACTCCGGACAGCTAAGTATTGATGCCACATCTGCACTTCTGACAACAACTGACAACCTGCTAAGCTCGTCTCCCCCTGGAGATGGATTGCTAGATGGAACTCTCAAACAAGATGGTCACCCTAGTTCTCCTTTAAATAACAACGCTGAAATACCTTCAGATGACGAGTATAACGGCAGAGCAAAGAGAAGGAAACGTGATGTGTAACACAGCAGGATTGTAGCATCTACATAGACACATATCTTGTAACTATACTTAGCTTAACACAAGGGGTTTTTTAATTATTTCATTCAAAGTAGCAACATAATAAGTTTAGGTCACATAACAGGTTTTAATTTCTTTCTAGTTGTATACTATTTAGTTAGCTATAGGCTGCATGATCAATGAAGCTTTTGTTCACTTTGATGTTTTGCAAAATGCAGTGACAAAATTAAAATCAAATTATGAAGTTAGGATTATATGTGAAAAATTGGAGGTGAGTAACAAAGTTGCCGAACATTCAAGCCTACAATACTTGCAAAATTTAGTTAGTTTTTTTTTCATTATGCAAGGTTTTTATTTGCATTTTATGCACAGCACTGAGCCCCTTTAAGTTAAAGGAATTGCTCCATTCCTTCATACGACTACAAGACTTCACCATCAGTCTTGCATACATGCGTTACATGCCTTCTTAAAATCATGGGTTTTTATTTATTTCGATCAGGTAGCTTTTGTAAATCAGTGTCATCATCATCATCATCATCATTACCTGATCTTTGACAGACACAAACACGAATTTCCTCCACAATTTACAGTACTGTTTCCTATTTAACAGCCACAATCGTGATCTGTCTAATTTCTATCAGCACATCATCATGCTTTTCTTCAGCAAAGCTAATACAGTGGAACCCCGATTTTACGATTGTCAATCTAACAATATTCCCGATTTAACGATCAACATTCTGTGTCCCAGCAAAAGTTATTTGTAAATCAGGAGTTCATTTACAATGATATCCCGATTTAACAATATGATTTTGCTGTCCCCTTTCCATATTGAAAATCGAGGTGCATTGTATTTCTCAAACTATCAAGCTTTGCCGTAAACGTTTCTCAAAGAACATGTCATGTAGTCCAACTTTCAGGGGCACTCAAGGAGAACATTTTAAGGGAAATACTCATAATGTTGTCTCCTGTATCCCCTGATCAGAGGCAGCGGAGTGTTTAATTGATACATGGGGGGACTCATCATACACAATCTGATCTTTTAGTTTTGCATTTGACTGGGTTCCCACAGACGCAAAGGCCGCCGTTGCGTCAATGGGAAACTGGGTGTCTCAGAGTTAAATGGAAAAAAGGCAGCAGTTGATTGGCTTCTCGAAATCGGGATGGAGCTGTTCAAAGAGTCCTAGAAAATAATATTTCGCCAAGCGCGACCGTTGTGAAACGATTTGTGAAAAGATCACTAACCTGAATATTTTGCCAAACCAATTTTTTTTTGCCGCAATACCAATATTTTTGGGACCAAAACGTGGTGGGTCTGAGCCCCCCCCTCCCAAATTTTCGACTAGGGGGGGCTTCAGCCCCTCCTGCCCCTCCCCCTCCGCCACCTATGCTGATCCTTTAAAAGAGTCACATATTTGTTTAAGCTAATACGGATTGATCTGTTTGGATGCTTTAGCTAAAGATTTAATGTGCAGAAAGTTTTTACGAAACAGTTTTATTTCTTAAATTTACCAGCATGTGTTGGTTTTACAAACAGGCTAGCTGACATTTTTTTGCATTTTTAACAACTTACTTGCTTGTTCAAACATATTTTTGAGCTGATATTTTGCCTAAGGAAACTGCAGATTTTCAATTATGACTAGATTTGAATTTCTGAGGCGATGGCCATCTGAACAGATATCCACTGATTGGGTAATAAACTGTTATGTGCCCTTGAACTTTTTGAAGTTCCTACAGCTGACGTCTTAAAAAAATGCAGAAGGCTAATAATAATTATTAGCTTTTAGCATTAATTATTACAATTTGTTCTCCCTTCAGCAATTCACTTGATACCTTCTTACACAGAGCATTTTGTTTTTGGGGAGGATAATCATGTACTTAGTCATGTAGTTTTACAACATTTTTGACAAAACATCATTAAGGCCTGGTTCAAACATCATGCTATCGTCATGCCAAACTCAACTCATCCTAATTATTATGAATTGAGTTTGATATTGTTAGCATGACATCCTGATCAACTGTCACACCAAGTAATTAAGCACAACATTAGCTCTCTTGTGCTGACGTCAAGCTAAATGACTTACAGTAGTTCAATGTTGATTCAACATGTACAGTCCACTCCCTTTATTGCAGACACCTTCAGGACTGCAAGTTAGTGCCCTGTGAGGGTTCATAGTAGTGAGAATTTATTTCAGTCAAATGTCTGTAATTTATTTTTGCTTGAGATTTAGCTGCTGTCCGTATTATCGGAGTGTCTGTAATAGTGAGGTGTCCGCAAGGCGAGAGTTGACTGTACTGTGATAATGTATTCATTAACACATGTATGCGTTGTTATAATGAAGTAATTTTTGTCTAGCATGACTGAATTTAGTTCAACTTTTGAATCAACCGTTGAGTAACAGTCGAGCTGAATTCAACAGTCACTGCATGACTTTAACACAACAATATCCAATGTTTGAACGGGCCCTTACTCCCCCATGACATGGCATAGGTGGTATTGGTTTCAGGATTTCTAATTTATTGTCTTTTTTTTTTGTGTACATTTGTAAATTTTTTCTGTCTTGGACTAACAAATCAAGGGACAAGTAAAAAATAATGAGATATACTTACAAATAACTAATTAGTAGTGATTGATTGTGATTTCCTAAGTTCTAACACTTCTAAGCTAATAGTGTATTTTGTGCAATATTAGCTGCAAGCAACTGAAAACAAATATATGATTTTTATTATCAAATGCCTGCAAATGTGTTTACTTTGCATAAGTTATGGTTCTTACTCTATATTATAATCCCATTGGGGTGCTCCCCATGGTGGACTATGCAGGGATGTCCCGCCCAAGAGCAATCTCCTACCCAGAGTATTCAGGCTCTTTGGCCAGTGGTTGGTGGCCAGGAGAGTCTCTGGGGAACTGGAATTTTATTACTGCAGGATTTCTGCGGTGAAGCAATGCAAGCTGTCACGGAGCAGCACCATCTTCAACATAATGACCAGATACCACAGCGTTTTTTAGAACTGTTTCACGTTCTTGCGAAATGCACCAGCAAATTTGATTGCCTCATTCATGAGATGCTATTCATACGCAAACTGAAACCAGGACTGAACATGCAAACTGATTCAATTCGTGCTAAAAGTATTTGTTTAACCATCTATTAATATGTTAATTTTCAGCTCTAGCCTATTTAAATATCCGCGTTCACAAACTGAATTTTTCTCTTGATAATGGAGTCAAGATGACTCCGAAACGTCGAGCCTTAAATCTCTCTGTAATTTTTGAAGAGATATTATTACAAAATATTAATGGTTAAATTAGAGATATTTTAAGTCTGCTTAGCAAGCAATACAACTCACATGGCAATACCCGTATGTAGTGAGTAAGAGTGAAAAAAACATGCACAAAACAAATTAAGCCTTGGAAAAGGAAGCTCCATAGTTTTGCTTGAAAGGATGTCCTAAGGTCTCACTATTCTATGTGATAGGTCCCTTTGAAAAGACTTGAATGCAATTAACCAGTACAATTTCCTGAAATGTCCACTGTTAGTTGAAGTTCTTTATATTAAAGTGGATGGCTGCCATGAGCTCAAACACTAGCTCTCAAAGCACTCTAGTGCACAGCTATAAACCTGCCGTGCACAGGCTAAAACCGCTCGAACACAGCTCATCTTTTCTGCAGAGTCAAAGTACAAACTCTGAGTACAGTGGAGGGGAAGGTAGGTGTTCATTATCACAAGATAAAGAAATAAACATGAAATAAGAAATTATACCAGGTGTCCCAAGGGAGCTTTTTTTCTTGACAGGTCGAGTTGACTGGGGACATATTTGAAGTCACATCCATGTGTGAAATTGGCGACCTCACAAATTCATCATTTTTGCTCCCCCACGAAACAAAAGACAAGTATTCCAGCCTCACCCGCACACCCACTCCCCACCGACTCCCCACCTCCCCACTTACCTCCCCACCGCCCGTCGATCTCGCCTTAGTCTCCCTCTGAAAGTTTTTAGGAGAGAAACCGAGAGAAACCTGTAACCGAAAGTTCAGAAAAAAAAAATGGCGGACGAGAAGGCAGCAAATGGTGAGCAGACTGAAGATGAAGTGAAGGCTGATGAATACAAGTTACAGGCAAACCAGTACTTTAAAGGTATGACTTGATAAATCTGAAATATTTCTGGTATCTTAGATCTTGAAGATTTCATTGAAGGGTGTGAAAGGCATGATTTTTGCAAACCGGTATTGGAGCCGAGATCTACGTCCTGAGGCGGCTAGGCGGCTCGCCGGTCGTGGTCAGAATTTAAAGAACGATTTAAGGTTTGTAATTTAGTGGTTCGACGGCTCGACTTACAAGCCGCCGAGCCGCTTAAATTTATAATAGTGGAAAGGTTGCCCTGTATTCTATAATTTAGCTAGTCCACTGTACCGGCCGGATTGAACTTTAACCTCAGCTATGCTATGTGATTTCACATTGATGCTGTCAAGCTTGTGCTAACGGCAAAGGAAAGAATTAAGATGTAAAAGTAGCTCAAGAAAATGTTTGGTGCTTCTCAAAATCAAATGAATCGAATGAATGATCTCGTTGGTTTTGCGTATTGAGTAACGTATTCGACAACTGAATTACATGCTTCAGTATCTTCAAATTGTGTTTCGATGTATTGCAGATATAGGGAACAGTAAGACTTGAAGCTATTAAAATTCCATCTGGATGCAGATTGCATGGCAACCACAAATTGGCTTATGACATATGGAGAATATTCTGACATTGTGTGGTTCCAGAAAATATCCATACCCCCACCACGGAGGGAATTGGAAATTCCAGAGGGGTGGGGGGGTCAATGGCCCAGGAAATTCCAGAGGGGAGGAGGGGTGAATGGTTGGATAAGTTTCCAGAGGGTCAACTTCACGTTCATGTCAGACATAAATGTTCGTAGATCTTTCTTGAAGACATTACTTTGTTTAACTGTTTTAAAGAAACCCTTGTTACATTACAAACATGTTTCCCTTCTCCGAAAAGCCTTTGTAAGCGAAGTACTCCAACTGAGACAAGAAATCTATGTCTGCGTTGCGCGACTCAGTTATTATAAAACTGTTTGTGAAACTTTCTTGCATAGAAAAATACTGTTCATTGGCAACAATTGAATTTGTATCAATGTTTAAAAGGGAAAATTTTGTATGGCTATAAAGTGAAAGCCCCAATTTTACATAAAACATTGAAATATTTGTTTGTTATTTTTGTATGCTGTGTAGAGTTACGGGCAAAGGTCAATTCCCGGGGTCAATTATAACTAGTTTGTCAAAACTGACCCATGTTCAAACTTATTTTGTCCAAAGTATTTCAACTCAAAGTCCAAAACTATTGACTTAATTTCTATGCCAAAATTCAACAAAATAGAGCCAATTCGACCTTCTTTTAATGTGTTATTGATCTCAAACAAAATTTGCATAAGAACGTGAACATGCTAATTTCGTTTTGCTGCTCCATTTCGTCTGCGGTTTCAAGTTACGATCTGAAAGCCCTATTTGTCTCCCTGCCCTGCTAATGCTTATTTTGTCCATGCTATTCTGATTCAATAGGAAAACTATTGACTAAAATAACTAGACTGAATGATTACCAGGAGAAAAATCGATTGAGTAGAACTAAAGCGATAATCTTTTTGATCTCCTAAAATTTGCATAGGAGCGTAAACATGACATATGCAAATTAAATGAAAACACATTTTTGCATTGCCGGACTTATTCCAACAATTTAGACCTAAAATCTTCAGCGAAGCTGATGGTAAAGTTTGATGCCAATGACCACAGGTAAATATAAAACACAACAATTATTTCAGTGTCAAGAGCTTTTTGGCAAACTCTACCCGTGAAATTGAACGGCGCGCACACTCTTCGATAACGCATATTTTCTCCTCGTGTAGGCAGTTCTTGATATTTCTGAAAAGTTTACATCAAACTGATTTTTGAGGCGTTCTTTTGAAGTAAAACTTTTCCAGAGGGTGTGGGGGGTGTATTCTGTATTTAAGGAATTTCCGAAGGGGTAGGGGGGTTAAAAAAATACCTCGAAAATGGAAAATCCTGGGGGGTTGGGGGGGTCCTATGTGAAATTCCCTCCGTGGTGGGGGTATGGATATTTTCTGGAACCACACATCCAATTTTCGTTGGTGAGAAGTAAATCTAAGCTATCTTTTTAGCTGGACAATTTTCAGCCTGCATTAACTTTATTCTTTCTTTGGTTATAAATTTGAACCTTTCACAGAAGAACGAATAATTAACAATTATTCCATGAGCGCGCGTTGGATATGAGATGATAGATAGCCAACAAGGCGCGAAGCGCCGAGTTGGCTATAATCATCTCATATCCAACAAGCGCGAGTGGAATAATTGTTTTATTAAAAACAATCAAGAAATATTGTAAGTTATGGCTGATTTTGCTTAGCAAGAACAACCAGAAGACCATTTTAATGATCCCTATCCCCGGGCATGGTATAATAGCTCATATACCATGGCCGCTAGGCCAATCAAATCCCTGGAATTGCATTATACAATGATCCAGTTTTTAATAATAGAAGATAAGACTACTTTTCTGTCTGTTGAAATTTACAAGGTGTTTTGACCACAGGTCACCAAAGCATGATGTGACACAGGTCACCATGCAAGCGTGATGTAAGAGTTTGTATGGTGTTAAAATTAAATCAAAAATTAGACAACAATATTCCCACAACAGCCCACAAAATTATAATAAAGTCTGAAAAAGCTTACCTGGTGTGTTTTGCTGTGTTTTCAAGGCTTCTCAGTGCTTCCAAATGCTGTTTTGAGTGGTTTATCTCTCAGCGGCTGGTCCACATGCATCACTGTATTATGTTAATGGAAGGGTGGAGAGCACTTTGAAAACCTTGCTAAAATTTGCTTGAAGCTTACCTGCCTCACCATATGTCAAGAAGGATGATGTGCAGTCCTTCCTTGGCAGCTCATTTTCGGAAAAGTTCATTATTTGAGACACAGGCCTTAGGCCTTTGTTGAAAACAAAGTTGATTTCAAATCGGGCACCATTTTTGCCGTGAACCAAGCTGTGTCCCTGGAATGTCATAACAAATGCACAGTCAAACTTTATAGACGCGAGTACTAAAAACTTAATGTGCCCAACAGGGGAAAACCAATGGAAACCTTTGGCACGCAAGAAACCACACACACCCCCTCCTGGGCGTGTGTGTGGTTGTTTAACTATCTATTTACCCGCTTTTTATAGAGTGACTTAAATTGTTTTGTCAAATAGTTAGGGGGGTTATCTTTTTTTAGGGCCTAAATGAAAATTATTTGTGTAATTCTAGCTACCCTGTTTAAATAAAGTGTATTTTTATCATCATCATCATCATCATCATCATCATTATTATTTGAGCATCTGGCTAATGTGTGGGAAGGTCATGGGTTCAATTTTTGTGAGGACTCAAATAATGTCTTTGTTCCATGCTTGTGATTTTAAGATAAACATTCCATCTTGTTTTCTTCTTTTGCTTTGGTTTTCAGAGGGGAAGTACGATGATGCACTGAGTCTGTACACCAAGGCAATCGAGTTGAACCCAAAGGTACCTGCATACTATGGTAACAGAAGTTTCTGCTATATAAAGACTGAATACTATGGCTATGCACTTGAAGATGCCAATAAAGCTATTGACTTGGATAAGAAATATATCAAGGTCAGTATGTTGAAGTGTTGTAGAGTCCTAAAGTATGATGTTACAAATGTTTGAATTTTTGGAATTTATTGAGATGTTTGTAAAGAGCAGGATGAAAAATGCCTACTTGTCAAAAATTAACATTTTTGTTACAATTTGGAGGTGAGATATTGGACCTTTTATGCTCTGATGACCCCATACAAAGCCTTCTAATTTTGCCTCAGTTCTAAATGTTGAAAGTTCAGTTTTTGTGGGTCGGTATCTCCTTTGTGTAGTTCAGGGAATTTTTTTCCTGATGAGATGCAACCTTATTAAAGTCATAGGCTATAGCTTTATCATCTATTTGTTAGTTTATGATTCAACTCTTTGACCTCAAACGTATTTATGCTTTAGGCATATTACAGACGAGCATCAGCTTATATGGCTCTTGGAAAATTCAAACTCAGCCTGAAGGATTATGAAATTGTAGGTATACCTCTTTTAGGTTCATCTTCACTTGATCTTTTCTAATTTCTTGTTCCAGAAAATCTCCACAACCATCATTTAAAATATTTTTATAGTCAGACCCCCTCCCCTCTGGAAATGCCAATTTCGTGCCATACTTTCCTTTAAATAATTGGCATTTGAGGCCCTCCCCTCCCTCATGGTTTCTAAGGACTTAAGATGGGGCAAGTAATATTTTTGGGACATAGTCAGGAATGCCATATTGTACATAATTTCATAATTCAATTTTAGTCAATATCTGGTCATTTAAAATCAATTCAGTACCAACTGGAATGGTCTCTTAAGATCTTTTCATTTTAAGGAAGATACTGTCCCAATAGGTATTACTAGGTAGGGGAATACAAATTCATATGCAATGACCTACAAAATTTAATGTGTTTAAATAATCATGCACATCTGGCCAAATTCATCCTATCGTGCTAATTAAGGCATGCTTTATAAGAATTTTTCCTTCATTAGCGGTTGGTTATCAAGAACATCTTATGACAGTAAAACTGATGAGGACACAAGTGGTACAAGGACCATGTGCCCTGCAAGGCAGGTTTTGGCCAGTGTAACAGTCAGTTCCTACCAGTTGAGTGTTGCTCTGAGTTTTGAAGTGAGCTTTTTGTCATATTCTCTACAGGTGACAAAATTCAGGCCCAAAGACAGAGATGCCAATCTTAAATACCTAGAATGCAAGAAGATAGTTCAGCGACAAGCCTTTGAGAAGGCCATTGCCGTGGATGACAAGAAATCTGTTGCTGACACTGTGGATTTGAAGTCAATGGGTCAGTGATATATAAGCGTTGCCCTCTTGTATTTACACACCATCTTACCTGTTGGGAGTTTGATACATGGCACATAGTTTTCTTGTTGTGTTCATCACTTAACTCCCGAGATAAACATTGCTCTCTGATGACTGTATAATGCTCAAGGAAAGTCATACAGACAGATACGGAGCACACATATTTGATCTGAATCTACATGTTAGTTAAATCCTTGAAGAAAACCTTCATTCTTGAAATAAATTGATGTAAAATTATTGGGAATACCATCTTTTTTCACATTTTCTTGGAAAACATGGAAATTGTATTTCCATGTCAGAAAGAACACCATTTGATCACCTATTTTCAATTTTACTTCAATTTCCTACTGCAGAATAACTGTGAGGGTCTTTCTTCTATTTAATATTAATTTTATTACTGTAAAATAAATTGAAAACTTAGGTTTCATGAACATTACGTTTGACATTATGTTTGACTGCAGTATATTTTTAGTCCTTATTAACAAAACTTTAGGAAGAATTACCAGTATTAGAAATGGTACTGAGCTCCTTTAGGTACTGTTTTGATGTTGTACTCTCAGTTGCTTGGTTCCTTTGATAATTTTTCAATTTTTTTCAGTTGTCGAAGACGACTATGATGGTCCAAGATTGATTGAAGATGGAATCACAAAAGAGTTTGTAGAGGAATTAATTGAAAGATTTAGAGATCAAAAGAAGATACACAAGAAATATGCATACAAGGTTAGCAAAAATGCTTTTCTTTTATTTTCTTTTAATTTACATGTAACAATGATGTAGCCTCTTATGTAAACATGGTGGTTCCCAGATGGAGGCACAACTCGACAGCAGCATCAGTTGTGCTGCTAGCTGCCTTGGAAAACTGCGATGAGAGAATTGGAAGCTGATGTTGGAGACAAAAATCACGCTCTACAATGCGTGCATACTATCAACACTGCTGAACGGATCCAAGACATGGTCAATCTATGCGGAGCAGATCACCAGACACTCAGAAACTTGAGGTGCATCCTGGGGGTCAGCTAGAGAGATACAGTGTCAAATGACGAGGTCTTGCGATGATGCAGATGTCACGGCATGCACACAATCCTACTACGGGTCTTGTCAATCCTACGTTTCCAAGATCAGGGGCAGAATGAGCTGTGGCACTGCAGCATTTTGGTGAACAGGATAAAGCGGGGGTGTGCAGAGAGAAATGGGTGACGGAAGCTTGTGCACCATAGCACTATGAAAACAGAAATCAAGATCAGGGCAGGAAACTTTCTTCTCAATTCGCTTGTCCATTTGGGCAACTGCAATGTGTATTTTACTTGTCCGAACCACAAAACTACTTGCCCAAAAAACTTGACAAATTTTTTCCAATGGCCTGTCCTCCGGTTTCTGGTCCGGTATGGCAAACAACATGGCGACGACTTTTCGAATGGGTTGTCAGTGTTTCCCTTCTGAATCCTTGAACTCCATCTCCACATCCGATGTACATTGGGCTGCTTTTATCAGCTAGTTCTGGATACTTCCGACAAGTCGAGCAATGCATTTGTCTGTTTGTTCCTCATAACAAACCAACTCGAACTCTTTCTGCTAAGCTGGCTGAAATTTTCTGACACGTTTCGCTTCATCTTTTCTCTCGTCATCTTCGTTTCTTTTCTTTTTGAAATACTGTCAATACTGCCAGGTGTTTCAATTTCAATAATTTTGATTGAGAGGAAGACATTGTCGATACGCTCCACAAGCGACAGAAAAAGGTAGCCTGACAAGCACGTGTTGTCATGCACCTGCAATTATGCTGTACAGCTGGACTCACATGGAAATTAATGGCGGCAGGCTTCCAACCTCATTCCCAGGGTCTCTCTTCTTCCCGCCCCAGCAAGAGAGGCGGGAAGAAGAGAAAGAAGAAGAGAGACCCTGGGAACGAGGTTGGGCAGGCTTCGCGTAACGAAACACACAACTTACACAAAATGATATTTTATTTTCTGTAAAAGCTACTTTTTTATGGCAGTAAGTTATCAAATGTGGAAAGAATGATTCATTCTATATCCAAAGTCAAGAAAAAAGTTCATTAATTTTTTCCTTCAACGTGGTCGCCTAATCGGACAAATTGGATCATATTTTTCCTTATCCGAATGGAAAAGCTACCCGTCTCGGACGTTCGGACAGCCTAAGTTTCCTGCCCTCTAGATGCCAGGAGAAAGGTCAACCACGCCGGAAACAGACAGTCTTGGTGCAGACAGCTTGATCTACTTGGGTCTGAGCAGCCTATACACAGACATTGTTTGAACTCATGGTGTTTCAGAAGTCCAAACAATGGCCTTAGAAAAATGAACTTGATATAAATCTCAGGTTTCCATAATTTTGATTTTTTGCACTTCTTTTAAATGTATGTCTCCGGCTAATTTCTTTGTGAATTAGAATGTGGAACTTATTATTACTGAGTGTTTTTCCACTGTATTGAATGTTACCATTCAACAAAGTTTTTGACCCCTACTGTAGTTGAATTTATTCTCATGATTATCTCTATTTTTGAGATTAGACGATCAAGGTTTGATGTAATTTATCAAGAATGAGGTTGAGTGTTTTATCTAATTTCCAAACACCGACCAAAATCAAGGTGTTTGGAAATCCGATAAAACACTCTTTTGTGGGTTTGATATAGCATTTAAAAACAGTTAATAATTCTTGGAGAAATTTAAAGGAAAAGTTTACCAAATTTTTAATGATAATTAGAATCTCCTTCATGGTAGTGTTTTTTGGTTTTTTTGTGTGTTTTCTCTTCATGAATTATTAATAAGTTTGAGAATGTATCTTCAAACTTTATAAGAACTAGAAGAAACTTTACCAAAACAAAGAAAAATTGAATGTGGTGCCTGTTGTTTTTCTTATCATGACCTCTTGGGACAGCTTAGAATGCTTTATTTGTGCAAAACTTTAAATTAATATCTGGACAATTTTTCAGATTTTATTTGAAGTGAAAAAGATGTTCGAGAAGCAGCCATCCATGGTTGATATCTCAATACCAGAGGTAAGTAGTTCAGAGCAAAAGTTTGCAATGTTTTCGATAAAATGTCATGGCCAGCAATATTCAATGGGTATGTCAAGCTAATTTTAGTTTAATGGCCTTAGCTCCCACAAGTATCCTGTAGCTCACTGGTAGAGCATCCAAAATAGCAATCGGAAAGTTTTAGGTATGGTTCTACTCATGATAGGAGAACTCAGATTTCCTTTTTCCAAGTATGCCTGTGTCACTCACTGAATAATACATCATTCTCATAATTTATTTGAGTTTCCTAGTCTTACTTTTTCTGAAAATTATAGTTAAATAATAATATCATTCTAGCAAGAATTCCACTACATGTGCTATCTCTTGACTTTTGCAATATTACTGTTTGTGATTCATTATTATTGGTGTTTCCATAATAGTGGATGTTCAGATTATCAGCGTGCTGACAAATGCTTAGTTTTCTCCAAGGTGTTAATTGACTGACAGATCAACTTAATATAATCAAAACCATTATGTTAATGGTTTCAAATTATTCTTAATTTCTTTTGGAACAGAATGGAAAGTTCACAGTGTGTGGCGATATACATGGACAGTTCTATGACCTTTTAAACATCTTCAGTCTCAATGGACATCCTTCTCCTGAAAATCCATATGTATCCTTTGTGCATTTAAGTTAATTGTTTTTCATTTTCAAGAATTACCCACTCCAGCTAAAGCTAAAATTAAACAAATTTGGTGTTGGTGGGCATTCAGGGGTCTATTCATGTTTATTCCACGTTTTCTTCTTTTACCGTCCACTGCTAGCATATGCTGTCGCATGAGAGCTAGTCATTACAGTTCCTACCCATAGCAGACTTGGTTCATGGGGGGGGGGGGGGGGGGCTTCTTTTGCTTCTTTTTAGACCTTTTAAGCAAGTCAGCCTTGAAATTTCTCTATAATATTTTGTGGGGATTGGTAGGGAGGAAACTCATTCAAAGATAAAATTTATGTGAGGTGACCATTAAATTTAAGGACGGTGCCTACTAATACCGAAGTATTTTTGTGCGGCTTATGACTATGTGGGAAAAAAAGATCTTAGCAGGGCCTCTTGGAATCCCAAAAGAAAATTGGGGGTAACCACGCATTTTTCAGAGATAATTAAGCAATAATATCTCTAAAAGGCGCCAAAATATAAAGCAATGTATGGGATTTTTTTCCTAAATTGAAGTTTAATTATCTCTGAAAAATGCATGGTTACCCCTAATTTTCCTTTGAGATACTAAAAGCACTTGCTAAGTTCTGCTTTCTCCGTATAGTTTTAAACCGCGCAAAATTATCCCTGTATTAGTAGGCACCACCCATAGGAAACCCGAGTATCTCGAGATGCGCAGAACGTATGCGCAGTAGCAATAGTAGGCACCGTCCTTAATTAAGGGAGGCAGTCTTCTTGTAGTGGCTACCTTACTTAAGTGGATGAAACTTGTTCAGCAATAACTTGGATTTTACCATAACTGTCAAAATCGCTGCGCGCTGATTGGCTCGTAGCTTTTGTCTATAAAAAATATAAAAATGATGTCAGATGTAACACAAATGCTTTCTCAACAGAAAATAAAGCCAATTCCGCTTGTACTTTTTCCATGTTATTGTAAAAAACAAACTAATGGCAATTTTCTATGGTCAATACTCTTATAGACCATAAAATGTTTGAAAAACTTGACATTGAAACCACTCACCTGTGGCTTGTGGTTCCACTTGGATTTTGAACTTCTTATGATGTCATTTTTAACTCGTGAATGCGCGCATGTGCAATGAGCAAGTTATAGCTATGGTTTGGATAGTCGTGGGTTTTTCACTTGGTTGGTAGGTTGTGGATTAGTGCAAGAATGGAGATTTTTCGTTAAATCTGAGCAAAGTTATAAGTTTTTTCGTTTTTCCACAAAGTGTGGTGTCTTAAATTCAATTAGTGAAGGGTCGACATGAACTTTGATTAAAAAAACACGTGAAAATTTTTTAATCGGCGCATCAGAATAACCTTATTCAATTATGTAGGGAATAAGTTTACAATCATTTTAGTATAAGAATGGTTATTTCTTGTTACATGATCGGGCAAAGTTGTAATTTCTTTTTAGCTTTCAAGGTAGTGTAGTGTCTTAATTTCAATTACTGATGTGTCATCTGCATTCACGAGTTGGCTCACAGGGGCCTTTGATATGGTCTATAGGAGTATGGCCATAGAAAACTGCCATTGATTTGTTAATTGTATAAATGACCTAAAAATTCTAGATCTCAGTTGGGTCAAGCAGGCTCCTTGTTAAAAGAATGTCAACCATCTCATAAAGAAAAACATTTTGAAAAACAATAGACCTATAATTAATCTGTAACTGTGCATTGCTAATAAATTTTACTTTTATTAATATTTAAGTATTATTTATCCTTAATGAAATAATAGTTATTTAATGGTGACTTTGTAGACAGAGGATCATTTTCATGTGAAGTCATTTTTACTCTTTTCAGTTTTAAACTGTTGTATCCAGATCACTTTTTTATGTCAAGAGGTGAGTAGTCGTTTTACAATTCAACCACAGTGAAGTTAAATGGAAATAAATCGCTTTATGCTGAGTGTGACATGTTTAAGTGTTAATTTCTCAACTTTTGGTTTTTGCTTTCCTGTCGTGTGGGATGGACGAGGCACAAATCCTTGTCAATGAGTTTTTAAATTGGAAAGGCCGTAACATAGAAAGCTAGACATTACAAGATAAGAATACAGACTTGAATGGGGGTATTTACCAATCGAACCACTTAGCAAGCTTGAAATAAACTGCAACGAGACAGTTATGAAATGTCACAATGGATCCTAACAATTAAAGAGACAACAAAGAGATAAAGATAAAGGTACAACCGTTGACCGATCCATTACAGTAATACTTGAAGCCCACAGGGCATTGAGTGTCACGCTCCATTAACTGCGTTTTACATTTGTGCTGTAAAACTATCTTTAATCAGAAATTGGAGTCCATCATAAGAAAGGTTACATTAAAATTTCATTAGATTGAAACCATGCAGAAGGCTTTCAAAAATCAGAAAAATTAGAGACATTGTATAGATTTGGGGTTTGGAGACATTTGTATGGAATTTGGGCGACCTTTCACAGGTCACTACCTGGTAACTACGCATTCAATGAAACATAACCAAACTTAGCAACATGTAAGACTTTTTTTGATTATCCATTTAATTTTAAAGGGACTTAATTTCTCAAACATTTCACCATCCCAGTCATTTTTTTGTTTGTTTTTTTAGGTAATCATGAAAGTATATACATGAATCAAATGTACGGCTTTGAAGGAGAGGTCAAATCAAAATATCCTTTTTGTAGTTGCCAGGAGTGTGGAAAACATGCATTCTAAATGTTTGTTTTTATATAAATCTATAAATAAACAAGAATACAAGACAGCTTTAAAGTGCTGTTACACTAGGCAATTTCTCTAACTTGTAACTTGTTTCGCAATTTTGTTGCAATACAAGTTGCATGAATCGTTGCCTGGTGTAACATGCTCTGGAATAAACATGTCTCACAATTTTTTTGTTGCGGCAATCGTTGCGAGAAGTAGAAGTCGGTTCTACTTCGTGCAATGGTGACTGCAACAAAAACATTGTGAGAGATGTTCATTTCAGGGCATGTTACACTAGGCAATGATTCGGGCAACTTGTGTCGCAACAAAATTGCGAGACAAGTTGCAAGAAAAATTGCCTAGTGTAACAGCGCCTTTAATGTAAGTGATCACAACATGCACTCATATAATTTTTGTGTAACACCAGACACAGGTCAAGCGACACACTGGTAGCATTTCTTGCTTATGATGCAGCTGGCTTGGGGTTCAAATCTGTTTGGCTAAGGTTCAAACCTCACTCTGTAGAAAACGGTTTAGGATAGAGCACCATAAGTATCACTGTTCTCTCAAAATGGGTTTACCTGCAAGTCGCTTTAAATGGTAATGAGTAGTTCTCTGTTACAGTACTGTGAGGAGAGCCTAGATCTTGATAGATCAAGTATACCTGCAAATCTATGTAATTTATTCAGAAATTTATTGCATTCGACGTAGAAAGAATGCATTCCTAATACAGATTGGAGTCGAGATTGTATGGGACAGTTGATCAGTTGACAGTTGAATAGATGCTCTTAGAATTTAACAGTATTTGAAGAAGCTAACAAGAAAACACACACATAATAATACGCCTTGATTCACATTAATACATACTTAACTTTGCATCACATATACTTCAGACATGGCTGACCTTTTTACCGAGGTCTACAACTGGTTACCACTCTGCCATCTTATAAATAACAAAGCACTGGTATGTAACAAGCTTTTTTATTTAAAACTAACTAATTGGATAATGCAGTTCCCAGAGTTGCGATTGGTTTAGTGGCCGTGATATATGAGCTATTATATCATGCTTGACAAATATGGTAAGAGTACATGTTCGGGGGAAAAGAAAATATCACTAAATCAGTAAGATAAATTTAGCAATTTTTCGTTATCGTTTTTGATAAAACTCCTGGTCACTTCATGTTGGATGCTGGGTATCCTGTGATGGAATGGCATCCCATCCAGGGGAGAGTGGGGAGTAGTAATACTCCGAGTCACTTCATGCTGTTACTACTTTCCTCTTGATGGGATGCTAGTGCATCACAAGATATCCAGGGCGATTGGTAATGCTTACATAACTTATCTCCTTGTTGAGAGTTGGACTGCATGCTTTCTCTGTCCAGGCTCTTCTATCGTCTACAAAATAATGATGCTGTCGCTGCCCACTTTCTTAGTTCTCCAGCTTCTTTTAACTGTCTCTTAGATTTGATTTTAAAAGTCAGGGCTAACATTGTGTGTGATGTGTAGGTAATGCATGGTGGATTGTTTAAAAGAGATGATGTGAAGTTGGAGGAATTAAGAATAATTGACAGAAACAGACAGCCTGGTGATGAAGGTATACAACATTTTATATTTAAGATGTAATGTTATTATTATATCTTTCACTCACAATAATTAAATTGGCAGTTACTCTCAAGCTATAATTTTTCAGGTCTGAGAATGTTTCAAAAATCAAATATTTAGAAAAACGAACAACACTTAAGGATTTCATCCACAGACTCAAAAGTTAGAATCATATTGTACAGGACAATAAACAGCAGCATAAGAAAGTACTGCTCTGTAGCTTTCATTTGAATGGTCAAACCTTAGGATTTTATACACAGAAAGTATTGCTCAGTAGCTGTCATTTGAATTGGCACACATCCACAGTCCCAAAAGTTAAAACCATTTTGTAGAGTATAACAAACAGCACCACAGGAACGTACTGTTCAACATCTTTCATTTGAATAGTCACACATTAGGATTTCATCCACTTATACATGAGAGTGAGATTTACATAAACTTCAAAGCTGTTTTTCTGGTTTAATTAATGCCCATTTCAACAGATTTTTACTGGCATGCAGTAGATTTCGCATTTTATTTTTAATTACTTTGTTACTTTGTTCTTTGGCTTTCTGCAGGGTTGATGTGTGAATTATTGTGGTCAGATCCACAGCCGCAAGTATGTTACTTTTTAGTTGCTTTATTCCTGTGATTTTTCCCTTTTTTATTGGTAACAATTTATGGCAACAGTAAAAATATGAAGATAAAGAATAAAAAAATAATAATAATAAAATAAAATTTTAAAGGGGAACCCATTGGAGGCCCGCAAGAGTCCCATGCAAGGCAATGCATTGCAAATCACAACATTAGAGAATAAGAATGAATAATAATGACGATGACGATGATGATGATGATGATGATAATTTTGGGTGGTTTGTGTCCCCTTGTAATGATCGTCATGTTTCAAAGCAGAATCCTACTGTAGTTCTTTTTTTTTTTTTTTCATTTCAATTTTTGGAACCTTTTTTTTCACTTATTTTTTTGGGTGATAAATGCTCTGATTTATCATTTATTGTAGCCTGGTCGTTCACCAAGCAAGCGTGGAGTCGGTGTTCAGTTTGGTCCTGATGTCACTGAAGAATTTTGTAATAACAACAACCTTGGTGAGTTTTATATGATCAATCAAGTACATATTTGCTAACACCAGTCCATTATGTGACTGGGATTGTCCCTGTTGAAATAATTAATTCTAGTTGTTAATTTCTTCTTCTTTTTTCAGAATACATTATCAGAAGCCATGAAGTGAAACCAGAGGGATATGAAGTGGTGCATGATGGGAAATGTATCACGGTCTTTTCTGCTCCAAATTACTGGTTAGTTATGTAATGTTTAAAACACGAGCAGCAGTGTTTTATCGGGGTTTAAAACCACGAGGTGCAGTCGAGTGGTTTTAGACCCAATAAAACACGTGCTGCAAGTTTTTTGAACGGCTTCAAAAACATTCCTGGAAAAGCGTGTGTCAAGAGAGTTCATAACAATGATGCTTTTGTGAACGTTGGAAATTAGCATACAAGAAAAACATTAAACACCGCATACTAATAAGGAGGAGGTTTTATCGGGTTTTAAAGCCACTACACATGATGTTTTATCGACCATTTGATAGGTCAATGGGCTTATGAATTATTAATGAGTTGAAGTCAGCTTACAGGGCCTCCACAGACGAGGCAAATTGTTGTTGAAAACAAAAAGTCATCGATGACAAACTATCTTGTGTGTGAATCAAGTTATCGACTACAACTGTGTAAATATTCGTGCAACAACTTTGAACTCGGTCTGGTTTAGGGTAAGGATTTCAGGGTCCCATTGGCAGTGGAGTGGAGTTGTGGAACGGTCTACCCTTAGAGC
Organism: Pavona decussata; assembly: GCF_977016875.1. Classification (NCBI taxonomy): domain Eukaryota; kingdom Metazoa; phylum Cnidaria; class Anthozoa; order Scleractinia; family Agariciidae; genus Pavona; species Pavona decussata. The sequence continues at coordinate 544,094 of NW_028145452.1, forward strand.
GACTTCCTCGAATGATTTTAAGACTAAATTGAGTCGCCACAGCCTTAAGTAGGATTTTAAACACGGTCTCCAAGAAAAGCAGCATTTATTGTTTTATTTTTTCTTTTATAATTGTAGTTAGGTAGATAGTTAGTTAGTTGATGATAATTAATATGTAGCTGATGGAATTACCGGGTCCAAATAAAGTTATCGTAAGGTATCGTATCGCACACCCCCACCCAAAAATGTTCAGAGCAACCCCCCTCCCCCTTCCCTGCCCGAGAGAAACCATAAGTGAGCTATACTTGATGTAAGTTCAAGTGAAAGAAGCTGTACCCTTTTGCTACTGCTTATACGTTCTGTGCATCTCGAGATACTCGGGTTTCCTATGGGTGGTGCCTACTAATACATGGATATTTTTGCGCGGCTTAAAACTATGCGGAGAAAGCAGAACTCAGCAGGTGTTCTTGGTATCCAAAATGAAAATTGGGGGTAACCATGCATTTTTCAGAGATATTAAAGCTTCAATTTGGAAAAAAACGCCATACATTGCTTTGTATTTTCGGCTTTTTAGAATAATTGTTGCTTAATTATGCCTAAAAAATGCGTGGTTACCCCCAAGATTCTTTTTGGATTCCAATAGCCCTTGCTAAGATCTGCTTTTCCCGCATAGTCATAAACCGCGCAAAACTACTTCGGTATTAGTATGCACCGTCCTTAATCACAAACATTTTTGTTTGCAGTGATCAGATGGGAAACAAGGGTGCGTTCATAACTATGGGCCCCGATGTGAAACCTAACTTCACAACCTATGATGCTGTGGTAAGTTCTATTGTCTTTGCTTTAGTAACGTTTTTAACGAGAAGAAATTCCATTTGGAAATGTGGTTCGGTGAAACGAGCCCGCGCTCGTCCACCGAACGGAGCAGTGCCAGACCCGAGAGAGCGGCGGAAATAGATTCTAGCACTACAAACAGCAGTACACATTGCTTTGTTACCTGTGTGATTAGTAGCTTCAACTAGAACAGCGAGTAAAACTCCATAGTGTGTGTAGGCAAAGTGACAACATTTGTGTTCTTGTGTGAAAAAATTAATCCCTTTTAAAGGAAACCTACACTCTTGAAATAAATTGACGTTAAATTGTTGAAATACGATCTAATTTCAAATTTCGTTGGAAATTATGGAAATAATATTTCAGTGTCGGAAAAAACAGAATTTGATTATGGCCTATTTTTCATTTTAAATTTCCCGGGCGCCGCCATGTTGGATTTCATGACGTAATACGGTTGCTCAATTGTTTCACACAAAAGAATTTTTGCTTACTGACAATAGGGGCAACCGTATGACGTCATGAAATCCAACATGGCGCCGCTCAGGAAATTTAAAATCGGAAATAGACGATAATCATATCTAATTTTTAGCCCACTTTAATGTCACTTCTACTTTTTAAACTAAAATTTAGAATTTAGACACTTTTTCCGACAATTTACCGTCAATTTGTTGTCGGAGTGGAGGTTCCCCAGCGGAAAAGAACAGGAAAAACTGCGTGCAAACGGTTTCCTCGCATTCCAGTGTATGGAAAACATTAATAAGTTCACTGAACAAGTGAACAAACGAACAAATAGTTTTACGGAATTTATTCACCTTTTTGTCATCGACATTTGACGCTTCTCGCGTGGTTTTTGAAAGTCGCTATCAAATCACGTGATTACTGTTATCCAATGAAATTCCGTTCTCCGTTACCATAAATCTCTAATGACCAGCGGCCAACTCGTGATTGCTGTCAATTAGCCACAGAGAATGTGAGCATTGTTTTCTCGCAGTTTATTCGTGGTTGCTGTCCCCAGGAACGATTTTAAAACGTGCACGTTGGTAAGAGTTATTTTCTTTCGCTTCAGCCTCACCCAGACGTTAAACCAATGGCTTATGCGAACTCCTTCATGTCCATGTTTGGCTTCATGTAACTCACACCACAGAGTCCACCTTGTGGATGCCCGTTCGGATTGCGTCAGCTGGTTCTCTTGACAACCAAATGGCTGGTACTTCTCACCGCCTGAAGCGCCGCAAGCTGATTGGTAGACACGTCGATACATCCACCTTGCGCATGCGTATCATTGGATTCTCTGACTCTCTGTCCCATAAAGAACAACTTGCTCAAGTGGAACAGCATCGTTCCATCGTTTAGGGCTGGAATACAATGCTTTCAGCCTTCCCGCATTATTGTGTACCTTATGACTTAAACATGGCGTCGTTTTTGTGGTTGTTATGCCGTACTAGTACAGACTTGAAAAACTAAGTGTTTCCCGCAGAAATATTTGATATTGCGTGTTGGTTTTGTGAAATAATTGCCTTACAATATTTCAGCGCGAACTTGTTAAATTTTCATTCAGATATATTTTTTGAATTAGCTTTATTTCCCTTGGACTGTACAGTAATTTATAGCTCACTTCCTCGTACCACCCCTTCCCTAAAATAAGAAAAAAAAGTGACGTTATCCGGAATACCGTCATAGAGTAATTTACTACTGGTTAGAGCGGTTTTCAATTGAGTGTCGAAAGTAATTTCGCGTTTGCTTTGGTTTTGCATTACTGCGCTCTGTGATTGGTTAACAAAACTCGCGCCACTTTCTCAACCAATGGGAATTCAAACCAAAACCAATCGTGTTTTCGCCGCATGCGTTTTCCCGCGCTTGGCGCCAGTTACATGTATTTGCTTCGAATTCTGATTGGCTCGTTGTGTTGTGTACATCTATTGCGACTGGCCAGAGTAATTACTTTGGTTTTGGTTTTACGACACTCAATTGGAAACCGCTCTATCTCGAAATTTCTCTCATCAACTGGATGAGGGATTAAGAATTTTTTTTCGCAGAAGCTTACCTTTATCGTTGTTACTTTTTTCATTAGTTGTTATTTATACCTAATGGAGGTCTGGGGGTTAAAATCGTTTCTAAAACACTGCTTTCTCTTGAAGACGTGAAAAAGTTAAAAGAAGTGAATCCACTGCCGAAAAAGATGGCGACTAGTACATGTACCCATAATTCTTAGCGTACAAAATCTCCCCAAAACGCCCATTAAACGCACAGAAAATTTCTAAAAACTTCGAATCTAGTATACACAATGTTGTTAGTACAAGGACGAACTTTGCAAAAATTATGGCTTTCTATGTGCCCATTGGCTGTGTTAGGTTCAAAAGGTATTGTGGTAAATATACAGCTGCCATCTTTTTCCCTACAGTGGATTGTAACTCATTGTGGGTAACTGTATTCAAACATTTTTTAGAAATAAAGATCATGATCTATATTTATGAAGTTTTTCATGCAATCCTGCCCAGACTCGTACCCAGTCACTGTTTGTTTGTAAGGCGAGAGAAGATTGGATACGAGAGTGAACTCAGGCGCGCAAGTCGTCTCTTCCCATGACACCCCGCGCGCCTCAATCCACTCGTATCCAATCTTTTCTCGCCGCGCAAACAGTTAAATTAATAGCGATAGGGTACATGTCTGCATCTGCAGCCTGCACGCTTTGTTGGCTATGAGCTCACATAATGCAAGAAAATTATGCTAATATATGCAGCTGAATAAATTTTCTTTACGTTTTTAATGTAAAAATGATGTCATAGCGGCGTCGGATCGTCGCACTATTCTACCCCTTATTTTTCTTCAGAAATATTATTCTACAATTATTCTGATAAAGTACTTTGCTTTTTGAAAACGATTTCTTCAATGGAAAGATCACTCCCTTTAATACACAGAGTCCTCAGGCTCTTTGGCCAGCAGTTGGTCGCCAGGATCGTAGATACGTTAGCTTAATTTATTCTATTATGCTAATATATGAACCACACACCTGTATATTTTCTCTACACTTATAAATTTTTTTTAACTCGAAAATTATGTTACAAGGACGTTGAAACGTTCAATTTTTCTGTTTATTTTTCTTTTTCAAAGTAAAATAGCTGGATGCAATAACTAACCGCTTTAGTTGTGACTTCTTTTCGTCAGCGCTAGATTGTTTGTCTTGGGGACAAAAGAATTTTTAGATAGTTGCAAAACGTTTACTCATCTTGCTGTATACAGTATTAACGTGTGCTACACCCATGTGAAAGAGGTGTTTAAGTCATTGCAAAGGGAGCTCGCAATTTGTGGGTGTTTTTTGCACGATGAGAAAAAAGTCTGCGTTTGCTAAACTAGCCGCCATTATGATTTGCGCGCGTGAATTTCGCGGCACGTTCGATAACGAGAAGGCGTGATGCACTTGCCCTCCATGTAAACAAGTGTGATCTCGTTTGTAAACAGATGCCAAGTTGCTTAAATTTTATTTCATGCAACCGTGTATCAGCACATGTTTATGACGTCAAATTGAACGAGGTAAGCCTTATACCAGATTATCAAGGTTTATGAGGTTTACGGTAGCTGATACCCTGTGTGTCCTGGTTGGAACGAAAATGACCACAAAAGAGTCGCTTGAAACGTTTCAAATACATTTTTGGTTGAGCTAGATATAGCCTATCCTCCCCAGTAACTCAACTGGTTACCAAAGCATATTCATTTATTCGATTTCGGAAAAAGAGCTCGACCATGTTTAGTGAAGAAAACGCTAGAATTGTTTGTTTGAGGGGAAGTGATTGTTTATTATTAGGATGTGTAGCCAACCAGGTGCATTTTCGTGAAGTGATTATTGTGTTAATATTTCCCCAGTAGAAGTTTGCGGAATATGTGCTCTTCTGTACTGACTCTAAGCCAGGAGCGTGTCCCCTAAATTCTTTTCATTTCCGTCCGCGTACAAAGCATAATTAATGCGTTGTACACTTCAAAAGAAATCATCTAAAACTTGTAAAGAATGTACACACATGCGCGACCCTATCACTAGCAAAGGTTAAGCTTTTTATCAGCGTTTTGATACTTGATCGCAAAGCTGCCATAGTGATATTTATCACATAATCCTTTTGCCATTTCGAGAAAGCTTACTTGCGTAATCAGAAAGTCGGGGATAAAACGGATTTCTTTCACCTATTCAAACCGAGGATTTAATTTGTTTCGTTGACGTGGAAAAATATGAAAAACAGGAAATAAAAGATGTAATGAGGCAAAGGATTAGTGTAATAAACGTCATCTTTGAGTCCATTTTTTTCCCAGGGTGGGGTGGGGATACATCAGCAGTTCTTGTTAGCAGTTCGCAACAGTTTCACTAATTTAATTTTTTTCCCGGGCGTACAAATCGCACCGAAATAACTCTGAAGTGTTTGTGCGAAGTAATTTTCATCTCCCGGAACGTAGTCTGCTATATTTAGCCCGCTTTGATCTATTCCACTCAAAATGATTTGGAAATTGCATTTGGTTTTTGACAGTTTGACGTCACCCTTCGGCTTTTATATTACGAAAGAAGGACAGTTGTGTCCCACGTGAAATAGACGTGTGTAAACAGACTGCCTTAGCCAGCCAATCAGTTTGAACTTAGTGTATATTGTTTGGAAAAGTATAATAAGTGAGTCTCTCTGTCTTCCGTTCAAAAAGTAAACTTTTTGGGTATTATAAACAAAGGATTTGGCACCCGAACATTTAAGACACAGCTTGAAACCGTGCGCGGAGATACAAACTTCCTGACGAAGGCAAGTCTAACCATACAAACTTAGTTATCCTGCAATTTGTAGCCTTTTCATGCCAAGCCAAGCAGTTATCAAGGAGGTAATGGATCGAAGAGTGAAGTTTCCGCACGATTTGGTCTTCCATGACATGGTGAAAGAAGGCGATCCGTCTGAAATGTGCTCGTTTTTAAAACGACCCAGCGTGGATACAGAAATGTTGGTGAACACCCAAGGTGGGCAAACCAATCCCGCTTTTCACCAACTTGTCAAGGACGGGAACTTGAAATGCATTCGAATGCTTGTATCACTGGGAGCGGATGTTAATATGCAGGATGAAGAAGGGAACACTTCGCTCCATCATAGCGTACGAGCCGGCAACATTGCTGTAACCAAGTTCTTACTTCGAAGCGGAGCGAACCCCGACATAAGCAACGAGGATGGCGACTTTCCTGTCGATTTAACAGAAGATTTCGACCTGATTGAAATGCTGGTCAAGTATTCGCCAGAGGAGAGAAGGAAAAGCATGGCTGCAGCAAAACAATGAGATGCGAAAAAGAAAGAATTGACTTCTCAACTTGTTGCCGTTTGTTAGTGCCGTTATGTTGCTTTTGTACTGAGCTGGGTTTTCGAATGAATCTGTCCGAACTGTTCGTCTACAAGGTGCAAGGCATGCCTGCTATAACACAAGAAAGACTTGTTTTCAATACTATAAGAACTTTTTGCTACAAGTTTGTTAAATCAAAGGTTGAAAGAACGAAATGACAACAAAGGGATGTTTGCTTAACTTCAGCGAACAAGTGAATGTAGTTTCAGTTTAACGGGAAGGCATCCTTAAATTGCTTTCTTCACTTGTAACTAACTTACAGTCAAATTATCTTCATTCGGAAACGGACAGCTGTGAAGAGACAAACAAGAAATAGGTCGCATTTTGAATGTGTTTCTTTATGGCAATTATATGCAAAATATTGCGAAAATTCGCTTCGACAAATACATGTAAAATAAGTATTCAATTGTAGTGTACAAAGTGAGCGATAAGTTAAAATGGTTAAAATATTTATTGCTTGTTAAAGCGAATATTTCAATTCGCTTTTCAATAATGTAAGTTAAACTTCATTAAATGCTTTCGTTTAGTGCAGTATAGGAGTTCTTGCGAAAACGAGCTTTGCCTATAGATTGTGCAACGTTGTAAACAAATTAAAGTAAACTGTGTGAAATTGTAGAACACCCAGTATGGAGCGGAACAAGAAAACACTCTTGAAAAGTTCTTTGTGTCGTGCTTATTATTTCCTAAGAGGTTTCCGACTCGAACAATTAAATTCAGCCAAACTTTCCTGTTGTGCCCCCACTTTGTTAGTGAAATCGAGAACTTTTTTCCTCGTTATTGTTTTGATATTCAAGGACTTCCAGTTGCGAGAGAAGTCTCATTGAATGGTACAAGATGGTTGGTTTTGTACAACGAAGTTGCATGGCCTTTTTTATTCTATCTTCTACTCAATTTAACCCATAGCTCTTGTTATGCAAAACTATCTCCTAGCGCGTTTTAGCTGCAGACGGCTTAATCAGTAACGTAAAAATCCCAGTTTTCGTTTTCTGGCGACAATACAACTTGCGTCAGCGCGTTCCAGTTCAATCAGGTCTGCAACCAGAGGAATTATTTATTGCTTACTGAAGGAGTTTGTTGGTCCAAATCATGTGCGGTTTGAGACCATATTTATCAGTTTATGAACATTCAAAGGAAGGGTGTTAATCAGCTTTAAATGTAGTGTTCTTTATTGTGCTGTTAGCTTATAGTGTACAAGCGGTTCTTACTTCTCAGACCAGTAAAATTAATATTGTTAAGGGTGACACTACTGTTGTGTTCTATCTTGTTCGTGTGGGTAAAACCTAAGGTATAAACTTTTAAACGCTTTCATCAGTTTACAATCATGAATTTTCATTCGACAATAACAGACACTTTTTGCCTAAGTGCGCTCAATAAAATTAGTGATGTTGACCACATTTAAGTGTGTTTATGACATGAAACTGAGACATGACGTACATTTTTCGCATGCGTCAAAAGGTAATTTAGCTTTACGAACTTCCATTTCATAACAGACCTCATGAAAGCAATTTCGCAAAATAGGCCTTTAAGCCTAGCCATTAGCGCTTATTGTCCTAAAAACGTAACTCGTTCCACAAATTACCAAGCTACTTCACTTGAATATGCTCTAATTGAATTTTGTGGCCATCTCAACTAATTCTCAAGAGACTATGTAATAATCCACTCTTTAATCCCATTGTTGTTGAATTATCGCACATTATCAACACTTGCCGGGCGGTACGGCCTTTTGAGTGACGTAGAAAGCCACTTAATTATCATCATGGCATCAAACGCCATTCAAACCTTTGTTTGTGCTGTTTTGGACTTAATTATATTTTATATTATCGTCATTTGTCGGTTCCTGTTCTGGCAAGAATATAATGACGAATGTAAAATTGAAAAGAAAAAAAATCAACTGTTGTTTTGACAAACAAACTGACCGCGCTCATAGAAAGTATCCTAAACAACTTTCATCTGAATGATCACCCTTTTAGTTCGGCTACCAACAAATTTCAACAGTTTCTCAGAAAGCTTTCTTTCAACTGATCGCTTGGTCTGAAAAGTTAGTATCACCATATACAGCGTAATGAATAGTACCACAGGAATTCACTCATTAACTTCTGACACTTTTTCGATTTCATCCCTGTTAGGAAATTCATGGCTTAATTAATTCTCGAAAATAAGAGTCATTCCTGGATTATACTTTACGTTTGCACTCCTATTTACTATCAAAAATCCCACCCCACCTCCTCTTTCTTTCTCGGATTAGCTTCACACCCATTCCGCCCGTTTAGAGGACATTTGGTGTGGTTTAAATGATATCCAACCTGGGCCCTGTTGATCGCGCGTGGGAATTCAAGAGTCTATCGGGGAAGCTGCAAGTTGTCACATTGAAATGTTAAGAAGGGTTTTGCATTGCTGTAGAGTTTGAGAAATGATGAATGGTTTTAAAAAATCAAATCAGATCATTTGGGCAGACTATTAACATCTTTACACCTCTGTTGTGTTGCAACTCTTTAAGACCAGTTCTGTCGTCATAGCGGTTACCATGGCAAGGGATCCGCTCCACTCAAAGACCTATAAATTTCAGTTTTTGCAAATTAGCTCAAAAAATAAGTCGGTGACCTACTGTTTTAGTATTGCTTTGTTGGACTTCAGGCGTTTTGCACGCACGACTTTTGATACGGAAAAAGATGGCGACTCCTGGTACATCTATCCCTAATTTTTGGTGTGCAAAAAACGTGAAGGCGCTCATAAAAACGCACGAAAAAGTTCTAAAAACTTTAAACGTAGTATACACAATGTTGTTAGTACAGGGACGAATTTTGCAGAAAAGTATGGCTTTTTATGAGCCTATTGGCTGTGTCAGGTTCGCAAGGAATTGTGGTAAAATGTACAGCCACCATTTTTTCCATGCGGTAGATTTTGATTCATTCAGCTGACGCATGCGCCTTAGTCTCCTTAGCTATAATGATGAATATGAATAAATGTCATCCAACTAGGACATTCCTCTTATTGTGTGGTTATGCCTTACATGGATCTGTCTTGAATGGTTGACTTCAATATTTAGTTTTACAATAACTGTCCAACTTCACGCGCGCTGATTGGCTCGTAGCTATTGTCTATAAGAGTACAGACATTAAAAATGACGTCAGATGTATCGCGCGCGCTTTCTTATCGGAAAATAAAGCCAATTCCGCTCGTACTTTTTTATTTTATTGTAAGAAACAAATCGGCGGCAGTTTTCTATGGTCTATAATCTTATAGACCATAAAATGACGCCATAAAATGTCCAAAACTTGGCAGTGAAACCACGAGCTGCACTTGAGTTTTGAACATTTTTTGACGTCATTTTGTGGCCTATAAGAGTATAGACCATAGAAAACTTCGTCGATTTGTTAATTGACGGATTATTTAACAAAATTGCTGGCGTCTAATAACTTTTCAATAAAACCCACACCCATTTAATTCAAGACAGATTTAGTGACTAGGTGATAGAAGCTACAGACACACGTTCTAAGCTCTGAGTCGCAATGAACCATTCAGTGGCCCATCTGACTATTTCTTCTGAGCACAATTCTGACGTCATAAAACACGTGACTACTACATTTAAGCCTTAAGGAACTTAAAGGGGAAGTATCACGTTAATTTGCTGTCATTTCAAAAACCCAAAAACGTTTGTCTGTCAGCAGAAACAAAGAAATAATTGTCAAGTTTGTTATAAATTATCACCCCAGTGCAATAAAACTGTCGATTAGTGCCTCTGGCCAGAGACAGAGAAGGCCGGTATGGATGGAAACTTGAAAAATTTAGGCTAATGTTTTTCAAGTTCTCGCATTTTTGTTTCCAAAATGCGCTAGAACAGATCACGAGTTGTTCCTTTGAGGAATTGAGTTGATTTCTTTCCTCTCGTCATTTTAGGATTATTTGGCAGCTAATTGAAGGTCTTATTTCATCATTTTTAACAAAAGATACCCAAAACCCCATGATACTTCCCCTTTAAGCCTGCAGCAATACTTCAATTACAACATTTAAAGCTACTCGGAGGATTTAAAAATCATTCATTTCAAAGATAGGTGGTTTTAACTTCGCGGGGGTCTTAAGTTAAGAATGGACCACGCCTTAATTAAGTCGATGTTGCTTGAAGTCACTGACGGAGTAGGCGGAGAGAGGCAAATGTCGCATAGTTGGACAACAAATGATTGCCTGCACATAAATGCTGTACATGGTGTGAACCTCTAAAAACAAATTCGTTTTAATTACTTTTGCTCTCTGCCAAAACACTAGAACAAAACGTAGATTCCACTGAACTTTACTCCTTCACAAACTCGCTAGAGTGTCTTCCACAAGTTAGCTATGACAATTTTGAAGATTTCCATTTACTAAAAAAAAATATTCGGCACACGTTAGATGTCAGTATGTGGCATTCTCGCGATCCAAAAATATTTGCGCTGATATATCCCAAAATAACCTAGACGGGTGTCTAACAGAACCGATTCCCATGACAAATCGGACCGGACATGCTCCTGGCGCGTGGCTGGATCTTCAATTATTTGTTTTACTAACTCTGCAAGTTATTGTCTATCAGCTTACGTTCTGGTATTTTAAAAGCAGCTTACACTGCTTATAATTAGATGGCAATGCTTAATTTTAGATTTCCTGTAAAATCGATCAAGTAGCACGCGACCTTGATAAGACAGGATAAGATTTCCGTTCTAGTATTTTTAATGTCCGCCCAGTCAGAGAAATGGTTGCGGATGAAATCGGAAATCTGGTGATAAAATATAAAAAGTAGGTAACTGTCGGTTATCAGGTGAAACTTGGAGTTTCCCTTATAAGATATCCGGTAAGTTTAATTGAATTGAATTGTGGTTGAATGTCTGACAAACAATTTAGTGTGTTAATAACTTGATTGTTTAGCGGTTTAAAGCTTGGCATTGGAAAGTAACTTAATTAGGAAGTAATACGTTTGACATTTAAATTACTCTTTTAAATGACTTCCTGTTAAGGTTCATTAGCGCACGCGACCAAGATGGGTGTCAACCCCCCCCCCCCTCCCCCTTTAAATACACGGGATGGGGTTGGTGAGGTGGGGGAGTTACTTACTCACTTTTCCTTATAGCCAGGCGACGTGAATGGCAGATTTTTTAAAACTTTGTGAACAAGTGCCATGGAGGTCTAAAAAAAAACTTGCAAGTTCAGTTGAAGGTTTCATTGCGGACGTGTTGCAAAGCTCTTTCGTTTGTAAAAACGTTTTAGAATGGAGAATTTTAATTCGAAACATCTTCATGATTAACGGTTCTGTTTATTATACTGTACAAAGTTACTCTAAATACCGTTCGAATCCATGGAATCTGATCAAATTAAGACTATTGAACAGCCAGCTTGTCTCTACGATACTCTTAGTTTCTCGATATTCTTTATCAACTGAGGAATTCTGCATTACAACCCGACTGCCAAGCTGTCTGATTTCTGGGATAGCAAATCCCTACTGAAGTGGTTTTAAGATTATTTCAAGTTTTAAATCAATAATAAGTGATCTCAGCTCACAAAATCTAGACTGCTCGCAGTCTCTTTTCCTCGAGAATCAGCGGGGAAGAACGCAGAAAAAAACACTGAGAGACCAAGACATCAGGGGGACGAGTTGCGCGCGCGAGCGGGAAATCCGCCGGCGCTCGCGCTCTCCTCGCGGCTTTACCACTCGCGCGCGGGACTCGCTCCTCGAATATCTTACGATCTTCCCCGCGGATTCTCGAACAACAGAGAGACTGCTCGTAGTACACAAAATCAAACCCATGTGTCGTCCTCTGAGCAAATGCAAGGAATTCTTCCCCCCGTTAGCCATCAACATCTCTGATCGCCTTACATTTTTCTCGTCTGAATTACCGGAACAAATTGCTGACACGCGCGTGATTCTGATCACTTATCAAAACTGACTAAAGAGGATCAGTGGTCGCAATTGGACAAGAGAAAATTAAAACGAACGGAAATGCAGGCAACGCAAATGGCGCCGTTATCCGCCCGTCGGAAGCGAGCACAATGATGATTACGAGAATAGCTGAATCCTCTTAGATGAGAATTATAATCCTAAGACCGTTAACAACTTGCACACACACGATCCTAATCACTTGTCAAAACAGATATCTAAAATAAGATCAAAGGAACTCTCAGCAAGAAAACACGTTTTCTGAATTGACGGTTTTGATGACTCTTACTTTTAATCTGCAACTTGAAGAAAAGATCAAAGGTTGGCTAAATACCAAAGACTGAAAACATTTCGACATTATCGCTGGCTAATAAAACATTTTACCAAGGAAAAGAAAATTGGTTTGTACACGCTTAAATGTGCGTAATACGTATTCAGGTTTTGTGGAAGTAATATATAAAACACGAGAAAGCGTGTTTCATCAGATATCCAAACAGTGAGAAGTAGGTTGGAAAAACGAGGCGCAGCCGGAGTCGACTTCAAGGCCGGTTTTGGATATCTATCTTTCGAGTGTTTGATATGGCTTCTCAAATGATCAATAATTCTTGAAGAAATTCAAGGCTAAAGTTGGCAAAATTTGATGGTAATTAGGAACACATATCCAAAACACAATCACAGTAGTGATTTTCTTTGTTTTCTCTTGATAAATTATTAATGAGTTTGAGAATGATAAAAGAAACACTGGGAGAGCTGAGGTTGCCGGGAAACGAGATTTCGCCGCGGAAAAAAATAGGGACAGGACAGAGAGGGTTATATGAGGGAGAAAAAAATTGTCCCTGCCCTACCCTAGTGGGAAGACTAATAACGAGTTCTACGCATTCTGGACCCCAAGGGCTTTTGATGTACTGCGTAACACCGAAAAAAGGGACGGGCTTTGGGTCAAGAATGGAGTTATAAGACAAGCAACAAACATAAGACCACCTTATGCGACAGAATTTCATGCAAATGGTCGCTGATTTTTTGAAAATCAGACTTGAAACACATAAACTGCACGAATACAAAGTAACGACCATCACAAATTGGCCATGACACACATTTATTTAACTATGCAGAAGCGGCAGAAATGTGTTACAATGGAATATCAATAGACGTCCACACACACAAGGGCGGACCACTATTCAAAGATTTCGATACAGAGTTAAGAAATCTTAACTACAACACCCTGGAACGGAACAGAGTACTTCATGTAAAAGTACTTCATTTGTCATCCACATAAATGGTGGCGCCGCTGCTGAAATCTAATTTAAACGTTACCTATCTTCTATACTCTTAAAAGTTTAGAAGATCGATTGTTGCACATTTATTAAAGGAGTAATTTTGCTTCCTTCGAGCTTCGTGGCCACAAAACACATCCTTGTCCCCAGACTCTTTTTCTATGCCACCGCCTCCTCGTCGGAAAGAGTCTGGAGACAAGCTGCAGTGGGCCACTTTAATTTGTTAAATCCCACATTGTCCCTAAAAAAATTTCGCAGACTTTTAGCTACTTCATGGAGGCCAAATTATTTTGTTCAAAGTCTATGTAATGACTGATTGACGTTACCGAGGTTCCAAAGGTTAAGAACTCAAAGAAAATCCCAGCTTCGTCTTACTATGGATGTGGTGGTACTGTGTACTGGTTTTACAAGGTGGTTCTCAGTTGTGAGTCTGTGGAGTTAGTCTTTTTAAGGACAGTGCCTAATGTTGCTACTGCGCATGCGTCTTGCGCCTCTCGGGAAGTGCCTACTAATCTAAAGGTATTTTTGCGCGGTTTATGATCGTCTATGAAGGAAAAGAAGATCTTAGCAAAGGCCACTGAATTCTGAAAAGAAAATTGGGGCTAACCACGCTTTTTTCAGAGATAATTAAGCTTCAATTTGAAAAAAATGCCATACAACCGTTATGTATTTTAAAGCTTTTTAAATGCATGGTTACCCCCAATTTTCTTGATGGATTTTAATAGCCCTTCCTACGATCTGCTTTTCTCTCATAGTCATAAACTGCGCAAAAATACTTATGTATCAAGAGGCATCGTCCTTTAATTAAAGTAATCGTGCACTACCTTTTCCTGGTATTTAATTATACTGTACATAGCGATTACCACCGTTGCGTCTGCGCACCTAATGTGTAACCACCGAAAAAAGAAAGCTACTGAAAATAATGAAATGCAGAACTCTCCTGATAACCCTTTAACCCCTAATAAATTCTCCTTCCTCTTCCTCATACTTTTCTTATTAAAGTACTGGGGAGAAGTTATTAAAATATCAAGAAAATTCACCTTGACTGATCATATCCTTAATTCTCATGACCTCAGGGGTTGAATAAGTATTGCTATTACAAGGAGAAATTTGATGCTGATCACTGTTAAGGCCTAAAGGGTTAAGGCTAATACCGATTCATCGGCCCGATTACCAGGTCCAATGGCATGGGTTGAACTGATTAACGCGTTGCAATTTGTTGGCCGATTGGTTTTTCTGTTAGTGTATAATGAAGCGCGGGTTGAGAATCAGCCTGGTTCAAAAAATCTGTAGAACTGCCGAAGATTTTTATAAAATGGGGCCTATTTTACCCCGCTTACTCATTTTTCTTGACAAATTGGGACAAATCAGCCCGATTAATCGGCGGTTCGTGAAAATTAGCATTATATCAAGAACCCGCTTCTATAACGACTACTTAGGCTATTTACAAATAATTACTGTCATCTTCGGTAATGTTAACGATTTCTTACCAATAAAAGTCACGCTCTACTTCTGCTTTTTGTAATTTTCAAATATCGAAGACCATCGACGGTTTGGTGAAATATTAAATATTAAACGAAAAGAGAAATTAACACAAGACGGCGCATGCGTGACTTGGTAATAATGAACACGTTGGAATCATTCAATAGACGTCGCCTTGTGTTAATAGGGATCTTATGAATGCAAAAACGGCAACGGCAACGAATACGCCACTTGAAAATATAACTTTATTTCATTTCTGCTACTTCGCGATTATCTTAACTCGTTCAACTTCTACACAAACGAGAAACTTCTCAGGAACCAGATTGGAAGGAGTGGCGTTCAAGTTAAAGAATGGAAAATTCACCGTCTACTGTTCACGTTTTCCAAAGAACTTTGAATTTGGTCATTTTACGTTGTTGTTTTGCTGAGGACAGCAAGGAAATGTACCAAAACTTAAAACGCACAGTTAGTGCGATTGTTTTGGTCATTTATAATAAGCCTTTTGTTTTGTGCCGTTGCCGTCTCTGTCGTCTTTTCGTAAGGTCCCTAATTTCACAATGGGCCCTTCTAACGGTCACATCATCCGCCAAGTTGCGCACTGGGACATCCAAAACAAAGCCCATTCATCCAGTCAAAATTGAATTTTCTTTGTTTTAATTTTTGATGTCCCAGTGCATAGCTTGCTCCCCGGCATGGTGGATTTTGTACCATGTGACCGTTAGCTGCAAAGGGCCCATTATTATTAAAGATATTGCTTAAAAAATGTTCATTGGTGCACGTTACACGATATTTTGGCCAATTAGTAAAGCCTGGTTCTCACTAGGACGTAATGACAGCGACATAAGCATAAATACAAGAAGAATGAATACGTTCGTTCTTCTTGTACTTTATATGCTTACGTCGCAGTTTTCACTAATGAGAACAGGGGCGACCTAAGCACAAACGCAAGGCAGTAAACCGTTTTGTCCGCCATCTTGCTCAACATCGAGGGGGTTAGTATCGAGAGCTCTGTCAAGAAATAGTTTTTTTACGCGTGCGTCTGTCCTTATGCGTATGTAGCTAGTGTTCTCACTAGCTTATCTTTATG
>NW_028145452.1:565000-605000 GCF_977016875.1 Pavona decussata
CAGAGTATAGTTTTCCCCAAATTGATTTTATGATATTTAGAAACGTCAATGTCTATGTAATCTCTGCTGTTAATTTGGTTTATGTGGAAAGAGTACTTTCGGAGAAATAACGAATATCGTTGTGCTTGTTTTTCCTGCTTGTCTAAATGGCTGACAAGGAACATAGAAGGACGAGCATTTTCTTCTTGTTTATAAAACCCAAATTATTGTAAAGGCAAATTTTATAAACTGGGAGAGTAGCTCTACCATCTGTATGAATTTCATTTGAATTGGTTCACATGTACTCGAGAACCAGACTCGTTTATTTTTACTATTTGAGAGTGAATTTTTTGGTCAAAACATAGACCTCAGGCCGACCTGATCAAGTGCGGTTTCCATGGCAACGACGCACCTGCCGATCCAAATATGGCTGTTTTTGTTCATCCCTCCAGGTAACCTACCTCCACACAAAAAATGAAGGGGGGTTAAAAATTTTCATTTCCAACTTTGCTTCACTTTCCTGGAGAATTGCTCTTAAAGTCTCCTCCCCATATTCTCTTCCTTCATTTTCGGGTGCATAAGGCAACTTGAAGTACTGCCCCACCCCCACCCCCTCCCACGTCTCCCACCCCAGCCCACAGATGGATGATAGCAATGAATTTTACAAGACGAGAAAGGTATGTTGTGGAGTATCTCACCTCATCAGAGTCCAGAACACTCGGCAACACCCTAGGAGCAAACACGAACGTAGTTTTTATTTCCTACTTCACGTCCTAACTTTAAACTTCACAAAAAACGAGTCAGTAACAACATAAATGCTCGGCTTGTATTTAAAATTTTTCTTGTTCCAAAAGTATACAATTAGTGAACTAAACATGGTAATTCCTGTTGTGGGAAATCTATCTACTGTTAACCCTTTAAGCTCTAACAGTGATCAGCATCAAATTTCTCCTTGTAGTATCAATGCTTATCCAAACCCTGGGGTCATGAGAATTAAGGATATGATCACCCAATGTGAATTTTCTTGGTCTTTAAATAACTTCTCCCCAGTACTTTTATAAGAAACCTATGGGGACAAGATAGGAGAATTTGTTCTTTGATATCAGGGGTTGAAGGGTTAACAGTTCCCTTGTGGGACCTATGTTTTATGCATTGATCTGAAATCCGCAAATGTCGGAAATAAGAGTGTGCCAAAAATAACGAATTAAAATTGCTCAACAAGTATACTTACGCATCAGCAGCAGAGCTGGGAATATTTTCCTCCACCCACTTTAGGTCATCTTCCTGCAAAAGATAATTATTTTTATAAGGTTATTTTTGAGTGGAGTACCTATAAACTAGCTTTGGGTAGCTAAGTGTAACACTATAAGCAAAGCATTTGACAATTAACACGTTTATCAGTGAGAAAAATATATCTATTCCCCTTCTACATTTTTTAAACCTTTAGCTATCTGTCAATGGACTTACTGGTTTGTGTTTCCTTTTCGAATCTCCATTGATAAACACTTCTGGAACGTTTTTTACGTTCCTCATTTTCATTCCATCTGAAAAGAAAAGAAAAATATTTTTAAGTGCCAGCTTCAATAAACA
Organism: Pavona decussata; assembly: GCF_977016875.1. Lineage (NCBI taxonomy): Eukaryota > Metazoa > Cnidaria > Anthozoa > Scleractinia > Agariciidae > Pavona > Pavona decussata. The sequence goes on from NW_028145452.1 coordinate 566,570, forward strand.
TTACAGCAAAAAACCTGATCATGATTGATTACTGTTGGAAAAAACAAACTAACAAAATCCATACAAAGCAGAATTAAAGGAAGAAGAAAAAGAAACAGTGACTAGCAAAATCAGATTGAGAATAACAAGCTCAGGAAAATGACAGCATGAAAAATTAAATGATAAAGGCATCCACAGTACAGTGCAAAAGTAAGTTGACAGTCCCTTGAAACTTGAACTTCATGGCTTGATCCTTGATCCTTGTAACTCAAATGGTTTGAGTCGAGTGCATCAAGAATCGAGTCAAGTGCATCGAGTATCGAGTCAAGTGCATAGAGTATCGAGTCAAGTGCATCGACTTTAGAGACAAGAAAACAAAGAATTTTTCGCGGGATTAGTTTTTTACACTTCTTATCGGGGGAGAGTCCACAGTTCAGATCGTTTTACAGTAACCAACTTTCACTCATTAACATGACTGCTTGCTGTATTTGTGTTTGTGTTGGAGCGATGTGTACTAGTAAACATTCGCAGCGGCTGTCAAAGTCTGCTGTAAATCCATAAATTACAATAACGGCAGAGGAACTATCAAACACACGCTTTGCAAAAACTCACCAAAAGCTTCTGATAGGGTCATGTTGTCATCGTCTTCATCATCATCACCAAAGTCAACAATGGGCGTAAAGGCGTATCTGTCGTAAAGAAGGATGAAAAGATCAGCAATAATGAGAACCGATTCTGAATCTAACGTCATAATTAAAGGGCTGACAGCATAACCGACCTAAATGTATTTCAGCTAGCTTTTTGTTGTTTTAGATCAGATTCACCGGAGTTTTTTCATGTGGCCTTGAATTCCTTCAGGAAATGTTGCTGCAATGTATTAGCCACTGCTTTGCGCTTCCTTTTGCGATAAAAACAGAAATCTCGCCCATAATCTGAAACACATTAAGATTGGTTATGCTCTCAGCCCTTCAATTGTAATTAATAAGTAAACAGTTTTCTTTAATCCAATGGAAGCTCTAACTGAACAGTTAAGTATTAGTACAGTAATTAAAAGAAGAGAATGATGTTAGCACTTGTTTGTTACCTTTGGTTATTAGCTGTTGGTCGCCACAGTACCATGATCACCAGCAAGACAATAGAGAACAGGAAATGCCAGAAGGCTTCGTCAAGCCACAGTTCGGACCAGTCCTGTGGTAAAAAAAAAAGAAAGAAAGAAAGGACATTTCACAGTGGTTAGTGTGTCGCCTATCAGATCATGAGGATAAGTGAACTGGTCGTAACAAGTTTGTTCAAAGAGGACCCACCTTGTCTGGGGTGGGTGGGGGAGGGGGGGGGGGGGTCATCGAAGACACCACCTATCTCATGAACAATACCAACAGAATTTTATTGGCTTTAAAATTTGAGTTGACATGGAAATACTCAGCTAGCAAGAGTCAGCATTGCTAGATTAACAAGATCAATCTCATTGTCATTTATATTGCTGGATGGCGGGGTGGCTACACGATAATGACACCCACTTTTGAGGCTGAAGGAGGGGGGTGTAGGCAGAGACCACCATCTATTTTGTGGTTTGGTGGGTCCTGTTCAAGTTTAGTAGTTTGACAACTTCCCTAAGAGTTCAAACCCTGCAATTGTTGCCCTTCTACTAAGTCCAAAAAAAGCAAAGTTTTCCTTCTCCATCATTATTTTTTAATTCGGTGATACCAGTTGCCATTTAGTCAAAATTGGGCCGCTGGCAGATGAATAGTTCCTACTTTTGTTTTTAATGGGATAATGCTAATTGTTAAAAACGTGATGATTGGATAATGAATTCCAGAGTTTTCATTGTCTTAGCGGCCATGGTATATGAGCCATTATACCATGCCCAAGAAATAGCTACCATTAAATTGTCTTCTGGTTGTTCTTGTAAAGCAAAATCAGCAAGATCTAGCAATATTTTAGAGGGAAATCTTTAATGAGGAATGCCAACAACACAAAAAGTGGTTTACAGAAGGGTCCTCTATTTCTTGATTGATTTTTATAAAACAATTATCCCACTTGTGCTTGTTGGATATGAGATCATTATAGCCAACTTGGCGCGCTATCATCTCATATCCAGTGTGCGCTCATGGAATAAATGAAGGGGTGAGTGGAAAAAAGCCCTAAGTGACATCTGATCTTATGTCAAATTCTTCTTTGCTCATACAAGGAAGAACAAGGCAATTTGCTGGGAGAATTAAGCAGTCAATGAGCTGTCACTTAAGGCTTTTTTCCACGCACCCCTTCAAATGTTAAATACACTCACTGTGATACAACCATCCTTGGCAAATCTATGCGTCTTGATGGACCAAATCATATAAGCCACAGATGCTATAAAAAGAAGTATGGCATACTGTTACATGTAAAATCTTACTAAAATAATAATTATAATAAAAAATAATAAATCATTTAAAATATATTGGAACTGCAGATGAAAGATTAAAATTATAATAGTCTAAGAGAGACCCTTGCAGTTATTTACACAACTTAGGGAAATCTGAAAAAAAAATTCAGGCTTGAACAGGATTCAAACCCATGACCAATCCTGTTCAAGCCTGAATTTTTTTCAGGTTTCTTTTTGCAATCGCTACAGTTGTGTTAACAACTGTGACAACCTTTCTTCTGCTTAATATTATCATAATAATAGTAACATAATAAATAATTATCCATTTGTAAAGTACATTTTAGAATATAAAACAATGATCAAATGGCCAAAAATGCCTAAAACAATGTTACTCGACATATGCTCAAATCATGCAAAGACTTACCCAAAACAGCAAAGACGAGTGTGTTGGTAAAGTGTCTATACAGGGAGAGTTTGATCAGGTTGCGTCGGATGCGAAGAGTACGAGTCGTCTGGACCAGCGACATAAAAATCCACCAACAGATGGAAGCATCAAGCACAGCCAATGGGATGCTGGCTATAAGCTGCTGTCTACCAGGATCAGACTTGGGCTGTGGAACAATATTTCAAGAAATTTAGCAGTGCTGAGCACACTAACCTGTCATTTTCAATTACAGATACAAAAACCAAAAAATATATTTTCCAGTTCATACATTTGCTGCATTTCTAGTCAGTCTAGGCTTCATTAAGGGCTGAGCACTGGGCAAATTAACCATTAATTTTGTCAACATGAGTTTGCCTGGCTGGTTTTAACATCTTGACCAATTTTTTCCATAAAACAGTATATTCAAGTTGACTGTCCTGCCCAGGTGTGCCAATATCTTCATCACCAGTTCAAAATCTTATAGAAACCCTTATCTATTTTCAACAAGCTACATATATAGACCCTATGCAAATGTGGCTGGCATTTTAATATTCTTTTGTTGGTATTCAAATTAGCCTTACTAACCTTGTTCTCAAGATAAAAAATCAAAAAAATATTTTACCTTGAACAAGGCTAGTGAGGCAAATTTGAATGTAGACAAAAGAGTATTAAGATATCAGCCATTGTTGCATAAGGTCGATGTACAGTATTAAACATGCAATAAATTTGGTGGCCTTCAGTTACTGAAATAAGTGAATTGGTGTGTTTCAGTTGTCTTTGTTTCACTGAGAATTATTGTAGATAAATAAGCCATATTTTAGATAAAAAGTAACAAAAGGTAAACAAACACTTACATGGAGTGCTCTGAAGCAACCTTCCACAGTCGCAAGGATGAAGTACACGGCGCCAACCCCCAACACACGATGAAGAGCTGTACCCAGTCTGGGTCTACATGAAATAGATTTTGTGATAAAAGTTAACGCTAAACAGTCATGAGGTTTCGACCTTGCCGAGGTGGATTTTAACTGTTTGTAATATATTTATGCTAAGTTTTATATTTTTACTCGCACTTGAAAATGGCCTTGGAGAGGTCAAAATATCATGACCTTTTGCATTAACTTTTATCACAAAATCCATTTCTGAGAAATTACTCATCTACATGTACATTAAATAATCAAGAAAATATGTGCAGTGACATTCCATTGCTACTGTATTATCCCATCCAATAGTTGGCTCATAAAGTACTTCTTTGTTCTCAAGGTCGGGGAGTGGGGGGAGGGGGGGGGGTGCAGAATAGTATTACTCCTACTTAATTCATGCTACAGAAACCATGTTAAGCTAATAATAGCCGTTTATTCACAAATCCAAGTGAAAAGGAGATAAATGAGGTTTTCCCTTTCTAGTTTATCTCCTGATAAGAAAATAAATTAAAACATTAATTATTTACAACTGTTTAAAATACTTAACATAAAATATATAGTACATCACACAATAGAAGAACTTAGTGTTCACTAGAAAAATTTGCAAGATGACATCTCAGTCTGTTCTTCTGTTCATAGTGTGACTTTACTTTTTACTTTCCTTTGAGGGGAGATATTTATCATTCTGAGGTATGAGGTAGTTTTAACTTTTGACCCTGTTTCGATATTTTAGCGTCTGGCTGCGAGGGCCGATTAGGTTCATAATATGAATTTACTTTTTACTTTCCTTTGAGGGGACATATTTATCAGTCTGGGGTATGAGGTAGTTTTAAATTAACTTTTGAGCCTGTTGACAAACTCTTGAAGTCTGACCATTCACATAAAAACTCCTCTGGTTTTGTTCAGTATGTATTACAACAAGTCTCTAACTTTTGAAACTGTGGACAAAATTATAGTTCGACTATTTTAATAAAGCCATACATGTTTAGTGTACCATACAAGATTGTAATATCTTTAGAGTCTGCGGACAAAAAACCCAAGTGTGACCATTCAAATGAAAGTTGTTGAGATAAATGGCTGTTCCGCCCTCTTTTTTACTTCCATTTTTTGTCAAGTTTTACATATACAGTCGACTCCCAATAACTTGAACCCTCACTAACTCGAACCTCGCGCTAACTTGAACCAATTTTCCTTTCCTTTCAGGTCATTTTCTATATAATTTTACCCTCCATAACGTGAACTCCAGATAACTTGAACCTTTTTCAATTTCCCTTGAAGGTTCGAGTTATCGGAAGTTGACCGTATGTAATGATTTGCATGCATGTTATGCTCAAGATTCACAAAACAGAAGCCTGAACTAACTTGACGATGCCAAATCCCATACTGACAATGATGACCAAGATACGAGCCAAAGTTCTTTTAACACAGGACACAAGCTCAGCAAAAATTGTCAGGCTTGGATCTGCAAAAGAAAAAAATTTACGTTTGAAAAATAAAATCACAAATGTCACAAATCCACTACATTACGTTATTATTAATGACTATAATAATATTGCATTACTGCACCTTTCAATAACATGCAGACTCTGAAGTTCAAGATTCAACCAACTGCTATGTTTTCCCTGCAGTCAATCATTGTAGCAGACCTCTTAGAGAACAAAGTCATTTGTCTCAAAGGTCATGTTAAAATGCGGTGATTGGCAGATTTCAATTCACTTTGTCAGTTTCTGTATTTTTGTGGTCGGATGGTTGGGGCAGTAACTAGGACTGATGGTAGTAAAAAAAGCCAACTCAACCTATGGCCTTGTCAGCTAAGTATCAGGTGATTTTGCAGAATAAAATTTTGTGAAATGTAAGTGTCAGTTGTGAAGACCAAACCCACAGTAATCTGTGTAAAAGTAATACTGAGACTTACTTGTTTCACCAGTAATGTTGATGTTATTGTACTCAGAGAAAAATACAGCCTTTTCCAGCATACCTAAGAGAGAGGAAGTCTTTAATGTTACATCTTCATGTACACATGAAATCATTCTGTCAGAGTACACTATAATAATTATTTTACTGAACCAAAATAATACTTATTTTAAAAAATGAAAATAACGATAATAATAACCAGCAATGTTTTGACATCTTCATGGCACCACTGTCAAGTACATTTATATTAAAAGCTGAACTTCACGCCAAACTATACTTAAGGACGGTGCCTACTATTGTTACTGCACATACGTTCTGCGCATCGTGAGATACTCGGGTTTCCTATGGGTGGTGCCTACTAATACAGGAATATTTTTGCGCAGTTTAAATCTATACAGAGAAAGCAGAACTTACCAAATGCCTTTGGTATCTCAAAAGAAAATCTGGGGTAACCATGCATTTTTCAGAGAAAATTAAGCTTCGATTTAGGAAAAAATCCCATACATTGCTTTATATTTTGGCGCTTTTTAGAGATATTGTTGCTTAATTATCTCTGAAAAATGCGTGGTTACCCCCAATTTTCTTTTTGGATTCCAATAGGCCTTGCTGAGATCTGCTTTTCTCGCATAGTCATAAACCGCACAAAAATACTTTGGTATTAGTAGGCACCGTCCTTAAGTAACTGAGGATACACCATCATTTGAGGATACTGATCAAGATTCTAAGTAAATAGTATTTTACAGATTGAGTCAGATTGGGGGTTACGTGTCAGTTTAAGTTGTCTGGTAAAACCATTTCATACAGTACTTAAGCAGTCAAATTTGCTGCCACACTTCTTCAGAATAGAGATTTATTTTTGCTTAAATGAAATGATTTGTATGCATTTCACATGACACTTGCCATCTTTAATACCTACCATCTCAAACCTCTTGCTATCTACAACAGAAACGTCTTCCCCTTGATTATTACGTGGGATGCCCTGAGGGGGCATACCGTGTCTAAAAACGGGACAATTTCTTTTTCTTCATGGTAGCCACAAATCGGCACATTAATTTATTCATTAAACTCTGCCCTCTCCTACTAGGGATGTATTGTTCTGATTGTCTTCAACAAAAGCAGGCCAATCAAAATCCATTCTTGTCGCTTATATCGCGAGGGAGGGGACCCACTCACCCCTACCTGTGTGACGTCAACGCATCATTTGATATATTTATTAAAAACAGATTAAATTTTTGGCACCATATTGTTAACATATTGTGGACTCAAGTGTGCCGTTTTCAAACGGAAATTTCACCATTTCGAAGTGGTAAATCGAAAGAATAACTTCTAAGAAGCACTCGGCATCTAAAACGGTGGAAATTGGAGAGTTCCTGGCGAAGGAATCGTGCTTCGTTTGACAGTCTGGAGCCACGATGGGAGACAGAAAAGAGGTCATAGAGAAGCTTACGTTATCATAATGGAATTTTCAAAATTTCCGGTGAGATCCTCAGTACCGTAACACAAGGGAAACAACGTAACGCGATCTTCGTGACACAAAATATTCCATTAGCAATGATAGTTTTATCAATCGGTGACGCATACAGTTGGAATAAATGAATCAGCCCCAGCATCTCGTGTAAATGCCAGTATAGGCATCTTGTTATTTACAGTAAATTACAGATGGTTATTTTGAACTTCACCTTTGTTAAATGAAGTTTTTCTTTCTCTGAAGTGTTTGAAACAGTGGAAGTCTGCTGCACTTAATAACAGTTAACTTACCCAAAGCAATGACACCTCCAATCCAAAACTGAAAGTAAAAAAAAGGTGACTACAATTATTTACTGTAGATAAAAGTTACTACACTGGTTTAGCCTTATTTTACCAGAAAAATGAGGCCAAAATATTAAGCCAGCAAAAGAAAAGCAAAGGAAAAGGTTGGCAACAGATGCTAAATAATAAAAATAGCAGAAACAAAACAATGTTCTCCAATTAAGTTGATAGCCACATGCTCTCAGCCCTTCAATCGCGTGAACTTTCAAAATGTAAAGTTCACATACAGTGTATTGAGCATTTCCATTTCCATTAAAAATAAAATTTTAGAAAATCTGTGTCCTACTTGTAGAATTACAAGAACGATTCTAATGGAAGGCACTTTCTTATATGAATAGTGTGTACTTTCATTACTATTATGATTACCTGTATTCTAAGCAAATCCCTCCACTGGCAGGCAGATACAATGAGCCACACAACTCCATAGAACACATACAGAAGTGACATAACGCCGTAAAACTACAGGAAAAAGTCATCCAGCCATTGATCAGTCTCGAGTAAGGGTTAAGTAATTATATTGCCTAACTTTTCTTAGTAGATCCATAATAAATACATCAAACAAAGAAAGATTTATGTATGGTAAATGCTCTAAAACCTTTCTCACATTCTAGCTTGAGAGACCAGCAAAAGGAAAGTCCTTTCTGTTTTCCCATAGCACTTTTCATTAGTGTTGAGACACCCTTGAAATTAGCCACAACGCTATAGAATTAATGTTTGAAAAGCATTTTTTCCTAAAGAAATACTTAAATAGCAAAACATCAGTACTTACAACATAACATAACAGGACTACATCCTGTTACCACCCCATCCCACACCTCACCCCTTGGTACATGTACTTGTTTTGCATTTGTTGTTGTTGTTTTGTTTTTTTCCTGTATAGTTTGTTTATGTTAGCTTCTGTGGCGATTCAATAAAAACAATAAAATAAAATAATTAAAAAAAGGCATTACATACATGCTCTCCAAAAGAGAACAGAACACATAAACGGACTCAAACATGGGAATGCTACTACTGTAAAATTTATGTAATACTCATGTTGTTTACTGGGTAAAGAGGCCAGTCAGAGGCTGACAGGTATCCATGTTTGCCTTTCATTTCAACATTTACTGCAAGGAAAAATTGAAATAATGCCACCATTGAGAATGATGTATTATTCAGTTAGTGACACAGGCATACTTGGAAAAAAGGAAATCCGAATGCTGCTATCAGGAATCAAACCTATGACCTTCTGATTACTAGTTCGGATGCTCTACCACTGAGCTACTGGAGACATGTGGGAGCTAAGGCCTTTAAACAAGGTTCATGGGTTGAAGAAACATCCTGCATACTGCCAGGATTTCAAAGTCAATGCATGGCATATGCGCAATGGAATAAATTAATGTGATCATGGTATATTTAAAGCCAGCTGAATAAATGAGAATGATGTGTTATTCAGTGATTGAACACCATAAATTATTGAAACACACAAGTCATCATTGGTAGTTAACAACAAAGATGCAAACAAAGACATTTTGCAATATAATCCTAATCAAAGGGAAGGTAGTTTCTTGATTTCATAAAAAGCACTTGTAGTTTTGGATTATGGTGAAGATGCTGACACAGATAAAACTAAAAATTACACTGGTTTGAAAAACTTCGAACCAAGGTCAAATTCAAACCACAAATTATATACTGTGAGTCTTATTCTTCTGGTACATATAAAACTGGAAAAACAAATAAAAATCAATACTAAATACATGAACTTGATGTAAAAAAAAAAGTTTAAGGCTGCTCTGCTCTGCCATTACAAACAAGATGTAAAACCTTGGTTTAACTTACAAGTTAGCTTGTATTTTTTGTCACCATCTATTTTTTCCTTTGGATAGGCATTCACAATAAGTAGATAAACTCCATCATGCCTTGTGACACAAACACGATTTTCAACCTGGTGGGCAGGAAAAGATATAAAAAGCTCTTTGAACAAGAAAATCATTACATTCCAAAAGAAGCATTTTGTAAAAGGGGCTTTTGAACAGAACACCCACTTTTAGACAAAGGGGCTTTTGAACATAACACCCACTTTTAGACAAAGGGGCATTTGAACAGGGCACCCACTTGAGACAAAGGGGCATTTCAGGGCATCCACTTTAGACAAAGGAGCATTTGAACATGGCACCCACTTTACACAAAGGGGCATTTGAACAGGGAACCTACTTTAGACAAAGGGGCATTGAACAGGGCACCCACTTTAGACAAAGTGGCATTTGAACAGGGCACCCACTTTAGACAAAGTGGCATTTGAACATGGCTCCCACTTTTAGACAAAAGAATCCGCAACAATTTGTTGTACAGCAAATGATCTGCAAAAACCGCTAAGTTGCAAGACAAATGTATAGCACAACAGGATATACACCCTGTAAGTAGCTATGGGCTGCCCCATAGATCATGTACTGACACAAGCAAAACTGCTTATTGCACTGGCTCAACCCTAGCTTTGCCTAACTTACATACAGTCAGATTAATCACTCATTAAGATGTACCTTTGAAACAGCGGTAGTTGTTCCTTTAGTTGTGCTGTCATTGGGCTGTTTTAAAAAACAAAATAATTAGCACTTTACTGCCACATGTGTCAGTGTACCGTGTTGTACAAAATAACAAGGATGGCTAAAGATTTAATGCCATAAAACATTATTTTTTAATAAAGAAAATTTCTCAAACCAACGTTTGTTTTGAAATTCTAAAAAGGAACAACTAAAATGAACACTCTTCACCCTTGTGAGGTACTTTCTATAGTTCTGTTCATTACAACAATAAAATGAAACCAATATATTGAGTAGTACTTTCATCCTAACTTTTGAGTCTGTGGATGAAATTCTAAAGTGCGACCATTCAAATGAAAGCGACTAAGCAGTACTTTGCTGTGGTGCTGTTTATTATGCTGTACAAGGTGGTTCTGACATTGGAGCCTGTGGACAAAATCCTAAAGTGTGACCATTCAAATGAAAGTTACATTGCAGTACTTTCCTGTGGTGCTGTTTATTATGTTGTACAAGGTGATTCTAACTTTTGAGTCTGTGGATAAAATCCTGAAGTGTGACCATTCAAATGAAAGCTACTGAGCAGTACTTTCCTGTGGTGCTGCTTGTTTTTCAAACGAATTTGAAATTATATTATTTGAAACAAGTGATGAACAAGTTTCTTTGATATTCTGTGATATTCTTCAAAAAGTGGTTGATTAATAAAAATAATATAATTGTAACTAAAGGTACCTTAGATGAAACTACAGGATAAAGATAAATTTGCATTTATTACCTTTTGTTCTTTAGGAGAAGTTGGCTTAGTTTTATCTTCCGCTTCACTTTCACTTTCCTTCACAAAAAAACAAAGTTTTTATTATAAATTACATTTTACGCTAAAAGAAATCAAAAGGAAAAGGCGAAGTGGTAAGTAACACAACAAAAAGCAATTTTTCCGACATAAACCCTGTATACAAGTATAATAAATAAAAATAAACAGGAACTACAACTTCAGAGTGGCTCTTCGTCCACTATTCCCTAAGTGGTTGGAATTTTGAAATAATGGTTTCTATGGATGGAGGAAAACCAGTGAGAGAACCACAGGAAAAACACTTGGAGCAGGGACAAGAACCAACCACATACTCAACCCACATGACATTGACAATGAGAATCTAAAGCCCAGTCTACACAAGCAATTTTTATGTGGCAACTGTATGTGGCAATTTTTATTTGCCTCTGTAGATGGCTCGACTAATATTTTTTGTTGTTAATCTACGTCAGTACTAATTTCGCACAGCGGAGATGACCATGGCAAGGCAAAAAGCAAGATGGCGAAAGTCAGAAAACCGGCCAGCCGTTGAAAAAATTGTCACATTTTATGACTGGCATCTCGTCTACACAGACAATTTTTTTATGTGGCAATTTTTATTTGCCACATAAAAACAAACACGCCAGCTTTTCAGCAAATGCAGTTGTCACATAAAAATTGGTCATTTCTCATCATCTACACGGGCAAATAAAAATTGCCACATAAAAATTGCTTGTGTAGATGGGGGTTAACCCAGGTCACCCTTGTGAAAGGTGTCATTGCTCCAATCAATGTACTATTCCTGGGCCTCAGCTTGTCGAAAAAAGTCGATTAAGGTTGATCCATGACTAAATGTCAACTAAGCCTTTCATCTCACTCATTCAAAAACGTTTTTAAGCCTAGATAAAGAAAAGTCAAAGTTACAACTGAGAGACTAAAATGTTTTTGAAAAATCTTTATTGAGTAGTAGTTAAACTTGAATCAAAGTTCACATTAACCCAGGATTAATTATCTGGGCTATAAACAACTGGGCCGTGTTCTTTCTCCAATTAAAGATTTTAAGTGCCCTTATAAAACAAGTTCAACCCTTTCACTCTAGTGTGCACTCAAGCTCAAAACAGTCAATTTTTATTGCTGTTGTTGTTTTCAGTTCTGTGTTAAGAACTCTAGAAAGTCGCAAAATAAATTAAATTTAACTACAGCTTTACCTCATCTCCTCCATCCTGGTTAGTAGTGCCACCTTTGCTACCTTTAACAGGATCGTCACTTCTCCTCTTTCGGTTCTGGTTTGATTCTTTCGGTACTTGGTTCGCTAAAGCAACAACCTTTGAAGCAGCACTTGGTTTTGACGCCACAGTTGATGAGACCTTTTGACTTTTAGGAGCTTGCTTTTTAGTGGAAGTTTGTGCTGAGAGTTTTTTACTTGGGGTAGCTTTGAGAGTTTTACTGCTTTTTTCAGCTGATTCAGTCTTATCTTGGTTTTTATCATCAGTTCCTTCACTATCATCGGACTAGAAAATTAAAAAGTAAAGAAATAATGGAGTGATGTGTGATTTAACATTTTGGATAGACAAACATTGGTATGGAACAACAATATTGATCACATATTTGTCTGAAATAAGGTCAAGATCTATGGAAGTGGGAAGCATATCCCCACCCAAACTTGGTGTGGTACCAATCATTGTTGATAGTGTTGGTTGATAGTATACATGTGATTTTAAAATGCGTTTAAATGCCTGAGGTAGCCATTTAGCATCCGTTTAAAACCTTTTTTTTTAAACAGTTTAACAGAAAAGCATTAGTGTACGTTTTCCCATTCACGGTCACATGTATAGGATATTACACTGTAACGGTTCCTTCAGCCAAAATTAACAAGACATTTTAAACACGACATCTTGTGGAGATAAGCTGGTATCAGGCAACCTTTTTACGAACATGAGCTTCAGTTTGAAAAAAAGGCACTTGATTACAGGTTGTGGAGCCAGATTTTTCAAAGCTATAATTATAGCACCATTATCTCTAGAGCTACAACATAAGAGAACATGGTGTACACAAGGCTGTAGTGAAGAGCCATTTTCATGTCACCTTGGCTGAAAGAAACCTTATCACTACAAGAAAGCTGGGACTTGGCATAATTTTAAGGTATCTATATGGTCTATGGGGTTTCTCTAACTTTTAAAACTTTCCAAACCATAAATAGGTGTCCCCCCCCCAACAAAAAAAAAAACAAACAAATTCCTGAAGTGATGCCATCAGACACCAAACCCTAAGCACCCTGGCAGCCAACCTTGAGGGGGGTGGCTCAAGCAAGAACTTTGAACCAATTATCACGACATGGGGAAAACGGGTCAGAACGAGGGGCTTATCAAAAGGCTGGATAAAAAATTACAACTAAAAATGTCAATAAATATGAAAACAAGCACAGTACATTTTTAACAGTCTCGTAGAAGAAGAAATTAACAGACAAATTAATCAGCCGGCGTAATTTTTCTGGATGTGCAGTTCATATCCCCTCTCTGACCACTAGTTGGATTTGTTTCACGTTAGTCCCCTGTTTCAAATCTCCGCCAGGCTTTATAAATAGTCAACTGGTTAGTCTCCCTGCCAGCTGGAATTTTCAATTAAACTGTCTGCGTTTAGTTTGCATTTCTTTCTGTTATTTATAGTGTCCCAAATTAGCAATGCAGTGCTGGATAAGTTGATATTATTTTATATATAATAATAACCTCCTCTATCTTTGTACTCACATGACTTTCATCATCTGGTACAGCACTAGCTGCAGGAGCATAAAAAACTAACTCCTTTCCTTCAGTCATATCCTGCAAATAATAATAATATTATAATAATAATATAATAATAATAATAATAATAATAAGAAGAAGAAGAAGAAGAAGAAGAAGAATTAGAATAACAATAATAATAATAATAATAATAATAAGGTTCTTCTAGAGCGCAGCTACGCTACATATTCTCAGTGCACTTACAAAATAAAGCTAAAAAGAAAACAGTTATCACAGAATTCTTTACAATCAAAGTTGAATAAATAAAAATGTCTTGTGCATTTTTAATGACTACTGCCAAGCGATTCTAGGGAGAAGGAGCTACTACAGCAAAGGAACGAGCACCGTTTGCCTGGGTCTGATAATACCATTGTTGCAATGTTAGTCCATTGGAAGCATAGAGAACACTACGAAGGGGGTAGTGAAGCTGTAGAAGGTCGCTGATATAGGGCGGGGCCATTTCGTTCAATGCTTTATAGGTCATGGTTATAATCTTAAAATCAACCAGGGCTCTTGGTGACGGGAAGCCAACGTAGGCTGCATAATACCAGAGTTGTGTGCTGGAATTTTTTAATCTTACAAAACATTATCAAGGTACAATTGCACATTAATTAAAAACTATTACTTTAGCCAAAAAAGAAAAATTGAGAAACTGAAAACAAATGAGAATCCAAAGCGTACTTGATTTTTTTCTGTTTCAGTTCCAACATAGGTATAACAAAAGAATTCCATGCTTGTCTCACCTTTTTTTACATATATTTTTTCCTGTTTTGGAGGACCAAAAAATAGTAAAAAACTACCTCTTATAATTTAGGCCATCATGAAAAAAGAGACAATTTACAGAGCTTTGTTTCACATGTTCTGTTCTCAGAGCTACACTTCTTATACCATAGCCAGTGTGCACATCAAGTTGGAGCAAAAGGGATTTCAAGACCAGATCGCTCCAAATAGTATTGGACCAAACTCCTTAAAAATAATATTACTGAAGGTGCCACAGGACAGCTAATAAATCATTTTCATGCAAAACAATAACTATGTAAATGGAAGAAAATTTACAAAATTTAAAGGATATGGCATGAATGAAAACATAAATTATACCATGAAAGAATAAATTTTTAAAAGGGAAAAGGGCTTACATGTACAATTCAGCCAATAGTTGGTAATATATTTCTTTGCTAATTTTTAAATGGGAGAAGAGAGATCAATGACTTAAAATTAAAAGAAACCACTTAACAGTACAACACTTCAATGCCATAGCAGTTTCCAAATGTGTGACCTGCATAACAATTTATTTTAGATAAAAATAAAATAATAATAAATACTTTGTTTATAGTGGAAATGCACTTAGCTACCCAAAGCTAGTTTACAGGCATTCCACTCAGAAATAATAGGAAACAAATAACCAAATCGAACATAATGCGTGGCCGAGGCAGGACTCGAACCCGGGACCTCCGGATTTCAAGTCCGGCGCACTTACCACTGGGCCACGCTGCCTCCATGTTATTTATTTATTTTTGTACTTGCCATGGCAACTAAAATAGTTGGAACTTGGAGCACTGGTATGCAAACAAAAAATTGGAACATTCCATAACTCCCATGTTTTCCTGACCCATATAAAATGAAGTGTAAGTAAACTAAATTAAATATCTTGCTCAAGATAAACTGTAACACTCACCTGTAAGCGTATACTAGGAGATTTACAAGAAACTTCTTGTTCCCCATTAAGAGAATGGTTGGCATAGTAACTCCACAGATTTTTAATCTCCCTTTCATCGTTATCCTAGAGCAAATAAAAGTTGCAGAGACAAAAGGTAGCATCCAGTCAGATGGAAAGTCAATCAGACAGATTATTGTTACATGTATAACAAGCCCCTCACCCACTCGCAATGTTAAAGAATTAATAATAATTAACATTGGTTCATGCTTTAGTGTGCACCAAGTGATAAGGGACACAGGAAGTTTAGAAAGTATGAGAGCAGCATAAGAGCTGCTCGAGGTGCAGCCAAGAATGACTGCAGCTAGCTCTGGGTATACAGATGCACGATGAACAACTTGATGAAAGCAGGGGAAAAAGTAGATTCAAACAAAACATCCACACAAAGGAATCTAAAAAATGAAAAAGGTCTTAATTTCCTTAATTCTTTAACCATTTTCTTGGCCAAAGATGTTTAATTTTTTTTTATTGTTTGCCACCAAATATAGTTTACAACAATTAATCATTAAGAAATAAAGAAAAATGGCGAGGAAGCCCAAAAAATTATGTCACTCTAGGCAATTGTTGCAACAAACAGGTTGAGTTTGCTTAAGTCATCAGCGTGCTCGACAAGATTATAATGCAAATTTGCATGTACAGAATTTGATTGCATGGATTTGCACTGTAGCATAATTATTTATAAGGGCTAATGAGCTCAATAACAACCCCATCAAGGGGGATGGGTACAAAAATGGTGATCACTGGAACTCAGAACTTTGACAAAATTTCTCACCTTCACAAAAGCAAACATCTCCGCACACTCTGAGACTTCTAATCGCCATTTTATTACAACTAATCCTGGGTAACCTGCGCATTGGCCTAAAAGTAAAAATGAAAAGATTAAGATTTACGTGAGATTCATTTTTTTTGTTGGCTAGTAACACATACTAAAACTAGATTTCAATTTTTTTTATCATAAGCACTGGCAAATAAACTATTCTCATGCAATTGAACTGCAACTGAACATTCCACACTGCATTCTCCTGCTTGTTTAAAGTGTAATTTGATCACTAATTTTTCCTGTCACAACTTCATGTCATACACCATGAGATACAAACATCTCAGCAAAATTGAACTACAATCTTGATCAATACTCTTAGAAAAGTTACTACATTGTTACCCGGCGCTTAGTTCCCTCCCCTCCCCTTGTTTCAATGTTGGGTTTCAATGTTGAATTATTTTACATTACTGTATCACGGATGTGTAATTTTCAATCAGAATTTTTTAATCAGATTTATAATGGTAATTGAACTGAGTGGAGTGCAATTTGGTCTGAAATCATACGCGTGATTTCAAAATCAAACGAGCGCGCAGCGCGAGTTTGATTTGAAATCACAAGTATGATTTCAGACCAAAATTGCACGAAACGAAGTTCAATTACCACTTAATTACATCCATTTTGAAATCACAGAGGATCATTGTCAATATTAATATTCTATTTGTGTTACTTCATTTCCATTTTGATGGGTTAAAGAAAGGATGCAATTTAGAGCAAAAAATGGTGCAGTTTGGGAATAAATTGCACCATTTTGGACCAATCAGATTCCAAGGATCACCAGTGATTTCAAAATGGATGTAATTGAGATTTTTATTTTTTACTTTAACCCTTTGACTCCTGTCGTGTTGCCATGGTTTTCGCATAAATTACCTTTTTCCTAGAACGCTTTTACTCAATTAACTGCGCAGTAGATAAATAAATATTATTGGCTTCCAAAATTAACTGCATATTAAACTGGAATGATTAAACAAATGTTTTCCGACGTAAAATAATATGGTTACCGATTAATCATTTGCCGAAAAACACACTTGAACGCAAAAATTGCTAAAATTCACGGCATGTTGATGAAAACCTTTGGCATATCAAATTTCAACCCGCTTATGCAAATTGCCCTTGATTACGCATCTGTTTCTTCTCAAACGAATATATGAATTGACAAAGACTCAAAAATCAACAAAAAGCTTTTCCAACAAAACTTTTTATTGAAATAAACGATATATTTACTATTAGAGGCAAAAAACTTTCAGTTTTTTTGCGTGCGTGCAAACACGCATGTAAAATTTGAAGACGCTCCGTGTTTGTTCAAAGCGATCACTCGCAGTAAATTCGGGCACGTTTGCGATGAAAATTACAGAAGTTACAAAATTCTGGTTCAAATCATCACTTAAACTATTTGTAAAAAGCAAATCCACATCGAAAAACATCATTTACCGTGTTGTCACAATTGTCCTGGTCTTATAAACTCCGTTTGAAGCCCGCGGCTCGGTTTTAACTTTTGAGGCATATTTCGGTAGCGGCGTGGAAATATAAGAGATCACAACGCGAAACAGCTTTTCGCTGTTTTTTAACGCCTCCAAGTTCTCTTTTTTGACGGTAGATTATTGTTCACGGTTATTCCTTTCCATTGTGAGCTTAAAAAGGATGTACTTGCTTTAAAAGATGCAAAAAACATGTCTTGAAACTTCAGGACCGATTCACGCGCGGCACCATTTTGTAATTTTGCTCAGCTCCATGCGGTAGGTTCAGAAGGATCCTTTCCCCTACCCCCTAAAATGCCTTAAAATATGCGCAAAAGACAGATTCTGATTGGTTTATCATTCTACTAGCTATTGTGACCTTTTCAGGACGAAAAAAACTCCAGGAGGGGAGGGAGAACGTTTCGAGTTTCACGCGCGGAGCATGCGCGAGGGACGGCCGGTTTTGGCCGGTGTAGGAGTCAATGGGTTAAATGACATTTTATAGCTATTTTTATTGTACTTAATTATCATTATTATTTCCACCCAATTTTGTTTATTATAGAGGGCCTCTATAGATAGCAGTTTTTATCTTGTACAAAAACTGAAGGAGTTACCCTGTTAAAATAAAGGTTTCTTATTCTTACTGTTCATGGAGGCTCCAACACTGAACCGGGGAGGGGGGAGGGTGGAGAAATGGCAAGCAGGGACTGAAAATATATAACTTAGTAAAATTGGTTGACCATCAGTAGAAGAATTAATGGGATTAATCTTGTTTACAACCTTCCCAACAGAATTTGATGATACTTGTAGATTTGATTGATTGCATTCCACTATATACTATACTTCTTTGGTTCTATATGTGAGCCCACCTGGAACTCAATGTTTGGTTATTCTTGATTACTGAACCTAAACAAACCACAAATGTTTTTGAATGAGTCTGATTTTGGGTTGATTTTGTTCAATTAGGCAGCCTGGAAACATGTTTTTAAAAATACAATTGCATTTCTGCCTCTTACTTGTCAATACTTAATTATTATGATGTGATTTCATTTATACAAGGAGTCTCGTTATTGGAACATATCGTTCTGTGAGTTCTCTCCTGTCAGAGGTTTCTTCATTTTGTTTTTTTCTCCTCTGGCGAAGTTTATAAATAAAATAAAAATAAATAAAATTTCTACAAAGTCAAGCGAACACAAGTAACGTTCCATGTACAAACAACCTCAAAAACTATACAAAATATGTATAAGCTTGAGCTTGTTCTTTTTTTTTTTTTTTGTTTCAACAATTTCATGTCTCTCAAGGAGTTGAGGATAATTTTGAGAAATTGAAGACCTTTTACCAATTAACAAAAACTGTTCACTAAAATGACTCTACAATCATCATTCCGTGTGAAATAAATCTTAATTAAAACATAACTTATAATATTAGCACAAGCAATAGGCTGAATTTTAGTTTAAACGTGTCAGCTTTTTTGAGCTTATTTGACTACACTAAGCTTACATTTACCTTTTATTGCGACGCTGTAACCTTTGTTCATTGTTTTCGAAAACGTTCCATAAGTGTGGTTCTGAAAAGAACAAACGAAAACTGAATTCCAAAACTGGGAATAAGCTTATTATTCCAAATAAAATTATGCAAAAAAAAACAAGAGTTTAAAAAATTAAATTCAAAATTAAGGTGCGTTTTAACAAGACAACAAAAAAAGAAAACTTTAGCCGAACACTATAACTAACCAGACCAATAATCGCTCACCTTATCAAATTTCAGATCCTTTTTACCTGGTTCCGGGAGGCAAGTAACAGAAAGCAGAAAAGATATCACGAGCATAAAAACAAAATAACCTTTCCTCTCCGCCATCTTGAATCGAACGAAGCTTTGTCAAAACGCATGCGTAGTAGGAGTTGATGACGTTTACAAGATGACGTTCAATTACCAACATGGGTGGGGAGGTGAAGTTAGTGTATCGGGTAGTTTCCAAAATGGCGGACTGAGTTTGTTTTGTTCGCCGCGCGGGTTTGTCCACCAAGATTTTTAGCCTTGCCAACGTCATGGGTAAATAGGCTTTGTTCTAGAGATAGAATTGAGGTGTTAATGGCCACTAGAGTCAGTAGAGGTGAGACAAACAAAACAGTTGAACCCAAAATATAAGTTTAATGGCCGTTGTTATGTAAGCTTTATATGTTTTACTTTAAGTCTTTGACTTGTTTTAAAATAAGGACTGCTTTTGGGCTGTTATTTTTATGTCTGATCAGAGTTCCATTTTACTAAAAGTAGGCCTAAGCTTGTCACTTGGTCTTCGATTCTGGAGTACCAAGAACTAAGCAGGGCTGTCAACCTCACACGTCTTTTGAAAATATGGAAAATATGACTTCCCCGGCCAGCAATAACAAAGCGCCTTAAGCCCCGTCTACACGAGCAATTTTTATATGGCAATTTTTATGTGGCAATTTTTGTTTGCCCGTGTAGATGATGAGAAATGACCAATTTTTATGTGACAACTGCATTTGCTGAAAAGCTGGCGTGTTAGTTTTTATGTGGCAAATAAAAATTGCCACATAAAAAAATTGTCCGTGTAGACGAGATGCCACATAAAATGTGACAATTTTTTCAAAGTCCGGCCCGTCTTCTGACTTTCGCCATCTTGCTTTTTGCCTTTCCATGGTCATCTCCGCTGTGCAAAATTGTTACTGACGCAGATTAACAACAAATATATGTCGAGCCATCTACACGGGCAAATAAAAATTGCCACATACAGTTGCCACATAGAAATTGCTCGAGTACAGAGCTTTACAGGGCTTTACAGAGGCGTTACAGAGGCGTTGTTTACAGAGGCGTTGTATCAAAACCACCAAGGGGGGGGGGGGGGGGGGACGTACATGAAACAACACGAAACAACACTAACCATCTCAGATTTTCTTGTCAAAACTTCGAGTATATGACAAATAGCAAACTTCTTCAATTATCCGGGAGATTACATACATAAATCTGGAGACTGGGAGATACGGTTCAAAATCTGGAGACTCCCGGATTATCCGGGAGAGTTGACAGCCGTGCTAAGTTATGTACATCACCAACGTCACATGAAAATATCATTGTGAATTGTGCATTAAGCTTAAATATACCAATTTAACAAAATGATAGAACAACTAAGTCAGTTATAAAATCTTTGAATGAAGAGTAAAGAAAAGAAACACAACTTCTGGAAATAAGTTACAACTATTGTCCATTAGATTTAGGGTAAAGAGCTGCTTCCCAATATCCCCCACCTCTCTCCCCACACCCCCTCCCCTTCCCACACACCCCTCCCAAATACCCCTCCCCCTCCCACACACCCCCCGCCTCCATCAGAGAAAATAGGATCTGTGAAACATTTTATATGTTGTAAACTTATCGTTGTAAAGGGAACAAATCATTTTCCAACTCAAATGTGTGCTTCTATACTTGTAGCTTTTTTCCATTATCTCAGGTACAGGAATTAAGTAGCTCTAATCCGGTTAAATTTTAAGTTGGGTTTATATTTGCTTGACAGCAGACCTTTGAAACTGATACCTTGTGTTATCTCGTTAATAAAGCTGACCTTGCAAGCCTGCCATGTTGATGTGTACAAGAAAGCAGGAGTGGCGGCATCCTTTTGCTGTTTTCCGTGTAGCATGTCCATATTCAACTGCTGCACAAACAAGGTGTGTACCAAGGGTCACATTCAGTTCAAGTTGAATATTACAACATCTTGATAACCAGCCAGAGTAATCATAATGATGTAAAATGGGTGGACCCCACGGAGCTGAGTACTTGAAGGATGAGATTGTGCAGTTCCTGAATAAAATTCATACCTAACCCATGGAAGGTCACTGGAAATTCCTAGTGGGAGGAGGATCTTAAAAGCAAAAATTTTAGGAGCAACGTATGAAGCAAAACTGGAATTTTCTGGGCAAGGGGGGTGCAAAACAAAAACCCCACACATTCCCATCAACCAACTTAATTTTGTTTATGCAGGCAATATCTAATACTGTTATTCTGGCTGTGCTTGTAGTGGGCATTGGGCAAACAAGGTCATTACTAACCATAAAGTTCTCAGTCACATTGTAAAGGAAACAATCCCCAGGATTTAGCATCCTTTTGCTTTGATTGCTACTTTTGAGTGGTTACTTTAACCCTTCAAGCTTCAGTAGTGATATCAGCAACTCATTTCTCCTTACAATAACATTACTCAATCTAGCATACAGGTTGTGAGAATTAAGGAAATAATCACCAAAGATGAAATGCCTTGAACCATTATGAAGAGGAGAGAAGAAAATGTGCATTTTTGATATTGTGCAGTTCCAGAAAATATCCATACTCCCCCCATGGAAGGTTTTTTTTTCTTTTGTTTTATTTTGCAACTCCCCCCCCCTCCCCCTAGGAAATTTCAGTTTAGCTTCATACTTTCCTTGTAAAATTTTGACTTTTAAGACCCCCCTTCCCGTAGGAAATTCCAGTGACCTTCCTTGGGGGTGGGTATGAATTTTTTTCTGGAACTGCATATTGGAGCTTGGTCCGAGGGTTAACTGTATGCTCTGCACAACTTGTATAGTGTACATTATGTTTTTGAGGTCAATATTGCTTTTGAGGGATTGTCCCTTTCAGTAGCCTGATTCTTAGATGGTCCAAAGTCGTTCACAGTCATTCCCTCCTCTCCCAGAGTCAGGCTACATATTTGGAGGTACATGTAGCTAATTTCTTGGGTTGCTGACAATGGTCTAATCAAATTTAGTTGCTTCTTTTGGGAATATTTGTTACATTAGGAACTTAACAGGACATGTATCTGTTGTTATGTCTGATTTACAGCACATCAAGAAAGCAAACTTTGTATGAGGTCCTTGGCGTACCCGAAACAGCAACTCTGGGAGAAATTAGGGATGCATTTATCACAAAATCTAAAGAGGTGATGGTTTTATCCCATTTTCAACAGCTGGTGTTAATACATGTGTAAAAGGCCATTTCTAAGTTGCTTCAAACCTCATTAAAAAAGCAATGCTAAGTGCAAAGCTTTTCATGTGAAGACTAGTTTTGTTTGCATATGAATGAAAACCAATTTTTACAATAAAAACTTTGCACTAAGCCTCACTTTCATAATGAGGTTCAAAGCAACCTGGAAATGGCCTGTTAAATGCAATACCTCACTTTTACCATCGGGTGATGTGTGTGCATTAAGGAGATAAGGGTGGATGGAAAGATCAGTTTGGGTCCAATAACACAGTTTGGGGGATCACAGAGCATTGAAATCCCTTTCAATGTCCTGCTTAACCAAGGGTAGGGATGGAAAAAAAAAAGTACAAAAATACTAAATACCCATCACCTGCTTTATTCTTAACCTTAAAGATGGTGTTTCGTTTTGCTCTAGAATTCATTAATGTTATTAACAGTCCTTGTATTAGTAGGCAGGGTATTGAACATGTATACACCCTTGTATCTAATCATCATTGTTATCATTATCAGAAAGTGTATAAGGCCATATTGTATCTGAAGTTTACCTGATATTTCAATGTGTTTACACGAGCCAACATGTTTCTCCTTTGTATGGTGGACTCTTATTAATACAGCAAATGAATAACCATCATAGTTATGTATGCAACTGCAATCATATGGTAACTCATCGATTGATTCTTTCATCCTCAGTTCCAAATATATGAGTTTCATATACAGTGTATTTCACTTCCATGGTAATTATCCTATCATGGGATTTAATTTCAGCTTATTATGTGTTCAAGAAAATGCTGCTAGTATTGTGCAATTTACTCATTTATTTGATTGAAATTTTTCTCTAACTCGTACTCTGTAGTCACATCCAGACATGAATCCTCTAAGACCAGAACTCCATGACACATTCGTACAGGTAAAGTACTACCAAATTAATGCTATTTTTCCCTTGAATTTTAGGAGATCGATATTTCAGGGTTAGTCACTACTTTGTGTTCTTTATAAGTTGAGTTTACAGTCTTCTAGTCAAAAGCTGATGGTATGAAATGAATAAACTTTGATTTAATTAGATACATTAGCACTAAACTCATTACTATTAGATGAGCTTGGGAACTGTTGCCTTAAAGGTGGGCAGGGGGCCTGAGCCCTTCCGGCATAGTAGGGACTCAGGTATCCATAGCAACTATGTAAGTAGGAACCACCCTTACAAGTAGCTGCTAACTGGCACCATCTTGGTAGAAAAATAACTACCGTGATCTAATACTCACCAAAACCCACAAATCAAAAGGGTGGCCAGGCTGGGAGCAAAAATCCACAACAATTCTCCAGACGGCAAGACATCAAGTGATCTGCCACAACCAGCTCAAAATTCAAAGCAAATTCAATTATATTATTATTTGCCTTAAGGTGGATTTCCACTGTCACATAAATTTTATGTGCGCATAGAAGTAGATTTAGCTGGCTTTACATGTACGTACGTAAACAAGATAAGAAGCGATATATGAGCCGCATGCGTAAACGCAAAAAGTTGAACGGCACTCTATTAGTTATGTTCACGCAAGCCGTTCATATGTCGCTTCTTATTTTGTTTACTTACATAAAGCCAGCCCACTGTACATCCATACACACGTAAAATTTACGCGACAGTGGAAATCCACCTCTACACTTCATGGCTCACTAAATATCCACCATATCCCACCACCACAGTTTGTTATATAACTTTTTAAAACAGTATTATCTTACTCCGCACAGATCAATGAGGCATATAATATATTAAGCGATGCCAGTCGCCGACATGAATATGATGTCAGACTTGGAAAAGCTGGGAGTTCTTCATCATCAACAGCAAATCCATTTGGTTCTGTGCCAAATCACAGGTATCATTATCTTGCTGACTTTGATGTACCAAACCTCAGTGGTAACCCGATAGCTACATGTAGCAGTAACCAGTTCAAAAGTATTCCTATAGCTGTTAGCTGATCAGATTAGCTCAGTTGGTGTTAATTGCTTTTTGTTACTTGTTAAAATATTGAGAATTTACCTCACCAACTTGCAGATCATACAAGCAGTGTATAGTTTCCTTGATGTTACACTATCTTTGTTAACCATCATGCATGCACAGGTGACTGGATAGAATCTCAGGTCACTTACATCAAGACTATCAGCAATCCTTAAAGCCGGAATGGTGGAAAATCACCCCAAATCCTGAAAGATAGTTTATTTGGGGTGATTTTCTGCCATCCCGTGTGTAGGATTTGGGGTGATTTTCCGCCATTCCACCGTTCCGGCATTTAGGGTCACGCGAGACCATTCTGTTTTCGAAATATTAATTCATTTGATCAGGAGATTTTTATTCCACATATTCTGTTGATCCTAAACCGGAATACAAAAAACCCATTGTAAAAAGTTCCAAAAGAATGTACCCTATATCTGTTAAGTCCAGTTATAGCCAACTTTCAGACATACTATAAGTGCCTCAGATGGAATCTCCATCACCGTCAGCCATTCCACCCAGCCAGGAGCTCTGTACACCCAGGTAGGAATCACGCTGACTCAGTGGCCAGAGGCCCCTGGATATCTTCCATAATTTTCTGCAAGGCATTTGTTTAACTGGTTATTATATAGTAATTCTGCTCGAAATCTCTTTTGCATACTATTGATTGTTCAGTTCATTTTTTTGAAAGGCAATCATCCTACAGTTACTATTATGACAAGGCCACAAGTTCATCAAACTACAGGTATTTATTGAATAAAATTAAATGCTTTTTAAGTCATGTACATGTCAAGTAAATGATGTTTTTGTTGAAAATTTTTCATTCCTTGAACAGTATTATTTTTTGCATACAAACTTGTTTTAATGCACCTTACACGGTCTTGCACATTAAATTATTTGTTTTTCAAACCTTACAGTTATTAAATACTTGTGAAATGTTCGTGGCTAGTCTGACGCGGCGTTCTGTCTTGGCCAAGAGACTCTTCAGAGACCTTCAGTTATTGTAGAAAAAATACACTTTTTTATTGACCATGTGGTTAAGACAAAAAAAAACTGGGCAGTTACTGCATGGGTAATTTAAAATTTCTTATTTCTTTCAACACCGCATGCAACAAAGGACAGGTACGTACAAGCAAAACACATTATAACAAAGAGAACCAAAAAGTTGTATCTTACTACTCTGTCCTTTTATTCATAGCCTCCTATGCAGACGCTCTTTGGATTCATCATGCATTCAGTCTTCCGACAAGCCCAAAGAACGTCTGCAGAGGAGGCTACTTTATTTAAAGATATGATTTAATAAGCAGATGGCAACAACCACTTGGCTTGTCACCATTCAGAGTGTTTGGTGGTGACAGGGGCTATCCCCTCACTCCTTATTTAATATTCACGTCATTATTATTTTGATGATCCCTTCCAAATTATAATCTTGTCACCAAGGAAAATTGGACCCTCCAGTTTGTCCTTTTTTTTTTTCACCTCCTGAAGTCAACCCACCCCTCCCATCATCCTTCCAGTGCCACATTCAAACTAACTCATTTGAATGTTGTATGTTTGTTTCTGTCAATAATTCAGATCTTTTGTTTCAAAACATGACAGACAATCAAGAACCTATGGCTTTACCCCACCGGTCGTAAATCATGCTCAGAAACAAAAACACAACAGAGCGGTGATGATAGGAACATTCATCTTCATGGGAATTGGTGCTGCAGCAAGCTATTTGATTATAAGGTTGGTTGTTTGAAGTAATCCTTTGAGAGGCAGATATTTTAGCATATGAGACTTTCATTCGGCTTGTGGGAAGGTCTGTGGTCAGCCATTGGACCAGATTTAGAATGGCAGCTCAGCTAATTAAGACAAGATGACTCCTAGGTACTGTTTCTAAACAGGAGGTCTTTGAGAATGATGTGTTATTCAGTGAGTGACACAGGCATACTCGGAAAAAGGAAATCCAAGACACAGTGCTCCTATCAAGAGTCGAACCTAAGACCATACGATTACTAGTTTGGATGCTCTACCACCGAGCTACAGGAGACTTGTAGTAGCTAAGGCCATTAAACTAGGTTCATGGGACAAACATCCTACATACTGCTAGGATTTGAATTTCAATGCGTGGTAAGTGCGCAATGTAATAAATGTGATGGTATATTTTAAGGCTTGGTAATGAACGAGAATGATGTACATGTATGATTCAGTGAGCGACAGAAACATACTTGGTAAAAGGAAATAGGTCTTTGTAACCAAACAAATACACAAGATTATCCTCAGATGGCTTCATGAAATGGACCCCCTGGTCTCTATGCTGTATCCCTTATACAAGAAATTTATCTTCACTTTGACTCTCTCCATTAATCGAGATATTATTGTAAATAGTTATAATAGCAACCCTTTACTTTAAAATGTTGTAAAGTAATCCTGCAAGGGACTAGCATCCCATCCAAGGATTGATTGGACAAGGATGAGAGGCTTGAACCACTCCACTTGTGCAATTAAAGGCCCTATAGGCAATGGTCTGAATTTGGTCCATTGGGAAAACTTTAACACTGCTTATTGTGAATGAATATATGCTCAGAATTAACTTGAAAAAGTAATTTTATTTGGAAGAATTTATTGTCTTTTCTAATTCTTATCACCCTGTGACAGGTCGAGACATAAACTGTACAAAACCAGAGCTGAAGAATCAAGCAGAAAAGCACATGAGCTGTATGCTCAAGCCAAGGAAAGAGGAAGGTTGGTGCAGAATGTTTGGGTACCAATTTGTATTACATGTATGTGACCCCCTCACACCCTAGATTGTCCTTGTCAATTATGGGTCCGACTTTACTGTTTATCCCTTGAAGCTGTCATCATAGATGGCTCTTTTTCTTGTTTAGAGATTTTTTTATATCGTAACTAACATGTCCATGTTAATCATTTTAAGACTTTTTGTAGCTACTTCTCTTCAGAACTACAGCTGTAGCTAGTATGTCATTGAGTTGTAAGTCCATAAGTGGTCCAATCTTCGGATTGTGTTCATTACCCGAAGTTGGGTCGAGTTCACCACGACAGGTTGGCGAGATCTCAGTCGGCTTTATTCATAGATCCTTTTTACTTGTGATGCCCTGAGGGCAGCACGTGTCTTAAAATTGGCTCGATATCTTTGTCGTCATTTTTTTTTTCTTCTTCTTCATGGTAGCCTGCAATCTGCACATTAATTTATTCATTAAACTCTCCTCTCTCCTAGAAGGGGTCTATTGTCCTGATTGTCTTCAACAAAAGTGGCCCAATCAAAATCTATTATCGATGCGTATACATGAGGGAGGGGACCTTGTCATCCCTACCTCTGTGACGTCAAATCGTCATTTGATTTATTCATTAAGCCTGGATTAAATCTGTGGCGGCCATATTGTTAACATGTTGTGGACTCAAGTGTGCCGTTTCCAAACGGAAAATTAACCATTTTGAAGCGGTTAATCGAAAGAATAACTTCTAAGCACTCAACATTTAAACGGGCTCCCTTTACCGACAGTTGTTAAAAAATTGTTGGAAATGGGCAAAAACAGATAATGAACCATTAAGAATTTTGAAGTAAAAGCATGTGACATGCAGAAATTAATTGGTGGCTTATAATTTTTGACAGTGAATTTAAACTTTTTTTTTTTTCAGAGCCAATGGTCTAAAACGCCAACTTGAACATCTTGTATCTCAGCACAGTGGAATTGAAAAAGTAACCGCTACAAAAGCACTGCAGGCATTTGACGAGAAAAGCAAATAAAAACTGTTTATGGACGTAAGCATCTTCTCGAAGAAAGTGTGGAGAAAGGGAAGTGAAGAGTGTACTTCTCTGCACAATATTTTTTATCTGGAAAAAAATATGGCATCTTACTGTATCTAGGAAGTGGTGATATAGATGAAGTGCAGAAAATGGCCTTGTGTTCTTTTGTATGCATTTGAATAGCCTGAATGGCCTTTTTTGAGTGCAAACATTCTTAGAAATGAACAACTTGAGAAACGATGTAAGGTAGGCCAATTATTAAAATGTGTACAAAAAAAATTAAATCCTCATGGAATTTGAGAACAGATGTCCTAATAAATTGAAATTAACTTTGCTGTCTGTGTAAATTGAATCTTGAAGACACAGCACCAAAACCGAAAATTATGGATCTTTAAGTGCAGATCAAAAGAATCTTTGCATGATAGGCTACTGTAGTTGAAACCATAACTATTATTGGTGACCTGGGTTTAATTTCAGGTTTGAATGTTTGACAGATTATCTTAGCATTGTTAATAAGAAAATGTGGTTTCTTATTCATTCATGTATCAAACTTTGGTGACCAACTGCTCTATTGGAGTGCTCTAGTTTATATTTATCAGAAAGTAAAATTTTGATAGTTTGGTGATCAATCACCATGTTTGGTACCAAATTATGTTTTGGTGCTGCATCTAAAAGCTGAGATGCAACTGGCAGGGTTTTCCTTATAAATAAAATAATGAGCCTTAATATTTTTGACTAAATATATTTTTGACATGGTCCTGTATATGTAAATCTGCTCTCCTTGTTCCTTCAACATTGAATTGGTTATTTGATTTACCACATATACTGCCCTTGAATGACTTTCTTAACCTTTCTTTTGGAAATATTATTACCAGGAAATTATGGCATTTTGTTTACCAATCATGTTCAAATGATATAGTCATTCTGTTGGCACTTTAATTAACTGTGGCTTGTAATGAACACATCAAGGTGAATTAAAGGGCTATATTATTGAACACAGTGTATGTGTTTTGTTTGCAATTAGATTTTACAGCACTGCTACACAAGCAATTTTTTGCTTACATGGACGTTGACAGTGCAACATTTGCTTCTATCAGTAAACCTAGATGAAAACAGCTCTAAACTTTTAAAAATTATTTGGCTTTAAAACAGGATTTTCTGAGGTTGAAATCTTAGGAGTGAACTTCCTTAATATTATTATCTTTGATTAAAAGCCATCTTCCAGGTGCATGTCTAGTAAGAACTTCACACAAGCTTTGTGAAACATGTCATCTCTTGAATGTAAAATTTTTGCACATTTCTGAAATTATGTGAGGCTATCCCTGCACATTGCAGAATGCTCTTGTATCATTGTTATTGTAGTTGATGGTGGTGGTGCAATTTGGGTGGGTGAAAACTTGGTATTCGGAGTCCCTAAAAACCTAGGCTGTTTGCCAGGGCCAAATACCATGAAGTGAGGGGGGGCGGGGGGGCATCCTACCATCCAATCATGGCTTAGAGAATTTTTAATTAAATAAAAACAAAAGACACAGACGAGTACTGTTCTAATTTTTGCAGTAATATTTTGAAGAGTCTGGCCATTACTATAACAAGGTAAACATGCAGATTCTGCTTACTCGTATACCTTTCTGGTGACCTTCCACTTGTGTATTGAATTACTGCTTACATTTAGGGTTTAAAGGATTAATATATTAAATAAATTCATATACATCCTTTGACATATAATTTCTTAGATGTTTAAATTTTAAATTACTCTCTTAGAAAGCAAAGTGCAATAAATTTTGCCTCTATATTTTGATGGTAAAGACAATTTGTGTACTACCCTACAATACTGTACAAAAATGACTGTTTCTGCCAACAATAATAATAACATATATAAAAGTGTGCCGTGTCATTGCCACTTGGTGAAGTTCAGTTGTAGCTGAGTCTCATAATGATTGGTTCTACAAACCAAACCTGGCACCAATCTATAAAATATAAATGGCTTACAGCAGACTTGATAATTTGGCCTCGTTTTTCTCAAAAACTAAGCATAAACCAGCAGGAAAAAAAGCACAGTGATGTTCCCCCACAAAATTGAAGGCCACATACAAAAATTTAGACAGATTAAAGCAAAATGAAAAATCTGCAGTAATGCTCTGAGCCCTTCATACCATTGTTGAAGTGGAGATACCCCGGGTACCAAAGGTTTTTCTTGTGCATGTAGGATGGGATCATCATTGTCGTCGTCATCATCATCATCATCCAAAGCATGATACAACAACTAGCAAAGAATAAGAGCCTTTGACTGGAACTGGAAACTGCGCAAAAAATCCTCTGGCACTCAGGGCACCTAGGACTGATTTCTTCTCATGGAATTAATGTTTTCAAAAATTGTGCATAACTATTGGGACCACGACCATTAATACCAGCAGGTCTGAGAGGTGTCCACTTACAAGTAGGTTAAGCCAAAATGGGATTTTTGCCTGGGGAGAATATACCTGCCAACTCTCACGCCTTAGGCGTGAGTCTCACGCGTGTGGGTTGAAAACTTCGATCTCATGCCGGCTCACGCTTGCGGGCCAATTTCTCACGCCTGGTTGAAAAATGTGAGTTGTTGCCGTCTTGCTTGACACAATTTCCAAAAATATGTTAACTCAGACCCATGTTAGAACGAAAACCATGTGCAAAAGGAATAAATGACAATACCCTCCTCGCGATCTCTGATTTTTGAAGGTGAAAAGCACTGGGAGCGAGCTCGCGTCTATACGCGTCCTGAGACTTCGGACGTCCTCGGAAGACTTCGGAGGTCTTCGGAAGACTTCGGAATTCTTCGGGAATCTTCGGAAATAATCGTGTCGTCTTCAAAAATCCCAGCACTCCCAGGATAAAAATCTCACGCCTATATCTTAGAAAAAGTTGGCAGGTATAGGAGAATGGAGTACTCTAGACAAAGATACAGGAAGGCTCCACCCAAAAAGGGAGACCCTTTTCACCCTCATAGTAAGGGTTACAAAACTAGATTGTGGACCAAAAGGGTTTCAATTAAATCCAGGTATTTGAAAGAGTAGCCAGAGCTGATCTAGAAATTCCTCACCATATGAACATTCATGCTGTGCCAGTATTATTAGGAAATAAAATCTTTGTGTGTGACTACATACATACATTAAAGAGGTATTATTTTGGTTGCTAAGTTGGCATGTAAAAGGTTAATAAGTGGTTATACTTCTGGGCCAAGCCTTCCTGTCTGAAACTTTGTTCAGTCCCCCCCCCCCTACCCCCCCCCCCCCCCTACGGGACATGGATTATTTTTGTTTGACTGAAATTAGGACAAAGTGTGAATGGTTGTTAGAAGACATTTGTTTATTTGTTAATATTTGGTGTCTGACTTTACTCCATCAGGCAATAGGACATTTTCACTATGGCATTATTCGACTACAACTACCAGAATCCTTCAGTTTTTTTTCGTTTTCTCATGCTAATTAGAGCTATTGTTCTTTGCTCTCCACTGGGATTACAAAATTTGAATTTGAAAAGGAAAACAAAATGAATTCTGGTAGTTGTAGTCAAATGACGCCATCATGAAAATGGCCTATTAAACAAGGTATCTTTCTTTTGCAGGCTGTCTATTTGAAGAATCACCAAAGGATCCAAATTAAAAGCATTTAATACCAGCAAGTTAAAAAAAATAAAGTGGCAATGTTCAGGCACACTTTGCTGTGAAACAAAAAGGTATCATTTTGATAGCTAACTGCAGTATACACTTTATCTAATTCTTGCTAAAATGTTACTACTTTAAAATAAATTTATCTTTTATATCCACAACATAGCAACATATTTGCAGCAGAAAAATAGGAATTTTCACTTGTCATAATCACCCTCTAACTGAACTGTAACGTTTTCAAGAAAAGGGCTACTGTTTCAATGAGAAATATACAAATAAAATGTGTATAAATTAATGTTACTAATAGCTTAATGTGTACAGGTAGGTTGAATCCTAGATGTTCAGTTATATATTATATAATAAATTGTCTCTGTCGTTATGTGTTGAGGTATCTTCAGATACCTTATATTTACCACTGGCCACTAAGCTCGCTGAGCGATTGGCGTCTAACATAGTCGTTGGTTGAAAAAAAGAGATCACTTTGTTAAACAATGTTTTAACCTGTTTAATAAATATATACTGAAATGTTTAGATTCAGCTATCTATAATTATGTAAGAATAGTCAGTCAATGTGCACAAAGATTCCTTTTTGTCTGAGAAGAAAGATGACAAGGCATTTAGAAGGCATGCAGTCTTATCAAAGGGAAAAAGCCTATGGGTTTCAGTTTCAGGGCCAAAATCACCTTGGCATTTTAGATTTTATTATGGTGGAAACGTAACATCTTTGCTGAAATATCACAACCAAGTTTTTAGCTTGACAAATAATAATCCCTTTTGCTTTCTGGGGAAGTAAAATTAAGCAAGCTAGGATTTTCAGAAAGCCAACAACAGCTTGCAAAATTCACCCAAAATATCTTTGGGATAGCTTGTCCAAATACCCTCTGCAGAGAGGCTCACAAACCATCTATGAAAACAAAAAACTAGATATAAAATAATAATCATTTGTCTCACAATGTATTCCTTGAGTTGTATATTGTGATATATTTTCTGCTGCGTACTGACAGTCTTCGTCAGTCCTGAGGTCAACTGCTGAAGACTAGCAGTGGCATGATCTATAACTCAATTGACTACATCGTGAGACAGACAATTATTTTATTTATATTCTGCCTTGATGACCAGTCATCCCTTTCACAACAAAAAATGACATTCTGGTCAATCTGTGGATTAAATCCTAGAGTATTTTCCTTGGCTAGTACCACATTCTTATCTTTACTATTTTTTACTCAAGTAGGAAGTTTTTAACATCTTGTTAATTTTTAACCTCTTTTAACTGTCCACTTTCGATACATAAAAGTTGTAAATGTGATAAAAGCTTTTAACATCAACAATATACGTGAACAAATGTAGCTGACTGATTCTTAGTATTTCAATGATGTTAGTGATCTCTGTTTAGAACCATTACAAGCACAGCAACACCAAGTGACTGAGCAATGTTTCGTGATCCCTCCCTTGGGAACACAGTCCCTGGCTGCGCACAGATGTTGAATTTGCAAGCAGTCCTCTGTTATTTGTCAACCAGAGCTCATTGCAAAGGCATTCTTCTACTTGTCCGCAAGCAGTGAGTCCATTCCATCATTGATAAACCTCTGTCTTTGTCAAGGTCACAATCATTTAATAGCTTTTTGCCACACTTTCTTCCTCTTTTAACACTTCCAAGGTACTTTTTCATGGGAGGTGTAAGGAATTCACTTGAAACAAGTAATTTGTCTCTGTTTCTATCCAGACGATTAAATTTCCAGATTAACACCTGGTTATCGGTAAGGAAAGAACCAAGAAGACGAAGATCTCCAGACCTAGCACTCCTTCGCTGATTTCTTATTACGGTTTCTGTGAAAACAAAAAACAAAATAAATAAGATTAAGTTGAATGACAACTTGGATGAAATATTCAGAACAAATTCTGAGTCCCCCAAATTTAAAGTTTCCAACCTAAAAATAATGTTAAAATGGAAAGCACCCCGGCCAGCTCTACAACACATCCACAGCAAGCAAGGCCTCCCCGCACACTCCAGGAGCAAGGAGCGCAAGAAGTTTTGTATGCGCGCGTGGTTAGTTTGTTCATTATCAAGTTAATATTTTCATTTTCTTTGTACTTTATTTTCATCTTTGCTTTCAATGCTATGAGAATCCATGTTCTGACCGCCTATTGCCGGATTAGCCTGCTACAGGCAATTATGTTAATTAAAGAAGATCCACTTTCCTTCCCACACTCCACAAAGGTAGGGCGAAGGGGACAGAGAGCCATAAATGAAAAGTCTGCACACTCTTGCCTTGCATTCAGCCATAACTGCACCATTATATTTTCTAGTTATATTATTTTTCTACTAAATTTATTGTCTTATTAATTAATAACTGATTAATTTTTCTTGTCATTCTCTGTACCTGATTCATTTTCGTTGTCTGGAGGTGAATCTTCTTCGACTTCCTTTCGAAATAACTTTATCATATGTCTTCTAAATGATGTCCACAAATCTTGAGCACATTCTACATTAAATAAAAATAAACCAAGAATCTAAAACAACTTTGCTACTGTAAGGTATCGTATACCTATGTCATAGATGGACACTATGGGGATCTCCACAGTCATATCATAAAATTAATCCATTTAAAAATGCTGCTCCAGTAAATCTTTTCTGAGTAGACAAGGGAACTTAGGATAACAGGTGCAGAACCAGGAAAAAAGGGACTGTTTGCCAATGATGCGAGTTGCCAAAAGTGAGAGGTTCTTGGCCAGTCTGCAGAGTACGGTAGAACTTAACGAGATCTTGTGTACAACTCTTCACCTTGGGCTGACACCTTGCCATGGTGGTGAAGCTTGTGTGTCTCAATGACCCAGAGAGCTGTGCCAGTGGGGACTGTGGTCCCTGGCAGGTCTAACCATGCCGGATTGGTCGAAGGGTATAGGCCAGACGAAGAACGGCCCCTGGTCCTCCAGGTTGGGGGTTGGGCGGTGGGCTGATAACCCGCTCCCAGAAAAAAATTATTTATTACAGAAACCGAAACTAGAACTACCACTGCACCCTATCGGGAAGCAGGGGTAAAAGATGTTAACACCCGGTTGGAACAACGTGCGAAGCAGCGAATGACGCATAAACCGCCGACTAAATTGCTGTCGCCAAAAGCATGTGTGTGTACAACTGTGAAGATATTTTACTGGTGCGTGCACATGCCATGTCATACTCTTCTGGGTTTAAGGGAGGTCCAGGGGCATGTTACCCTGGGAAATGTTTTAACTCCTGAATATGACATTTTCCATACTAAAACCTGAGAATTTCCTTTTATAATAATTCTAAAAAAAATACTATTGTCAAAAATCTGACTATTTTCCATATATACATTTTAATTCAAGGATTATTCTCCTACCTTTCTTTGCTGTGCTTGCTGAATTTTTATTGGGCACTGAAAAAAGAAAATTAATAAACAAAAGTTTTAAATACGGTACATGTACATATCATTAAATTTGACACTTACAAAAATATTTTGAAGGACATTTTTCAGAAGTAATCTTATTGTTAACTCATGACTCCAGGAAGAAATCCCCAGTTAAAACAATCTGCTACAACAATAATGATTATCCATAGAAAAAACTCCTGAAATGTCCAATAAACAACTTAAGGTCTGCACATACTTTTATTTTCTCACAAGAACAATAAATTATTGCAAAAAAGCTCATGGGTCAAACATTTCCCAGAAAACAGTGTGTTGGGTCTTATTCTGCATGGTCTATACCTTTTTACCTGACAACATTTCTTCAATCAAGTGTATATACATATTGAGTTGTAAAAATGTAGACAATTAACATTTTGAAACGTTAAAATTACTTGACATTCAAGCCCTGCACTTCTAAAAGCAACTGACCAACTATTCTTTTAATTAATTAAATAAATGCTGTTATATCAAATGACCACAAAAACCAAGAATGCAAATATTTGCAAAGAAAAATCCAACTTACTATACTTCCAACAATCGAGAGAGCTTGATTTTGTTGTTGTGTTAGGAATCGGTTTGCCTGTATCCACATCAACACACCAGCAGTAGCCAATTGAGTAATGACACTGAGTGGGTGAGAAGGAGCCATCGCTGGCACAGCGTGGAAGGTATGGCTGATTTGAGCCTGATGACTGCGGGCTTGATTTCAATGCCGCAAGGTATTCTCCAGTACACTTCTTTATTTCTGTTGATCAGAATTTTAGACAAAACATCAACATCTGCATGTAATAAAAACAAATACAACCAATATGAATAGTCCCTAAGGTTAAACACATGTCATGACCAAGCACCAAAGTAACAAATGGGGCACTGAATAATATTAAGCAATAGAGGCCTTTTTCACTCAGGGGGTTTGGGAGAAGTGTCAGGTTTGCATAACTGTCTCGAATTCTCCCAACCCCCCTCATGTTTAGATGAGGCTATGTAAACACGGAAAAAGTCTTCTACATGTATAATTTCTAAGTTTTATATCTGAATTAAAATGCTTGGATTTTTATTGCAACATGACTCCCGAGCTTCACATTTAAACAGGTTCAGATGGCCTATTTACTGGCCAGTGCCCAGGAATTTATTCACAAGGTGAAGACAGACAATGGGGAGTGACGTTGGCAGACCTGTCTTTTTGGAGGGAATTTTATGATTATTTTCAACTAATAATGTCGACATTGATTTCTTTCCATTGCAGGGCTTTCGATCGCCGGGATAGCTGGGGATCTTCTTACGATCTCCGTGGGCCACAACGGGAAGATCCCAGAAATCCGCGAATGATGAGGGGTCCTCCAGGTCCCCCAAGACAAGATCAAAACCCGCCTAGCACGAACGAGAACAAGCCAGCTATACGGCCATTAATGAGCCTCAGTCCCCCGCCTCTTCCAATGGGCCAGCAGGGCTTTGATTTCAATCTCGATCTTGATGATGATTCTTGGACAGGAGGTCCGGATAGGCGAGGTAGAAAGCGATCAGGGGAGCAAAAGAATTTCAGGAATGGGGATCGAGATAAAGGGCCCCCAAAGGCCTTGCGACCAGAAGACAAGTGGAGAAGAGGCCCAGGTAGCAAAGCCTTTGTTTTTCAAGATAGTTTTTGTTAACGGGCCATTTGCGAGTTCCATTGTGCCTCTGCTTCTGCATGCAGAACTCAGTTTCATATGAAAGGTTTCACACTTAGACTCGTTTTGAAACAGAGGCACAAGAAAACTTGGAAGTGGCTTGTTGTGTTTACCTTGCTTGTGCGCCTGTTCACTGTGGAGTACTCTGTTGTTTGTAGGCGAAGTAAGTTTTGTGCAGTTTGGTATTATACTTCTTTCTTTAGCTCTATCATTCGCTTAAAAGCTATGCATCATGCTTTTTTCCACTAAGAAAAGCCGCATACTGTTTTCACCAGTTCAATACAAAGCCAACAGCTGAAATAGCAGTAATTTACGCACCAGCAGTGACAGGCTCATCGAATAGCATAGCGTAGCTAGAGGTACTTTGGTTTTAGCTCATTTCATTTCATTTCATACGAGAGTGTACGAGACATTCAAACTTTATGTTGTAGTTGGACCAGAAAGGTTAGGGTTAGGTTCGTGACGATGTTATCCCAAACATACGGAAAGAGAGAAAGTAAGCTGTGCATTGTGTTTCTCCTTTAGATCAAGGTCCACCAGATGGTTGGAGAGGACCTGAGGAGCATTTGGATGATGGGGCCTGGCACGAAGACTTCCCGAGAGGCGGCGACTCCGGGCCCGGTCCGGAAGGAGACGGTGCCATGAGAGGAAGAGGAAAGCCACGAGGAGGGAGGAGAGGGCAGGGTGTAAGGAGATAACACCTACTAAGTACTAACTACCAACCTGCTAGAAAGTGGGAAAGGCTCTGTACTGTTGATGTTAGCACAAAGGATCAAGACGTCTACACCTAATAGCCCTCCCTTGCAGCGTTTTACGCAACGCACACGTTGAGATAAAAGGGACTTAAAGAATAACTTGGACAATATCTGTGGTGACAACTCCAGTAAGACGTAACCATACTGTAAAAAGGCGCCTATGTCGAGAAAGGCTACAACCACAAAGTTTTAAATATTTCATTATTTTACAGCTTATTATCCTTAACATTTCTTGCATATTCCATCTTTCTTTAGCAGATTTTGTTTTTCAGAACGCTTCTTCATTTGTAAATTATGCGAGTTTGGTTCAATGCAAAAATATAACATGGGTGTCCGAGGGAAAACTCACGATTCCTTGGTAGATTTCTTCTACAAGCGTAACCTTGATTTTCAAGAGCAGACAAGATGTACTAATATTATCACTGAGACAGCCGATAAAGACAATGTTTATAGATCGTCAACCAGGGGATTTTGCGTTGATGCGTTTAATAGCAGTTAGGTCAATTTTCTACTTTGGCTCCGAGGCTTAGGCGAATAAAAAATCGGCGAATAAAACAAATGAAATAAATTAATATGATTTCTTCTTTTTATTTCCCTAAGCTTCAGAGCCAAGTTATAAAATTTAACTAGTCTCATCACTCAGGCCCGTATGGAGGGGGGGTGCGATGGGTGCGCCCGCACCCCCCCGCAGACTGCTGAGGTCCACTTTTTTGTTAAAAAAATAATATTAATAATAATAAAATAATATTAATAATA
>NW_028145452.1:612500-690000 GCF_977016875.1 Pavona decussata
TTTGTCCTTTTTTTTTTTCACCTCCTGAAGTCAACCCAACCCCTCTCACCCCTCCCACCAACCTTTCAGTGCCACATTCAAACTAAATCATTTGAATGTTGTATGTTTGTTTTTGTCAATAATTCTGATCTTTTGTTTCAAAACATGACAGACAATCAAGAACCTATGGCTTTACCCCACCGGTTGTAAATCATGCACAAAAACAAAAACACAACAGAGCAGTGATGATAGGAATATTTGTCTTCACGGAAATTGGTGCTGCAGCAAGCTATTTGATTATAAGGTTTGTTGTTTGAAATAATCCTTTGGGAGGCAGATATTTTAATTAGCATATGAGACTTTCATTCGGCTTGTGGGAAGGTCTGTGGTGAGCCCTTGGACCAGATTTAGAATGGCAGCTCAGCTAAGACAAGATGACTCCTAGGTACTGGTTCTAAACCGGAGGTCTTTGAGAATGATTTTTTATTCAGTGAGTGACACAGGCATACTCGGAATAAGGAAATCCAAGACACAGTGCTCCTATCAAGAACCGAACCTAAGACATTACAATTAAAAACATCCTACATACTGCTAGGATTTGAATGTCAATGTGTGGCATATGCGCGCTATGGAATAGATGTGATGGTATTTTTTAAGGCTTGTGAATGAACAAGAATGATGTACACATATTATTCAGTGAGTGACAGAAACATACTCGGAAAAAGGAAATAGGTCTTTGTAACCAAACAAATACACAAGATTATCCTCAGATGGCTTCATGAAATGGACCCCCTGGTCTCTAAACCTTTTAAACTGCTTATTGTGAATGAATATATGCTCAGAATTAACTTCAAAAAGTAATTTTATTTGGAAGAATTTATTGTCTTGTCTGTTTCTTATCACCCTGTGACAGGTCAAGACATAAACTGTACAAAACCAGAGCTGAAGAATCGAATGTGGGGAACACGCGAGCTGAAATAATGCGAGCTGCGAGCTGCGAGCTGCGAACAAAAGATAAATAAATTTAAAAAAAATCAAGAAAATAAAATTTACGCGAATTGATGTATCATCCTCGAAATACTCACGAGGAGAGCGCGACGGGAGTCTCGTTTGGCCCCGCTTTTCTCTCCAAAGATTGGAGGGAAAGATTGCGTGACGAAATGGAATACGTCTGGGAGGGATGCTACTGTTTTCAACGAATATTTCACTAACATTTAGAAAAAAAAAAAACCTTAGTCGCATCAACGTTATATGAGGTTTTTTGGCTCCCCTAAAGTAGCGAGCCCCAATGGCTGCCGCTAATTCCGACAGTAACGAGGGTCGTTTCTCTTCGAATTTTAGGTTTATTCATAAATATAGATGTCATAAGAAAATGGCCAGACAAACGGAAGCGTTGTGTGGACCTTTGAATTCAAAGGTAAAATGACTTTGATAGTCGACCAGTTTATTGAAGGAAGACCATTGTTCAAAAATTTTTACATTCAAATAACAATAAATTGAACCATCATCGTAGTTTCCTTCGTATTGTCTTGTTGGACATTTTTAATTTTAAGTTTCAATATGTAAATCCTGCTTTGCGGATGTGCTCGACATCTTCATCGGAAAGTTTAACGGTCCATGGCAATGTCAGTTCTTCACCATTCCATGGTGTCAAATATTGACTTCGTAGTGGTTTTTGACGAACACAATCTTTATTGATGCAAAATCGGAAATTTCTGTTTTTAAAATTGGTTGGTCTCTATCTCTCGGTTTCCAAAGAGCTGTTGCCTCGATATGAAGCTCACCTTCGGAAATTCATACTTCCCTGGTTGTTTTCGCTTTAACTGCCACGTAGGCCGTGGTTTGCTTCCAGTTTCCGCGATACTTTTCCGGGAGACTGTCCGGTGCTTTTAACAAAATAGACGACACTTCAGCCTCAGTAGGAGATATTTGCTTATTATTATTTATTTATTTATTTTTTATTTGTTTAATTTTTTTTCTCGCAGCTCGCAGCTCGCAGCTCGCAGATGTGAGCTCGCAAAATCCCCGGCCCGTGAAGAATCAAGCAGAAAAGCGCATGAGCTGTATGCTCAAGCCAAGGAAAGAGGAAGGTTGGTGCAGAATAATTGGGTATAAATTTGTATTTTGTGACCCCTTCACACCATAGATTGTCCTTGTCAATCATGGGTCTAACTGTACTGTTTATCCCTTGAAGATGTCACTATGAATAGAGTTCCCACCCACCCCCCCCCCCCCCCCCAATGAGCTCATTTAGCTCTTGGGCCAAACATGTATGCAAATACAGGGGTTTCAATAAGTTTTGAAGTAGGTGGGCACCTATAGGAGAGTAGCTGGCCAGAAAATTTACACTTGAAGTGAACTTCTTTATGTTCAGTTTGAAAGAGGGCAGGTACGTACTCTTGTGTATCCTGGTACTGGTACCCGGGTCCCGCCTTCTAATGAGAACCCTGCAAATATCTTTAAATTTTGAAAAAAAAAGTTGCTTCTTTTCCCATTACCCAACGAGCTTTTTTTTTTCCAAGAGTAAAAAACGTTTCTGACATCATTGCTTGCTCCCTTTCCATGGCTGTTTCCAAGATTAATACGCTTTGTTTGTGTGGAACTAGATGTAGCGTAGATGTATTAGATGGGAGAGGGTTGGGATTCAAATGCGTGGATTTGTGAATGAGGGTATTAAGAGGGAATGAGCTTGAATGAGGAGAAAAGGGGATTTTGAAAAAATGCAAGAAATTTTATATCCCCTTTTTAACCACACCCCAAAAATAAAATCCCCTACCGACAGTTGCTTAAAAAATATGTTGAAAATGAGCAAAAACAGATAATTTGAACAATTAAGAATTCTGAAATAAAAACATGTGACATGCTTTGTCTAATAATTAGAACGTGCAGAAATTAATTAATGGCTTATAATTTCCCACAGTAAATTTAAACTTTTTTTTTTCAGAGCCAATGGTCTAAAACGCCAACTTGAACATCTTGTATCTCAGCACAGTGGAATTGAAAAAGTAACTGCTACAAAAGCACTGCAGGCATTTGACGAGAAAAGCAAATAAAAACTGTTTATGGACGTAAGCATCTTCTCGAAGAAAGTGTGGAGAAAGGGAAGTGAAGAGTGTACTTCTCTGCGCAATATTTTTTATCTGGAAAAAAATATGGCATCTTACTGTATCTAGGAAGTGGTGATATAGATGAAGTGCAGAAAATGGCCTGGTGTTCTTTTGTATGCATTTGAATAGCCTGAATGGCCTTTTTTGAGTGCAAACATTCTTAGAAATGACGACAACTTGAGAAATGATGTAAGGTAGGCCAATTAAAATGTGTACAAAAGAATTAAATCCTCATGGAATTCGAAAACAGATGTCCTTATAAATTTAAATTAACTTTGCTGTCTGTGTAAATTGAATCTTGGAGACACAGCACCAAAACCAAAAATTATGGATCTTTAAGGTGGCTGAACACAGTTTGCGCGCGCTTTACAGATTCTGTAAGTGATGCTATTAAGCGCGCGCTAGGGTTGTGGTACGCAAATACAGTGGTCGATAAAGTGATCCCTCAATTTCACATGAAATGGATAATAAAGTTAAGTTTTGATCCTAAATAACTAAGTTTCTTGTTTCTGGTCTCTTTTTCTTTTCTTTCCGAGCAAAAAAAACATTCACCAAGACCTTTCGCATGCTTTTCATCTTTGCCATGAAACCCAAATAAAACCACGCATGCCCATTTGACCAAAAAATTGCGACTGGTTGTTTTCGTGGAAATGAACTGTTTGCTATTAAGGAACCGCTCATCAGAATTCCCTGAAATTTGGCATGAAAACAGTTCCCTAAAAGTGTAACTCGCCTACAAAGAGAAACCTAAATATAACAGAGATTATCTTCACA
Source organism: Pavona decussata (assembly GCF_977016875.1). Lineage (NCBI taxonomy): Eukaryota > Metazoa > Cnidaria > Anthozoa > Scleractinia > Agariciidae > Pavona > Pavona decussata. The sequence goes on from NW_028145452.1 coordinate 616,361, forward strand.
AAACATTAAAATACAAAATCAATATTTGCAGGAGATCTCTCTGTCAAAATTACATGAAAATAGTGCAACTGTGTCAGTGTTTTGTGAGTTGTTCTGGATACAAAAAATGGAAAAAATCTAATGAGTACATTTTCTAAAAATAAAGGAAACCTATTTATGGACGTTTAATAGTTGGCTGCGTTGCCATGGAAACGGTACTTAGCTCAACAAGACGTACGAAAATGCATTCTTTCTTAGTTGGTCTTACACCATACCAATTTTGGGCTTCCAGAAATACATAGTTTCCAAATAACGTCTTCTAACATCTGTACACTAAAAAACTGTATTCGGCCACCGTAAGTGCAGATCAAAAGAATCTTTGCATGATTGGCTACTGTAGTTGAAACCATAATTATTATTGGTGACCTGGGTTAAATTTCAGGTTTGAATGTTTGACAGATTATCTTAGCATTGTTAATAAGAAAATGTGGTTTCTTATTCATTCATGTATCAAACTTTGGTGACCAACTGCTCTATTGGAGTGCTCTAGTTTATATTTATCAGAAAGTAAAATTTCAATATATAGTTTGGTGATCAATCACCATGTTTGGTACCAAATTATGTTTTGGTGCTGCATCTTAAAGCTGAGATGAAACTGGCAGGGTTTTCCTTATGAATAAAATAATGAGCCTTAATATTTTTGACTAAATATATTTTTGACATGGTCCTGTATATGTAAATCTGCTCTCCTTGTTCCTTCAACATTGAATTGGTTATTTGATTTACCACATATACTGCCCTTGAATGACTTTCTTAACCTTTCCTTTGGAAATAACAGTACCAGTAATGGCATTTTGTTTCCCAATGACATAATTTCAAATTATATAGTCATTCTGTTAGCACTTCATTTAATTAACTGTGACTTGTAATGAACACATCAAGGTGAATTAAAGGGCTATGTTATTGAACACAGTGTATGGTTTTGTTTGCAATTATTAGATTTTACAGCACTGCTACACTAGTGATTTTTTGCTTGCATAGACGTTGCCAGTGCAACATTTGCTTTTATCAGTAAACCAAGATGAAAACAGCTCTAAACTTTTCAAAAATTATTTGGCTTTAAAACAGGATTTTCTGGGGTTGAAATCTTTAGAATGAACTTCCTTTATAGTATTATCTTTGATCAAAAGCCATCTTCCAGGTGCATGTCTAGTAAGAACTTCACACTAGCTTTGTGATTATTGAATGTAAAATTTTTGCACATTTCTGAAATTATGTGAGGCTATCCCTGCACATTGCAGAATGCTCTTGTATCATTGTTATTGTAGTTGATGGTGGTGGTGCAATTTGGGTGGGTGAAAACTTGGTATTCGGAGTCCCTAAAAACCTAGGCTGTTTGCAAGGGCCAAATACCATGAAGTGAGGGGGGGGGGACATCCTACCATCCAATCATGGCTTACAGAATTTTTAATTAAATAAAAACAAAAGACACAGACGAGTACTGTTCTAATTTTTGCAGTAATATTTTGAAGAGTCTGGTCATTATTATAACAAGGTTAACATACAGATTCTCCTTACTTGTATACCTTTCTCGTGACCTTCCACTTGTGTATTGAATTACTGCTTACATTTAGGGTTTAAAGGATTAATATATTAAATAAATTCATATACATCCTTTGACATATAATTTCTTAGATGTTTAAATTTTAAATTACTCTCTTAGAAAGCAAAGTGCAATATTAATTTTGTCTCTATATTTTGATGGTAAAGACAATTTGTGTACTACCTTACAATACTGTACAAAATGACAGTTTCTGCAAACAATAATATATAAAAGTGTGCTGTGTCATTGCCACTTGGTGAAGTTCAGTTGTAGCTGAGTCTTACAATGATTGGTTCTACAAATAAAAGTTCAAATCAAACCTGGCACCATTCTATAAAATATGTGAAGGGTTGAGACAGCATACAGTAACGTCTTTTGTCAAATTTCGCTGACTTGATTTAATTTGGCCTCATGTTTCTCAAAAACTAAGCATAAACCAGCAGGACAAAAAGCACAGTGATGTTCTCCAACAAAATTGAAGTCCACATCCAAAAATTCAGACAGCAAAATGAAAAACTGGCCTAACATTTGACAGAAAATTATACAGAGCTCACGTGGAGATACCCTGGGTACCAAAGGTTTTTCTTGCGCATGTAGGAAATGATCATCATCATCATCATCAACCAAAGCAGGATACAACAACCAGCAAAGAATAAGAGCCTTTGACTGGAACTGGAATAAAATCTGTGTGTGTACATACATGAAAGAGGTATTATTTTGCTCGGTAAGTTGGTGTGTAAAAGGTTAAGTGGTTATAATTCTGGGCCAAGCCCGATCCCTGTATGAAACTTTGTTCAGTCCCCCCCTCCCCCCACCCCTACGGGAAATGGATTATTTTTGTTTGACTGAAATTAGGACAAAGTGTGAATGGTTATTAGAAGACATTTGTTTATTTGTTAATATTTGGTGTCTGACTTTACTCCATCATGCAATTAAACAAGGTATCTTTCTTTTGCAGGCTGTCTATTTGAAGAATGACCAAAGGATCCAAATTAAAAGCATTTAATACCAGCAAGTTAAAAAATAAAGTGGCAATGTTCAGGCGCACTTTAATTTGCTGTGAAACAAAAAGGTATCATTTTGATAGCTAACTGTATACACTTCATCTAATTCTTGCTAAAATGTTACTACTTAATAATAAATTTATCTTTTATATCCACAACAATAGCAACATATTTGCAGCAGAAAAATAGGAATTTTCACTTGTCATAATCACCCTCTAATTGAACTGTAACATTTTCAAGAAAAGGGCTACTGTTTCAATGAGAAATATACAAATAAAATGTGTATAAATTAATGTTACTAAAAGCTTAATGTGTACAGGTAGGTTGAATCCTAGATGTTCAGTTATATATTATATAATAAAATGTCTCTGTTGTTATGTGTTGAGGTATCTTCAGATACCTTATATTTACCACTGGCCACTAAGCTCACTGAGCGATTGGTGTCTGACATAGTCATTGGTTGAAAAAAAGAGATCACTTTGTTAAACAATGTCTTAACCTGTTTAATAAATATATACTGAAATGTTAAGATGCAGATATCTATAATTACCGTATTTTCTCTATTTAACGCCGGACCCCGATTAAACGCCGGCTTCGTATAAACGCCGGGTCAAAACTGCCGATTCTTAAATAAATGCTGGGTGCGTTTAATCGGGGCCTCTGCGTTTGATCGGGGTCCCGGCATTTATTAGGGGTCGAGGTCACAAGGACCAGTTACAAGTAAATAGTAACCTCATGAATGGCACTGTCAGACATACCAAGTACGGTATGCTGTTTCGATATTTTAATAAACGTTTAAAGGAAAAATACCCGCGTAACATAACTGGGATAGTTGCTGCACAGCGAAAAAAATCGTCCAGCACTAACAAACTGCCCCTAGGTTTCCGAGGATCGGTAATAATAAATCAACCTGGAAAAATGGCTGAAAATCGCATTTCATTAATAAACGCCGGCCTCGAAAAAACGCCCGGTCAAAACTGCCGAATTTTAAATAAACACCGGGGACATGTAATCGAGAAAATACGGTATGTAAGAATAGTCAGTCAATGTGCACAAAGTTCCCTTTTTGTCTGAGAAGAAGGATAACTAGGCATTTAATTTAGAAGGCATACAGTCTTATTAAAGGGGAACAGCCTATGGGTTTCAGTTTCAGGGCCAAAATCACCTCAGTTGGCATTTCAGATTTTATTATGGTGGAAACGTAACATCTTTGCTGAAATATCACATCAAAGTTTTTTAACTTGACAAATAATAATCTCTTTTGCTTTCTGGGGAAGTGAAATTAGGCTAGCTAGGATTTTCAGAAAGCCAACAACAGCTTGCAAAATTCACCCTAAATATCTTTGGGACAGATTAGACAGTGTTAGCTTGTCCAAATACCCCCTGCAGAGAGGCTCATAAACCATCTATGAAAACAAAAAACGAGATATAAATAATCATTTGCCTCACAATGTATTCCTTGAGTAGTATATTGTGACATTTTTTCTACTGCTTACTGCTAGTCTTCGTCAGTCCTGAAGTCAAATGATGATGCTCTAGCAGAAAGTAGTCAAAACGTCACAATTTACAACTCAATTGACTACATCGTGAGACAGACAATTATTTTATTCATATTCTGCCTTGATGACCAGTCATCCCTTTCACGACAAAAAAATGACATTCTGTTCAATCTGTGGATTAAATCCTACAGTATGTTCCTTGGCTAGTACCACATTCTTATCTTTACTATTTTTTACTCAAGTAGGAAGTTTTTAACATCTTGTTAATTTTTAACCTCTTTTAACTGTCCACTTTCGAGACATAAAAGTTGTAAATGTGATAAAAGTTTTAACATCAACAATATATGTGAACAAATGTAGTTGACTGATTCTCAGTATTTCAATGATGTTAGTGATCTCTGTTTAGAACCATTCGTAGCACAGCAACACCAAGTGACTGAGCAACGTTTCGTGATCCCTCCCTTAGGAACACAGTCCCTGGTTGCGCACAGATGTTGAATTTGCAAGCGGTCCTCTGTTATTCGTCAACCAGAGCTCATTGCAAAGGCATTCTTCTACTTGTCCGCAAGCAGTGAGTCCATTCCATCATTGATAAACCTCTGTCTTTGTCAAGGTCACAATCATTTAATAGCTTTTTGCCACACTTTCTTCCTCTTTTAACACTTCCAAGGTACTTTTTCATGGGAGGTGTAAGGAATTCACTTGAAACAAGTAATTTGTCTCTGTTTCTATCCAGACGATTAAATTTCCAGATTAACACCTGGTTATCGGTAAGGAAAGAACCAAAAAGACGAAGATCTCCAGACCTAGCACTCCTTCGCTGATTTCTTATTAAGGTTTCTGTGAAAACAAAAACAATATAAGTAAGATTAAGTTGAATGACAACTTGGATGAAATATTCAGAACAAATTCTGAGTTCCCCAAATTTAAAGTTTCCAACCTAAAACTAATGTTAAAATGGAAAGCACCCCAGCTCTATAACACATCCACAGCCAGCAAGGCTTCCCCGCACCCTCCAGGAGCAAGGAGCGCAAGAATTTTTGTATCCGCGCGTGGTTAGTTTGTTCATTATCAAGTTAATATTTTCATTTTCTATGTACTTTATTTTCATCTTTGCTTTCAATGTTATGAGTATCCATGTTCTGACCGCCCACTGCTGGATTAGCTTGCTACAGGCAATTACATGTATGCTAATTAAAGATTAAAGAAGATCCACTTTCCTTCCCACACTCCGATCCATAAAGGTAGGGTGAAGAGGACAGAGAGCCATAACTGAAAAGTCTGCACATTCTTGCCATGCATTCAGCCATAACTGCACCATCATATTTTCTAATATTTATTGTCTTATTAATCAATAACTGACTAATTTTTCTTGTTATTCTCTGTACCTGATTCATTTTCGTTGTCTGGAGGTGAATCTTCTTCGACTTCCTTTCGAAATAACTTTATCATATGTCTTCTAAATGATGTCCACAAATCTTGAGCACATTCTACATTAAGTAGAGATAAACAAAGAAATCAATGAGGACCAAATTTAAAACATTTTTATTACTGTAAGGTATCGTTTACCTATGTATGTATGTATATGGACACTATGGGGATCCCACAGTCATATCAAATTATTATTAATAAAATTAATCCCTTTAAAAATGCTGCTCCAGTAAATCTTTTCCTGTTGATGATTCTTAATCTGAGTAGACAAGGAAACTTGGAATAACAGGTGCGGATCCAGGGAAAATGTGACTGTTTGCCAATAACGCGAGTGCCAAAAGTGAGAGGTTCTAAGCCAGTCTACAGCAGAACTTGATGAGATCTTGTGGGTGTGAAGATATTTTACTGGCGCATGCACGTGCTGGGTTCTATGGAGGTCCAGGGGCATGCTACCCTGGGAAATTTTATAATTTTAATTCCTGAAAGTGACATTTTCCATACTTAAACCTGGGAAGTTTCTTTTATAATAATTCTAAAAAATACCATTGTCAAAAATCTGACCATTTTCCATATATACATTTTAATTCCAGGATTATTCACCTACCTTTCTTTGCTGTGCTTGTTGAATTTTTATTGGGCACTGAAAAAATAAAATTAATAAACAAAGGTTTTTAAATACACATCATTAAATTTGACACTTGCAAAAATATTTTGAAGGACATTTTTCAGAAGTAAACTTATTTTTAACTCATGATTCCAGGTAGAAATCCCCAGTTAAAATAATCTTCTACAACAGAAATAATGATTATCCATAGAAAAAATTCCTGAAATGGCCAATAAACAACTTAAAGTCTGCACATACTTTTATTTTCTCACAAGAACAATAAATTATTGTAAATAAGCTCATGGGTCAAACGTTTCCCAGAAAGCAGTGTGTTGGGTCTTATCCTTGATGGTTTATACCTTTTACCCGACCACATTTCTTCAATCAAGTGTATAAACAAGTATTGAGTTGTGAAAATGTAGACAATACGTTTAGAAACGTTAAAATTACTTGACATTCAAGCCCTGCACTTCTAAACACAACTGACCAACTATTCTTTTAATTAATTAATGCTGTTATATCAAATGACCACAAAAACCAAGAATACAATGTTTGCAAACAAAAATCCAACTTACTATACTTCCAACAATCGAGAGAGCTTGATTTTGTTGTTGTGTTAGGAATCGGTTTGCCTGTATCCACATCAACACACCAGCAGTAGCCAATTGAGTAATGACACTGAGTGGGTGAGAAGGAGCCATCGCTGGCACAGCGTGGAAGGTATGGCTGATTTGAGCCTGATGACTGCGGGCTTGATTTCAACGCCGCAAGGTATTCTCCAGTACACTTCTTTATTTCTGTTGATCAGAATTTTAGACAAAACATCAACATCTGCATGTAATAAAAACAAATACAACCAATATAAATAGTCCATAAGGTTAAACATATGTCATGACCAAGCACCAAAGTAACAAATGGGGCACTGAATAATATTAAGCAATAGAGGCCTTTTTCACTCGGGGGGTTTGGGAGAAGTCTCAGGTTTGCATACAGTAACTGTCTCGAATTCTCCCAACCCCTCTCATGATTAGATGAGGCTATGTAAACACGGAAAAAGTCTTCTACATGTATTGCTTTTGTACAATATTTCACAGAAACCATCATGTCACAACCGTGTTTACATACTGTCATCTAAACACACCTATCAACCAATGAGAGTGTGTGTACTATCTTATTTTTAAAATATTTTATAACATGCAACGGTGTTAAATTTTTTTTCTATAAGTTTTATATCTGAACTAAAATGCTTGGATTTTTATTGCAACATGACTCCCCAGCTTCACATTTCAACAGGTTCAGATGGCCTATTCACCGGCCAGTGCCCCAGGTGGGGTACTCGGGTATAAACGTAACGGGGGGGGGGGGTCCGATGGAGCCTAACATTATGAACCCAAAAAAATACATGGACCTTATATTGTGCACCCAAAAAAATACAAGACTGGAGATTATTCGAATCATGCTTTTGGATCCTGTGGGAACTTTGGCTTGAATTGCGTAAGAACTATTAGCCTTACAGAAATTCAAACACAAAAAAATACGCACAGATTCTTTAGACTCAAAAAAATACAGAAGTTGAAAATTTTAGACCCAAAAAAATACGTCGGACCCCCCCGTCACGTTTATACCCGAGTATCCCCCCTGGGGCCAGTGCCCAGGAATTTATTCAAAAGATGAAGACAGACAATGGAGAGTAAAGCTTTTTGTTTAAAGTCACTACACGACAGCAGAGATGAGACTGAAATAATGCCCAAGATACTCATCCATTTAAATCGTTTCACTGACATCAACCATGTATGAATTTAGATAACTGCTTATATTATTTTTTATACATTCAGACTTATTTGCTTATACAAAAGATTGAAGATAAATCCCACCTTTGACTCCAAAACATGTATACCACTCATTAAGTGATATCCTATGGTCTCTGTCTCTGTCGCAGTAGGCTACAAAAGTGCGGCTGCATTTCTTGGGATGAATTGCCTTTTTAGTGGTCTTCAAAAACCCATGGAGTTCCCTTATTTCCAGCATGTAGTCAGCATTGGCATCAAGATGGGTGAATTTCCAAAGTAAAAGATGAACCTTCCCCATGCTGTCAGACTGGCCTAGAATAAACAGCATAAAAAAGGATAAAATGAAAACAGCTGCTATCCTTTCATACATGTATACAATAATAAATTTATCGTATTATTATTGTGATAATTTCTGTACAGGTACCCCCTGCCCCACCCAACTCTCCTGTTGCAGGGGCATCATCTAGACACCAGAATGGAAAACCAAGAACATTACCAGGGCTTGAGACTTACTGAGACTATCCCTCAGACATGTCTCCATCATATTTTGTTCTTCCATATTTTCACGCAATATCCCTGGAAACTCACACGGTTTCAAGCTGCTTGAGTCTTCAACGGTCAAAATCAATCAAAAAAAGCACAAAGTCTATGCATCGACTTCATGGTCATGTGTAATATTGAATAGTGAGCTTGGGCTGCCAGTATGTTACCTGGTATTCAGTAGAAAAAAAAAAGAATAAAAAAATTTCCTCTCTGCCCTGGCCAAAACTCAAACTCACAAATGTTTTAATTGACAGAGTCAATCCTGGAGGTCTGGGGTGGGTGACAGACACCAAAAATACAGAAAAAAAAAATGGGTATTACTAGAATATTTTATAAGGGGCAATGCCTTGGGTTAAGGACAACCTTTTCTAAATTTCCACTAGTCTTGTACTGTGAAAAACAAATTCTGTTTTAAAATGTGAAAGTTTGTTGATTTTTTCCAAGCCTGGAAACCTAAGCTGATCTGAACTGACCTGCAGAGGTTGTAGAAGACCTCTGAACATACTCCATAAATTCTCTGGCCAAGAATTTCACAAGTTTTTCATTAAAACCAACACGCAGCTCTTTTGAACAGCCTGAAAAAATATGGATCAGTTCTGAGTTAGTTTTAATTAAAAATTTGTTTTTCCTCTAAAAATTGAAGTAATATATTCAAACCACACCATTGTTCATCTATTGTTTCCACTTTGTTTGTTTCTTACAAAAATTAACAGATTGAGTAGCGACAGGTAATCATGCCGCTGGAAATTACTGTTAGTAGTATAAAGTAATTAAATCATTTTTTCATCCTGAAGAAACTATATACCTGCCAACCCTCATGCATTATGCGTGAGTCTCATGCCTGCGGACTAAAGACATCAATTTCACACATCAAGGACAATTTCTCACGCCTGACTCACAAATTCGGACAAGTTGTTCTAAAACATTTTTATTTCATTTCAGATCTATTTGTTATGTATTATTTCTTTGCTCTTTATAACAATCGCAAAAGCTTTCAAATGTCTACAATCTGTTCGAATCCTAAGAGTTCAAAGGTCGTCGGAATATCTTTGGACATTTTCGGCATCGTTCGGAAGTCTTCAGAAATCGTCAGAAATCTTCGGAAGTGGCTTTAGTGAGAGAAACAAGTCAATTGTTACCTTTGCAGTTGGTGCATGGTTTAACTGACTTCCAGCCTTTTGCCACTGGCTTGCCGGATGGTTTAGCTACAAAAAAATAAGAATAATGCAAGATGCCATTAACACCTTGTGACAATGTCTGAAAAAGGAATTCAAAGTGTTTGAAAAGAGGGTGCACTGATACAGACCCCTTCCAGATCCCACTAACTAGACATCAGAAAGTCCCAGGTTCTGGAAAGCTTCCTTTAGTTATTGTTTTACATAGCTTGGGGGACTAACCACTGTTGTCAGATTTTGCTCAGGAAAATGCAAAGATCAGAAAACAAAAAGTAGTTCTGATATTCCACGCCTTAGTTATCCCTGTGGACCACCCTAGACATTTCTTACAGTCTACAGAGGTAAGAACAGCTAGTGGCAAACTTGTAGGTAAAAGTGTTAAAATCTCAAGAAACAAAGCAAGGACAGCATTGATTGATCTTTTTCAATATAATAGACAAGGGGTACCCTTGGTCTAATAGGTGCTACTGTAGAATTGTAAGGAATGCATAGCAGTTAGTTATTGTCGCAAACTTACTATGTGCAAGTGAAGGACATCTTGGTCGACTTAGTCGTACTCTTGTGCCATGAATTTCTTTACCCGTACTGTCCACACACCAACAGTAGCGTGATGTATTAAGGCACTGTATTTGGGAATAACTGCCGTCACGTTCACATTTGGGTACAAAAACACCCAGCATTATCAGATCTTTAGATAAAGCATTTTGCAATGCCTGCTGCCTGTCACGGAGACACTTTGACGTTGGTGGGATAACCATGTTGTCAACTTGCAAAGGGAAATTTTGCCTTGCATCTACAAACATTAGAAAATGTAAATAAACAAAATAAGAACTAAGTACAGTGTATCACAGTGCTTAACTGTAGAGGTCTGGCTTGAATTTCATGGCTACACCTTCAGCTCTCACAAAAACCACCACTACCTTAAAATACCCCTAAAACACGGATTTTGCATATATTTGCAGGTCAGGGACTATCATTTTAATGACTACCAAGAGCCAGAACACGGTGCTGGAGATCAAGCGCCAACGATTAAGATGGCTTGGGCATGTCCTCAGAATGGACCAGAACCGCATACCCAAGACAGCTTTGGGATGGACTCCACCTGGTAAACGCAAAAAAGGCGGTCCCAAAACAACCTGGCGGCAAACTTTGACAACAAAGCTGAAGGAGATGGGTCTGACATAGGGGGAGGCACAACACGTAGCCCAAGAGAGGCCCAGATAGAAGCAGATTGTTGATTTGATACCTTATGTCCCACTGGGGACAAAGAGGACTAAGCTAAGCAGGGACTATGACTGATTGTCTGTTTGAGAGTTATTCACCTATGGGACACGGTTGACTACTAACTTGAACAAGAACCTTCTGTTAATACCTCTGCACTTTCCCTTGTGAACCATCTTTACTTGGTAGCCAGTGCACCTTGCCAGCCGAAGCAGACACCGACTGCTGTAGGTTTTTCCATCACTTCCACACACTGGATGAGCCCCTGACTCATCTGTTGAGCACTGCGCCCGACAAATGCCACCAACATTCTGGGAAATATAACATAAAGCTCATGAATTAAGTATTCTACAGTTTGTACATTTTTGCTGTTCACATAAGCATTATATTAGCCACAACATAAGCCCCAATACTGACCAACATCAAATTTCTCCTAATGGCAGTGTCACCACCAGACCAAACATGAAGGTTAGAACAATAAAGTAAAAAGGCAGTCAAGATAAAATTGTCTTCATGTTTAACAGATTATCTAAAATAGCACCATAAGGAATACATAGAGAACAATGCGAATATGTAAGCTGATACTGGGGCTCAAAGGGTTAACTGATCTATTTTAAGCGCCCACTTCATGTAAAACGTCTATATAATCTTAATTCCCATTAACCATTATGACGACTCCTTTATAGTGATGTTACAGCTGAAACCTGGATTAGCCCAGTGACAGTTGTAACACCTCAGTGTATAGTTGATATTTATTTTTTTACTTTCCTTACGCAGCTGGTTTCGGGTTGAAGGGTTCTTTGGTCTGGTGATTTTGTTATTATCTTATCTTCTTATTATTTCACTGAATAAACCTCTCATTGTGACAAATGTTTAAAATGTGTTTGCTCTTTTCAGTCCTGATATATAATATAAGTTAGGAGAATTAAAAATAATAAGAAGAAGAAGAAATTATAAATCTGTACTGCATATAATTCCATGACAAGATGATCAAATGCATTTTTCATTACATAACATGTAAATTGTTTGAAATAGAATAAGATAATAGAATGAATCAATTATAAATAAGCTAATTTGCAAAAGATAAGTCTTGAGAAGTCTTTTAAAAGAGTCAACAGTTTTCTCATTCCTGATGTCAGAATCGAAGGGAGACATTTCCAGAATTTAGGGATGGCCATCATGAGGGTTTTGGTCTCCGAGTGTGTTATGGGGCCAACACGAAGGTGTAGATAATTAACCCAAACCTGTAGGTAATAATAATTCTGCTCAGTGACCGTGAGAAGCTTTTACAACAAAGGGTATCTAAGTCCCCCAGTCGATAGAAACCAGAATATGATTACCAAGTATCATCAAAGATGCTTAAAATGTTAAATTTTTTGATGGAGTATTCAGAGACATTACTTTCACATCCTCCACTCAAAACCTCTGTTCAACATTGCAAAAAAACCCCAAGTTTTTCCAGAAATCCACTAGTCATGCCAGGTAATACCCAAACACAAAAAATTAAAAGAGTTACGCTCTTGAAATGTAACTTACAAAGAAATTCACACTGCTCTGAAAAGCAGATTTAAGGTTTGTTCTTCAAATGCTTAATAGAGTTAATAAAAATCCCTTATTTTGCCACAATTATCGAGTCCCATCATTAAACTCTCCAAAAGAGAAAGGAATCACCTCTACAAGAAAACCTAAGATAATAACGATAGATAAAGGTAGACTTTAGACCAGTAAACAACAACATTGTTGATCTTGAGTTAATTTATATTCAGTATCAAGGCAAGTGAATTGGCAAAAACAATTACAAGAGCTGTAGTTCTAACTTTAATTCAGATCATTTGTTGAATTCCTAGCTACAAGATAGAATGTCACTTCTGGGATGACAACTCTTGTTTTTTCTGGCACTGAAAACATGCTTCATATTGCTTGTTTATACTTTTTCCTTATTCTTGTGGGTATATTTCTTCGAAACTAAATGTTTTTTCTTCTTATCAAGATACAGATGACAATACATTAATTTTTCTAGCTCAAAGAGCCACTTGCACAGGCAATTTTCTATATGATTTTGGTGCAATTTTTGCAGTGGTTTTGCTGTGCAATATCAAACCACCCATGTCAACAACTGACAAATTTTGCTGCAATTTTATTGAAATTTTGTTGCGATAGGAGAAGAGCAGTGGCGATGTCCACACAAGGGTGCCTTACCGGATCCCAAGGGTACTAAGACATGTTTTATGCTCACATCACATTTTGTCTGCCATCATTGCAACAAATTTGCAAATAGGTAATAAATTACTTGCAGTAAAAATTGCCAATGGTTTACAAAGGCAATTCTGAATTGGCAATTTAGTCACCACAGAAATTGGTGCTAAAAGTGAATAAAAATTGCATGTGTAAACAATCCTTGACAGTACAATCAATTAGGACATGTCATTTCATGAACTCAAACTGGTTTCACATGTACACAAACACAAGGTTGAAAACAACCATGGATTTCATGTGGACAACGCCTCCAATTGAAAGATGAGGACATTTAAAGAGCCAATTTCTCAACTCTGGAAATCCTATATTACTGTTTTTCAATGCACAAGTCAAGTACAAATTCCTAGGACTCTTCTACACATGTATGTCAATTTAAGGTACTGATAAAAATGCCTTGCACAGGAGTATTGTAATATTTGGCATATTCACTGTCTGCATATCCTTGTCTCACAGATAAAACAATTTTTGTTTCAGTTTGCTCTGCTGTATGATATAATACCTGCTGTACATAGAGTCTCTTTAACAATGCTACATTTCAGATAAAATCTTGGCTACTCTGATAAGAGCTGTTAATTCTTATGTTTTTCTATCTTTTGAAGAAGTTAACTTCGTATATATATATATATATATATATGTGCTTACATTACTTTAAAAATCCAGCCTTGCTTTCCAGTTTAAAATTGCTTCCGTTATACGGGTGCTTCTACCTTTTTACAATTAACTTTATTCGTTATCTAATTATCTAATTATGAAGTTGTTAGAAAATCAACAGTCGTAGCTTCATAAATACATATTAGAAACGAACCCAGATGAATATTGGCTTTGGCATTTTCATCACGCGAGAGAAATGTGCATGCACGTGCACTAACTCTCGACTTGTAAACAACATTTTCGATTTAGGTAAAACTGGATTTCGCAATTTCAATAAATTTCACAACATGAAAGACGTCAGACCTCATTTCGCTACAATTCAACGTCAAAACCCTTTCGTCTGTATCAAGAATTTAGAGTATGTTATCGACACCTGAGAAGAATCGCGTTATCGCCTAAACATAAACTTATTATTCAAGATGGCGGGAACGTGGGTTGCGTCACACTTCCCTAGCACAAAGAAATAGGTTGTGGTTGTGTTGTGCAAGGCGGAAGAATTAGTTGAAATATTCTCAAACTAAAGGGTACGGCATTTTAGTGTTTTGGGAGTCAATTCTTTCAGTTTGTTGCTCGCTGGATTTAAAACATACGTTATTTCAAGGGGTCATGATCATTCATTGCAATCTTTCACAGTGCAACTGGCATTCTTCTTAAGTCTTTCGATTGTTTTGAGTAACCGAGCGTTCTCCTCGCGTAAGACTTCGTTTTCAACCTTTACGCGGTAGTTCTCATCTTCCAAATATTCGGCTCTTATTTGAGTCTCTAGTTCACGAACGCGGCGAGCGTCTCGTGAGCGTTTAGCAGATGCATTGTTTCGTTGTCTCTTCTCCCAGTATCTCTGATCTTTGCCGTTGCTCACGTTTCCATTCTTTAAATCGCCCCTTTTTCCGCGAGATTTGGCTGGAAAAACTATGTGTGGATGTCCCAAAGGTGGAACTGCATCCTCACTTGATGAACTGGAGCGCTCTTTGCGCGTTAATTCTTCGCTCGAATCCGACAGGCAATCCGACTCTGTAGTTTTCGCAACCTTGTGATCCTGAACGTCATCGCGGTCCCCTTCGTTTAACAACGACAAGCGGGGATTAGAAAATGATTGTAATGAAACCACCTTCAGGATATCATTGATCGAATTCTCTCCGAAATAGGGAATTCGGCGACCATAAACACCAACACCTTCGGTCAATTTGCGCGAGCTGTTTGTTACCGATTTCTGTTCTCTAGAACACTCCAAGGTTGAATCATCCGAACTGTCGCTTCGCGACCGTTTCCTCGCTTTGCGTTGCCCCCTCAAACCTTCCTCTTCCATCACGAAGATTTTAAAGCCTGTTGACTCGTGTTTACGGCTTGTAAATCCTTGAAAAACCTGATCCAGACAACGCAGACAATCCTTCCCTCCTTTTTGAAAGTGCCCTGAACGTAGAATGCATTCAACTTACACCTTTGACACACGCGATTATGTCATTCACGAAAACAAGCTTCTGAGCATGCGTTCTCGGCAAATCACAATAGCTTGATTGACAGAGTACCAAGACAACAGACGGGTTATATAACCTTGTCCCTAATATCATGCAAAGGCAAGCCTATAGAAACACGCCAAAGAAATTGACTTCGTTGTGCTTTATCTTATCACGTGTACTATAGCCCCCGTGAGCTAAACAAGAGAACAACGCATTTTTCGATGTTCGAAAATCGAAAACACTTGCATTTATATGACAAGGTTTCGAAATTAATGCTTGCATTTCATGTTTGCTTCTTCGGAAAAAATAGTCACGAAATAACGAAATACTTCACTGTGTAAAAGCTAATAAACGGAATATAAATATATCAACCAGTTCCTTGTCTGGGAGAGGATCGACAGGCAATCTATCAATGACAAAAAAATAAATTAAAAATGTATATATTTTTTGTTAATAACTGATACACACTTTTGTATGGCTCATTGCTCAATAATTTTGCATGTTTGAGTGGTCCGATATTCACTGACCGCCGGTTTAAAGGGCAAATTAGGATGAATACTGAAAAATCTTTAAACCGTTTTTCACTAGCTATTTACCGCATAGTGCGCATTTTTTTTCGATAGAGTTGATGCTTGAAGGCGTAAATTTGTTTTTGGCCCTATTCAGGCTTAATTTGACATATTTCAGAATTCAGTTGATTTTTTGTTTGTCAGATTATAACTCAACACAAAGACAAAACATTCACTGTTCGCCTCCGCACTGTTACCATAGTAGAATTTTGAAAACATATATATTGTATTTGGAATCACGCCCTCCAGCAAATCTCAGGGAAACCAATATTTGCCATCAACTAAAGAACCCGTTGTGCCGTTGGATTAGTTTTCGTCCATTTACCATGGGATAATAGATTCTCCAAATTACATATTTGATGTATTTTCTACGCATGAATCACTCGCAGAAAAATATACCTCATAAATCCGCTGAATCCATTATGCCACCGTTGATAAAATTATATAATTTTTCCTGTTAAACAGATTCCCTTGTTCAGGGTTTTAAAACGATCCATCCGAGTTCTAGGATTTATTTTCAGTCGAGATCATCAGTTCCACGTTGATATTTGCCAAACAACAACGAAAGGAATCTCAGCAAAACCAAAGTTATTAACTTCATCTTCGAATAAATTTCTTCTGGGTTGGTGCAGGAAGTTTTTCGTGCTAAGAAACTGAAATGACGTCCCGATTTTGTTTTGATGATTTTGGTAAAGCTCCCTGTTTTTACAACCCTATCTTTTAACATCGACGCTTTGCATTCCATTTATCAATTTTCTCGGCCCCCGCCTTGTTTAATAGCTACGCCTAACGTACAGCCTGTCGCGTCTCCCCCTCCCCACCCCGGCAGCGACGCCAACGCGAGTTTGAGCGGGGTTTCCCACAATCCCTTAGAACTAAAAGACACTGCACGTATGGCAGAAAAGGGCTTCAGACTTCTTTTTACTTCGTGATTTGGTAAGGTAATGCTGAACTCATCATGCTTCTGCTACAAGCTTAGCCTGTAGAACAGGCGTTATTTTTTGCGTTTTTTAGGCGAGCAGAGGCAAGCACGAGGGGAGCGCGTGGCGCGAGTTACGCGCGACGGGAGGGGCGCGTCGCGCGTCACTCGCGCTGGCCTCCGCTAAAAAAATATAAAAAATAATTACAATAACAATAACACTTGTTTTGCAGGCTTCTATGAACTTGGATAGGTTCTTTGCTTTTCTTGAGTTTGATGATTGAGATTAGCCAGAGTTGATTGGGTTTACAGCGGCTACAGCACACAACAAGGGAGGTTTCTTCTCCATCGTAAAAACATCACATAGCATTGCTGGACAGTACCAGAAGAAGACGAAAAAAAGGGCTGACTTCACACATGTCGCCACCCGGGTTTTTCGCTGAAAAAAGATGAAAGCTATCGAGAAGTACTTTGTTATCGTGCTGTACTATTTGCTGTTTATTATGGTGCTCCAAAGGGTGGCTCTAAGTTTTTAACCCGAAGTGGAACCGTTCAAAATACACTTCATCCTCTGTTGTTCAAAATCAGATTACAGAGCAGTACTTTCCTGACGCTTTAAGTTTTCTCTTTAAACAGAATTTTTTCCTACGGCGCTTTGAGAGACTAAAGGATTAATGTTAAATACTACTATTGTGAAAGCGCTCTTTTATTTGGCATCGCTGTCTGAAAAATGACTTGTTGTCTTTTTCATTGTAAATATTATTGTAACATCCGTTGACCCGCACTTAGTGCAAAAATCTCTCAAATGTAGTCTAAGCGGTTTCTCTGAAACATTAAAAACATTCCATTTTCTCTGCAGGAAAGCACTGTACAAGTAAGGATAACGCTCAAAGTCGGCTTCAAAGAGCATACTGCTTAAGACAGGCGGCACAGGTCAAAAATTGTTTTGAAAAATATCAAAAACGATTAGTACCATAGGAAAGTACTGCTAGGTAGGTTTTACTTGAAAGTTTGACGACGCAAAATCTCTGAGAGGCAATTGATTTCAAGAGTGCATTTAGCTCGACATTATGGTGAATTGCATAAGCAGTGAAGTTTTCGAAACTGAAAACAGCTGTGCTTTTTTGCGGTACACAGACCGTAGTTCCCTTTCCAAACTGGTGAAGTGGGCGGAAAAATGACGTGCTGAAATCAAGTTTTGGTTGAGTGGTTAAATTGACAGTAGAAAAAAAAAATCAAACTTTTGTATAAATATGATTACTTGGATTAATAAAAAAAACAACAGGGTATCGTTGAAAGGTGATCTTAAGATAAGTGGCGAAATAGGACAGCGTTGTGTCATGCTGGCGATGTTTTAACCTTTGGTCACTAAAAACTAACAAAAATCGTGTCCAGAAAATTCTGGATCCTCTTATGTTTTTTGGACGCCCGCCGCCTCAGTAATCGGCTTCGCTGGTTCATTTGCTATTGTGCAGCTTTATAAGTTGAACACAAATGCATCGGAAAACCCAGACTTGCCTTAGGGTAAGGAAACTGGCCGCCAACAGTTTGTGTCTCCCTCGTGCAAGTGCTTGATTCACCTTCGATGTCCAGAAACCAGGAACCAGTCATAGATGGAACACACTGTCCCACCCCGCCGTCACTGGCCTTAGCCTTAGTTGTCGGAACAACAACATCTACGTATACAACATTTTACTAGGATTTTTAACAGTAAACCTTTCGTTTTACCTTAGTAAAAACTTTAAGTTAAGTTCTAATACTGATTGTTTTGTAAATATTTCAGTTTTTTTTTCTTGATAGAGTGGAAATGCATTGAGTAATAAAATGCACAAATCAACTCTAAAGACTTTGTCGTGTGATCATGAATCAGATTCTTTTCCAGTTGTTTACAAGGTTTGGCCAGGTTTTTCTGAATCTTTGACGTCGTGGTAGCTGATTTACCCAAATTTAAGCCTCCAAGTCTAGAAAAATTATCCTCACTGGCCTCCATGCGTGTTTTCTTACCTATTGCTAATTAGAAGACGTTATTTATTAATCAAGGCCATTCGACTGATGATGATGATGATGATTTTCTTTATTTTCGTTACCTGTATGATTCAACCGACAACGTGGATAGTACTTCGTTGAAGTAATTAGTGGGGAGAAGCAGGGATGGCGCATGGTGAGAGCACTCGCCTCTCACCAATGTCGTTCGAGTCATATGTGGGTTGAGTTTGTTGTTAGTTCTCGTCCTTGCTTCGAGAAGTTTTTCTCCGAGTACTCCGGTTTCCCCCTTTCTTCAAAAACCAACGTTTCTAAATTCCAATTCGACCTGGAAAGTGTCTCCAATTAGTGCTCCATGCTAAATACATTGACACTTAAATTAAGTTATTTATTTATTTTATTTATTTACTATTCTGAAAAGCTGCTGACAAGACCGTTCTTGTAAAGGAACTCGTTTGCTCAACGTTTGAAGAGTGGATACGCAGGTATATTTGTCGAATGCGGACTGTCCACTTGATGTGAAAAGGTGGCTAGCAGGACATCCCTCGCTTCGTTAAGTCCTAACAGTGATCAGCATCAAATTTCTCCTTGTAATATCAATGCTTAGTCAACTCCTAAGGTCATGAGAATTAAGGATATGATCACCCAAGGTGAATTTTCTTGATATTTTAATAACGTCTCCCCAGTACTTTTATAAGAAACGCATGGGGACAAGATAGGAGATTTGTTCTTTGATATTAGGGGTTAAAGGGTCTGTAAAGATGGTTTAATATTGGAGAGTAGTTTGCGTTTTAAGGTTGGCTGGGTTTGACATTAAAAGTATCCTAACATCCTAACACGGAAGCTAACAGCTAAAAAACAGTGCATGGGCTTATAATCGGGGGGGGGGGGGGGGAAGCAGGTGAGGAGAAGGCTATTAGCTGTAGGACTTTATCATCTGAACTTTGGAGGCTTAAATTTGGGGAGAGCAAATTTCGGAATTCTGAGTTTGTGGTATTCATTGAAATAAGCTAACAACTAAAATACAGTCCATGGGCTTACAATCGGGGAGTCCAGAGCGGGAAGGAGCTTCGGAAGGGCACGTTGAAAATGAAATGGAACTTCAGAAAGCTGGGACAAAGCCTAAGAAGTATTAATAAAGGTTGGTTCTTCCTTCGACAATTTACCTGCCGCTGTCTTCCTCCTGTTGCCCGAAGAGTTTGACTTTCAGCACAGTTTTGACAAAAAACAAACGGAAAAACTGAAAAGAAAACTAGCAAGATACCCATGACACGTTCTCGTTGTATGGTTGATTTTTCAATTGAGAAGAAACCTAGAGATGTTTTCTTTAGACTGAACCGTTCCGTGACAACATTTTTTTTGTCGGGAAGTAATGCCGGAAGAACGCAAATGGATTTTTGTTTTTAAACCGATTGCCACTAAAGTGATGAGTCGATTCCACGAGAGACAAAATCCAATAAGTTCTGGTTCATCTCCATTTATCACTGCCGTATTTTGAACATCTTGTATTTAAACTGGCCCGCACGTCCGTCATTTACCCACAGAAGGTGAATTGCACCACGTTTTGTGCCCCCAAAAGGAATTAAATTGATGCGCTTTGTTGTCTAAGCGAACAAAATTTTTTATTGTTGTTAAATTTAAAAAAAAAACATAAGGTTTCCTGTGCGTGTCGTTCTAAGTGCAAGAGGGAAACCGCCAATTAACCCTCTCATCATAGCGTCAAACCATTGCTCATACATTAATCCCATTAACGCGACTGGATTGACTGCCCGATTTTGATTTCGGACAAGCGAAGCGCAAAATACAGCGTTTGTTTTGGAATCCCATGCCATGTGAACACAATTTGTGTACATATTGGAATTGATATCGGAGCTATTCAGACTCGGAATTACTTGGCAAATAGAAGTGTAGGTTTCGTGGAAAAGCAGGCATTCGCATTTTTATGTCGGGGTAATGACTTCGGTAAGTGTACCCTGGTTCGAAATATCCGTGCTTTGGATATGAAGACGCGTCGACGGTTTTGCTGCCTGTGACCTCGCCTCTCGCACGCGAGGGTAACCCAGCAGGGAAGGTAACGTCCTCAGGAGATTGTTCAAACAAATCAAACTTTGATTATTCTACTTTTAACGTGTCTAGAGACCTCTGGTTTGATCAACAAAATGTTTTGTCGCATTTCGTCGGATTTGATTTAAAAAAAAATGAATATTTCGGAGACTGACTGTTTGTCACCGGATTCGCATACACTGTAATTTCGCGACTGATCGCGTCAAGTTTACATCATCCGGGCAATTCACGTGAAAGGGCTTATGTCGTTCTAAATTTTTTTGGTACTTGCTGTGGGTGAATTTCCCAAAGTATGACAATTCAAATCAAACCACTTAGCATTACTTAAGTACTGTGGTGCTGTTTATATTTCAATTTATCCAGATTAGAACGTACATGACATTTAATCAAATCTACGTTTTGGCATGCATAGGATTAAATGGCTCCCTCGCGCTCTAAGTTTCCCCTTTTATTTGTAAAATCCAATGTTAATGAATTTTACAATTTAAAAATGACAATTGTCTAGTTTACATTTGCTTTGGAAATCCCTCACCATCTAACCTAATAAAAAAATCTGCTGCTCCTTTTTAATCAAAATGAACTGTAAATAGTTACTAGAGGTTAACTCGAAAACCTTACCGTTCCTTTAGCCTCTAGGCTCCAATTACCTAAATTACTTTTCTTATTGTTCCCTTTAATTTTATATAACAATTCTCTGTAACTAGTTAAAGTGTTGTTCTGTTCTGTTTTGTTTAAGCTACGTTTTGTTTTTCAATTATTAGTTTTCTTTTTTTATTTTATGTTTACTTTGGCCACCCTCGACGTTATAAGTGCAACATCATTTAAACAACGTGGGAAAGTGTCAAATAGAAGACTTAAGTATGACAAATTACTCAGTATATTTTGAATTGTGGTACGGTATAAGGAATTATGAGATAAATCCGAAATCCTCAGTAGATAGTAGTTAACAATTGAGTGTCTTACGGGAACCTGCGATCAGGCGTTCTTTTTTCTATTTCGCGCTGCCACACTTTCAGCTCGCGCTCCCCCGAAAAAAAAAAACCTGATCGCAGGTTAGTCTTACGGTTACCGTATACCTTAAGAGGTGTCTCGCGTCCAAGCGATGTAGAGCATCCGGTTTAAACTGTAGATACCTAAACTCCTACGTCAAATTAAAGCTTATAGAGCTGGCTATCAAACTATACCAAGAATTTTGAAATAAAATGAACTGTCGGATTTTTAGCCCTAATTTCTCGATCACTCCGCATTTTTTAATCCTATTTCGAAAATGTTCTGTAACTTTTCACTGCTATTGAATATGGCAAAACGCCGACACGTTATTTTTTTAGCGCTTTGGGTCCGGAAACTGAGGAGCAAATTAAATTAGCTTTGACTTGTAGCTTTCCAAAGGTGATTCGGACGCTCGCATTTAAAGGTCGTGAAAAATTCGACAATTCATTTTATTTCAAAATTCTTGGTATAGTTTAATAGCCAGCTCTATAAGCTTTAATTTGATGTAGGGGTTTAGGTATCTACAGTTTAAATCGGTCGCACTACATCGTTTGGACACGAGACACCTCTTAAGGTATACGGTAACCTTACAGCCAAACTGACCAAAGAAGTGACATTTCGCAACGGAGACAATCCAACGAATTAATCACAACTCCATAAAATTCATGCCGCATGACCTGTGCAAAGAGGGAAAGCGACTGGTTTGGATTATAGAAACGGGTCCAGAAATACCCAAAAGTTAGAAACTAACAGGGGTAACCAAGAGGGTCATTTCAGCGGAAGGCCTTAATCACCTTACAATTTCCGATTGAGTTGTTAAAAAAAAAATTGCCGAAATAGCACTTCAAAAAATCTCAAAATAGTGCAGCTAATATTAACGTAAAGCCCACAGCAACTCAGAGATTCGGGGAAAAAGATCCTGTCCCTAAAACTTTCTTCAACTTAAATTTTCAGCAAGAGAATCCGAACAGTTCAAACTATGCTAGATAATACTGAATTATTTCATTTCATTTTAATATTTCTCCAATCCAATCTCATTGAATAATGCAATTCCAGGGATTTTTTTGGCTTAGCGGCGACGGTATATGAGACATTATACCATACCCGAGAAAGTTGTCTTCTGGTTGTTCTTGCAAAGCGAAATCAGCAAGATCTAGCAATATTTCTTGATTATTTTTAATAAAACAATTATTCCACTCACACTTGTTCGTTGGCTATCTATCATCTCATACCCAACTCGCACTCGTGGAGTAATCGGTTGAATATAATAATACTGTGTTCCTTAGCCAAATTATTAATTACCATTATTATTAAAAATATTATTGTCCTTATAAAAAAAATCAAAGAAAAATAAGACTAAAACCAATAATAGTTGGCGCTATGGTCTCGTTATGTGCTTACACAATTACGCCTTCAGAAGGCCATAAAACAATTTGGGGACACAGGAAACATCCTTTTAAGTATTTGGCTTGTATGCTCTCTTTTCGAGCCGCATTACGCAACACAAAGTTTGACTTTAAAAAATGAAAGAGTTTTATAGGATAAGCATGAAAAGACGATGGTTTAAGAGGCCTTTTTAATACAACGCTAGATAGGTTCTGCCTCGCTCTGAACGGGTTTTATAAAAACGAAACGAAAGTTCCTATTATCGGTTCCGTATTGAGCGCGAACATTGAGTACGAGTGCTAGCGAGAGAGGAGTAAAATCTCATTATAGCATAAACGGCAAATCAAATCGACTTAGTACGTTATTTCAAGGGTCACTGAATTTCGATCATAGCAGGCGGCGAATGAAAAGGGGTTTACTTTCGGAAAGAGTTCAGACAACTAATCTTTGTGACGACTAGAAAATGATACACAAAATCGAGCTTTTAGTATGAAGAAAGTTGATAGAAGAGGTCTTTAGTAGATCAAGAGTGCCGCATGCGCATTCTATTGCAAGAAAATCAACAAGAAGCGACATGGTGGCCAAACTGACTTCGCGACGAAGGTCTTTCATGAAATTCTTACAGTAAGGAGTTAAAGACAGAATCACCAAGTAAACTACGTAAAATTAAACGGAAATTATAACTGGGAAGGGAAACAACAGCGACTTCGTGACTTGACTGCGCGCTATGGAAGTAAACAATTGAAGAGGTGAGAAAAGTTACACCAGAATAAAGGTGATTAGAGCAATCGGAAGTATTTTTTAAATGATTTAAACTAAAATTGCATTGAATAAAGGAAGTGCTGACAGACAGTTTGTCACCTTGGTTGAACCTTTGAACACCATAGTACCATAGAAAGGTTTAGTTCAATTGCTCTCACTCGAATGGTCACCGGATTGAAGATTCTGAACCACCAAGTTTACCACAATAAACAATACCACAGGAAAGTACAGCTTGATAAATTTTACTGGCATTCTTCGGACTCAATTTTTTACACGACTTAAAGTGACTCTGGCATAAAAAAAAGGTTTAAACCCCTTCTTACTGCTCAGTGCTTAATGGTAATACTGATCATTTTTCAAATTTTTCCCACGTCGAAATCTAAGAAGTTGAAAAAGGTTTTTTTCTTTCATGTTGGTACTTTGAAAATGGTAAGTAAAACCACATGTAACAAAAGGTCTAAGGCAGATGGACTGAAGAAACGTCTTGAGTTTTTAGAGGTCTTTTTTTACTGACCTCGAGACAACACGTAAATATTTGTCGGAGAGATCATAGTTAATTTTCCTTTCTTTGGCACGCTAAGGCTAAGAGGCGGCGCGTGCAAGGTAATGTATAAGGAAAAAAAAAATGCAAGCTGACTCGTATCTATGAATTACATGACTTATCTCTTCTTCGGAGAGTAATCACTGTGTTAGCTATTCCTTCGAGTGTTATCGGACAGATTGTAATAATTGTGGATATTAAAGAGATGTTTCCTAGATCATGCAAACGTTGATCATCTTTGGTAAATGCTTGAATAATCTTCAAGGTTTATCTTCCAAAGTGAGTGTTTTTTGGGCAATCAATTCTCGTCGCTCTTGACAGCGCCACAGTAACATAATATATCTCATTTTCAATCACTTGCTTAATTTAAAAGTCTAAAGATTAGATTAAAATTACCTCAGCCAACCTGACACGATAAAGGAAACTATGTCGGTCGTGTACTGATATGAAAGGAAATCGAAATCAATCATAATTTATCTATTATCTGATCAGAAAACATTTTCCGCTTTCTCCTGTTCTCATAACTGAGGGGCGCGCGCGCCCACGAGCGGAATAAGACAAACTTGGGCCGATGTTACCGTGCGTGCAAAGAAAATCATACTGTCGGCCACTCGACCGGGAGGTAACCTTTCAAATTTTGGGTTTCAGTGTGTGTACCCTGATTGCAAAGGATCGCTATGGCGTGGATCAGACGCTATTTTAGTTCAAAATGTTCGAAACCTGTACCATATTTGATAGCATAACGTCTAACACACCACACCCATTATCTCCGCGCAGCTAAAAAGAGGTGTATTGCCCCTCCTTCCCACCCTCGGTGGCAATCTCCCTAAACAGATCGGACTCCATATGATTGTGTATCGCCTTTACACGAAGTGTACGAGGTGTTTGTTTTTGAAGGGTGGACGAGAAGATCATAATGCGACACTGTTCTTCCGATACGATTCTCTTTCCAAAGTTCAACTTGAAAACGTAAATAACGATTTTGAAACAATGTTACGAAACAATGTCAGTGGTTATGCGGTCTTCTCCGGCTAAAATGAAAAGAGGCTGTATAGCGAAGGTAAAATACTATGAAATGAAAATATGAAACAAAATAAAATGAAACAAAAAATACCTAAAACTCTCATAGATACTGGAAAACGATCAAGCCGCAATGGCTCTTTTTCTTTTTTTTTTTTGTTGGCGTGTTACTGGTATAAACCCACACGAAACGAAGACTGGCCAATGTAAACATTGACTTTCCGAAAGCTCGTTTTCGAGGGAGTTCCGTTGCTAGTATTGCGACTCCGTAGCTCGTCGGCCACTCTTTCTAAAGGCGCATAAAAGCATGACTTGTGACAAGTTCTAATGTAAGCACTGTAGCAATCGTTCTTCTATGTATAAACTGATTTGTCGAATCGTTGCTCATTCTCCTAAATTCCTTTTAGCCGGGGGCAATTTTTATTTCGATTTATATTTTATGATGCCTGGCTAAAGTGACAACGTTTTTATCTGACTTGAGGTAATGGGTTATAATCAGGTGAAATTATAGGTTAATCCCTTTCCCTCTTAAACTCAAAAAGGCGTTGGGTCTAAAACGCGGTCTTAGCTTTTAGGTCAGTAGATAACGTCCTGAAGAGACCAGTCAAGTGACAGTTACTTACAAAGTGCAGTACTCTCAATACAGTGATATTGTTTTTAATGCCGAAAAGCCGAGTGGTTGAGTTTTGTCTTTTGGCCTAGTCGTTAAATGCAAGCACTCAAATGAAAAGCTTATCCAGCAGTCCTTTTCTTGATTATTATTTATTATGCTGTTTTAGGTAGTTCCATTTCCTCAGTCGATGAAAGCGTTTTTCATTGTTTATTGACGGAAGTTCACCTCCGACAAAGGTGTCCTCGTCTGTTTAATGAAATATAAAAGTTTTCTCAGAAATCACCGGAACACGACCAATAACGGACGTTCAGCTATGATCGGTATACATGTTTACAGCCATATAAGGAAAGAAATAACAAGAAAAATAAACAATGACTGCTAAATATACCACAAAACAAACGAAGATGATACCTCCGATATCGGCGCTGCCATAAAGAAAAAAGTAAAAAAAAAAAAAAAAGAAAAAAGAAATAAAATGCCCATCCAATTAATCTATTCTAAAGACAACAACAAAAAGGCAATAATCCGTTTATTCTTAAACATATATTTCTTGCATCAATATTTTTTCTAAGAGTTAAACCTTTTAAGCGGGGGGGGAAAAAACGCACGGACACAAGTTTTGGATTCTTTTGGCATTGCCAGACGATTGAATAAAGTGGTCTATTTTAGAAGCAAGGGTTGTGACAAGCTTATTAAATAGGGCGTTGGTATTGTGATCAAGCGGTGGGTGAGCTAACGTCAGCGCAAACCATTCCAGCAACTGGTAACGATTAATGCCTTTGTTCGCTTAGGCGATCATGCAAAACAAGTACCACTGGTGTTCGCGCGCACGGTGCGCGCGAAGAAACGAATCTTTTGTAGGGAATGTCTGTCACCTTTTCAGCATTCACTCAAATTTAAGAACTACCATGTCTAAAAAAATTGTTCTCTACGGATCTTAAATTTCATAAAGATTTAAGACAGCTCAGTTGTGTTAATCAGATCATGAGCAAAACATCTTTTTTTGTATGGTCATCAAATTAAGCCTTTCTTTCTCTGGCCCGGAGCAAACCGCGAAATAAGTAGTTTCGAAAGCGGTTCGAACTTTGGACTCTCAGCCCTCTGATGAAAGTTAGTAAAAAATTCATCAATGATACTGTGGTTTTTTTTTGTAAGTGAACAAAAAAGGACTTGAATTTTGAATTTTGACACGTTTAACAGAAATAACAACAAACAAAACAAAAAGGTTATAGTAATGATAATTGAAACTATAATAAGCCACCCTTCTCAAGTGTTTATTTCTAAATTCAGCTGCACACGCACGCGACAATATCTTCAGTATTCACCGTATAGTGAACGTGCATAGAAAATATGTTAAAAGGGCTATCTAGCCTATTTTAGTATCACTTTATTACTTTAAAACACCAAGTCATGTTGGAATCAGAGGAAACCCAAAAATTGTTTATGACCTAACCCCTCAAAACATTGCCTTTTAGGCCAAAACGGCAAAACATACCTACAAGGGATGACATGCCCTGCTTCAGAACAAAACGGCTCATAAACCACTTATACATATTGACACTGGAAGCACCTGTACAACTTAATTATGTTTGGGAATTACCTTTGATGACTACAAGAACAGACTTTATTGTACATGATCACTTTTGAAGGCAACGGCAACGAAAACGTCACCTGAAAATTTAACTTTATTTCATTTGTACTACTTCGCGATTATTTCAACTCGCTCAACTTTTACATAACTGGCGAACTATCCAGGAACCAAATTGGTAGGAGTGGCGTACAAGTTAAAAAAGAAAATGAAAAATTCACATTCGTGCGTTCACGTTCTCCACAAAACCTTAAATGTGGTCATTTCACGTTGTTGTTTTGCAGAGGACGACAAAGAAATGAACCAAAATGTAAAACGCAGGGGGAAGAGCGATTGTTTTTGCTCATTAAACTTATTGTTTTGCGGCGCTGTCGTTGCCGTCGTCGTTGCTTAAGTTCCCTAAGTTATTAGCGCATAAAATAGGCTATTTCCATGTTGCTTTGAACTTCATAATGAAAGCGAGGCTATGCGCGAGTTGCTTTGAACCGGCTCACTACGAAAGCTAGGCTAAGTGCAAAGCTTTTCATGTGAATGAAAATGGGCCATTTCGCTTTCGTAATAAGGTTTATAGCAACTCGAAGACGGACTATTCGCAGAAGTGCGTCAAACATGGCGCGTAAACTTCACTGAGATAGGCAATATTCCTATGGCAAAGTTTTATGGCAATTTGACAGGACTATCTTTTGTGAGATTGGTTATATAATTTAGGAATCGTTGTGCACTACGTACGTGAAACTGAAAACGATGCACTACAAATTTGCTGCGTCTGTTATTAAAAGAACTTGTAAATACTTCCTGACGTTACCATCTCTGAAAACCATCAATTTTACACCGCAAAATTTATCGTCAGTTCCTTCATTCCTTCTGTATTAGAACATGACATATCTTGGCCCTCTAAAATGTCTGAAGGCCGACCTAATGGGCTCTCAGAAGCTGATTTTTAGACTAAACCCTGCACTTTATTTGAATTTCAAGGGTCCCTGGCGTTGAGTGCTATCTAGAGATATTATCCAGAGATAACAGGGAGTTGGGAATGTTGAACAACAACAACTTTATTTTTTGAGGACAGAGTACCTGAAGAAAAACCCTCGGAACAGGGACAAGAAACAAGATATGGCGGGAACCGAACCCGGGTGCAAGTGCTCATACATGCTCGCTCAAAATAACAACCTTAGATGCCAGAAATTTATGAAAACAACTTCAATTAAAAATCTTCAAATAGTATATATCACAAACCTCGTCCCGCCGTGAGAATGGTTTACTTCTACAAGTGGGACTATCAAAACATACAAATGTAAATTCTTGCACTATTTTCCCTATATCAGCTTATAACAGACCGAAACCACAGGCAGTTCCGAACATATACTTTTTGTCAAGAGATTAAGGCTTTTTTGTTGTTGAAATTTTCTTGAGTAGGCCTAGGGTCCTTGAGCAAACAATAATAGTAAATTCACTTAAAAGGGCTCTTAAATATCAGATTCGAAGCGAAAAAAAACCAGGATCCTTCAATAGAGCCGATGAACGCGAAAACAGCCACATGAACGATTGAAAATAACCATGGAACAACAAAAAAAAACTAGGCAAGTAACAATGCCATTAACAAACAAGATATATGAGACGGTCTAATTAATTGTGGCGAATGCCGCGGTGTTTGGAACGAAATTCTCGTTTTTGTTGAGACCACGTGGCAATATAGATATACATATAACAGAAATAATTGTCTTAAATATTAAGAAACAATAAAAAATTATGGTTAGATCTTACTGGTTTCGCTTTGCAAGAACAACCAGAAGACAATTTAATGGTCGCTATTTCTCGGGCATGGTATAATGGCTCAGATACCATGGCCGCTAAGCCAATCAAATCCCTGGAATTGCATTATGCAATGATCCAGTTTTCAATAAATATGTATATTTTTAGCTGTCTCGTCATAGTTACCAGTAATTATAAGATTAACATTGGGGAAAATCATAAACAATCCCAGTATACAGACAAATAAAAAAAGAAATACATCTTTCTTTTATAAATTTAATCATTATGTTTGTGGTGTTCGTTAACAGTATTTGGAGGCTTAACATTAAATTTCTGAAAATCATAGACAATTCCGAACATTTCGTAGTCTCTAGAATAATAACCTGGGGCGATGGCTTTCTTTCCTGCTCTATAAAGATCGATTATTTCAAGCGACAATTATTTGAGGTAAATTTAACATTGTTAGTCTTAGAGTCACAGAGTGCATTCTAGAGTGCATGTGCCCGAATGTGGGGTTTTCTCAGCTAAAAATATTGTCTCATGCATAGAATTTGTACAAGCCTGTCGTTAACCGTAGCTGAGACAGCCTTTGTTTACATCGCATAAAACTTTTAACATCTCAATTTGCTCTTCAGAACACGAGCATTTGCTAACGGTTTGTAGTTGTTTAACTGCAAACCCGCTTGGTGTGATGTCTAATGATTTTACCGACCAAATAACATGTAAATGTAAATGTAAATGTAAATGTTAACCTAAAACGTCTGCTATTGGATCAACTTCTGAAAGCCGCGTTTGAGAAGTTCAGCAAACTTGGGACACCGCAAAGGAGACCCAGTTATAAGCCAATTTCTTGAACAAACCCTGGAGGCAGTTACTATTTGGATTCAACCATTCTAGATAAAGGTAAAATGAGCTTCTTTTCAAAAACAATTTCCAGCTTTACGACAAACACAAAGAGATATACAGCATACACAATATGAAGCACATAAAACAGTTTGTCGGCACTAGTAAATATTCAACGTTTGTTTACTAATTTAATTAGTAAACATAGTATAAAAATAAATAATAACATAATTATCATACGTGAATCTTCTCCTGTTTCCTACGTGATCGTTTTTTTAACACATATGCCGTTCATGTGGGAAATTATTACGACTAAGGCCGAAGACATTAAAACTAGCAATTGAGAAATTACTATTTTTAAAAATGATAGAATTTAACTATAATCGCTGTTTATTTTTACGCTTGATGCAACAGTTTAGCGAGACCTTGATCAATATCTCCTTTTAATCTTTATGTGAAAGCAAACATCTATTTTTATACTTGCGGAATAGAGAAAAGAATAGTCTCTAATTTCTGAATTGTTGCATGCTTACAGCCAACAAAAGATGCCCCAGAAATCCTCCTTTGGCTTATTTAACTGTAGACTTTCTGAGGCAAAGTATTTTAAAGCCTCTTGCGACTTTGTCCGATTTGGCTGTGAAAAGTATGCTTATGAAAACAAAAGATGATTCTACCGAGGATTATAAAGCTAGCGGCGATTAAATGTGGTAATTGTATATCAGACGAAAAATTGGATTCGTGACTGGAGCCAACGGTCATCTCCGAAATTCCTTCAAATGAAATTAAAACAAAATGAAATGTTTACTGTAGCAAAGAAAACAAACTCTCAAATAACTTAATTTAATCGGGGAGGTAAACAAGAGATATATGACAACACCGCTTTCAACCATTGTGCCCGAGAATTTCATTTTCAAAAGTACCAAGAATTATGACAACCTAGCGGACTACAATGCTTCTACCTAATTTGCCAATAGACAGGTGTAACATGAAACGAACTTGCATTATGCTTTGTTCATCTCTAAAACTCAGACTTATTTCTCTGTACGGTTTTCCAATTGTTGTTGAAGAGATTGTAAAGAGAATTTGGCAATAAATCAAGAAATAAATCTATCATTAGCCTATTAGTTGGTTAGCTCGCATATCAGTTAAGCCCCCAATGTACTCCAGTCTGTGACACTGATATTGCAGATATAGGTAGTATATGCTTATCACTTTTAAGGAATGGTATATTGACTAGGATGTTTTTAAGAATAGTTCTTGTGTTTTAATATGAAATATTTATTTTGTACTCTCAGGCTAGGGTCTCAGCGGACTACTCGAAAATATTTTTTATACACAACGAGTTGATACAATTCAGATAATAGGACCAGAAAAACATCCGGTTTTTTTTAAGCAATCAAACGTAACTGCATTGCATCGTGTCAGCAAAGTTGGCATCATGTATAAATGGACAGAATATCTTTACAGCACTTAGAATCGATAAACTTTGTTAAGTTTATTAAGATTTTAAACATTTTACGCACATGAGAGGTGTAAGTTTCATAATTTTTGCAGTTCAATTATAAAAGCCTTATCACCGATCCACTTAACAGTACTTTTACTCATCGTTTGCTCCAATTAACAACATTCTAATAATTTAATTTAATATTACCATGTTACTTTAGTCATACGAACCACAATTCTGGAGCCTTACGAGCCTTTTGGGATCTAGTTCAAGTTATATTGTCACTGGAACAAACGAAGCCTCAGTTTTTTTCCTTAATAACGTTTAGATCTGATCAGTCTGATAATGGAATCGCAAAGTGGAAAGCTCTCCGGTAGTATTTTCCAGTGGTGCTTTACTGTACAAGGTGATTCTAACTTAAGAAGTTGAATCTGTTAATGAAATTGTGAAGTGTCAAACGGCCGAATTCAAAGGCCGAATCCCTATTCAACACTTCTTTCCAGTGACGTGTTCTGTTGTCTACAAATGACAAACAATGTGTGTTTCTTTCTAAATTTCAAATCTAACGTTAATTTAATCCAAAACGTGACCATTAAATGAATTCTGCTAGGGCATTACTGTGGTTATGTTTATTATGCTGTAGGAGGTGGGTCTATTTTTTGAGTCTTTACATGAAGTCCCAATTGGTGACCTTTTAAGTGAAACCCATTGAGCGATAATGTTTCTGTGATGCTGTATGTTTTTAATTTTTAAATATTAAAAAAAAAGTTGGAATTTTTCTCTAAATTAAAAAAAAAAACCATACGGCCGCCACTGTAGACATTTGTAGCCAAACTGACTAGAGTTTGTCAAAGATCGAATTTCCCTTGCCACCCATCTCCAACATTTCTTTTAAGAATATTACCTCGGTGATTTCCGGGACTTGAATATTACTTCATATTACTTATAATCAGTGTTCCACATTGCACGATACTGAATGTTTCTTCTATTTTACTACTGCAACGTTGCCCAGATGTGGAATGACTCCCGCAAACTGCAATCTTCTTTGTACATGACCTGAGATCTTTTTCGTGCTGAGTGATGTGTCATAAAAACGAGAAAGAGTGAGGTTTATCGTTTGCGCGCAGAAGTCGGCCTTGCATGCAAATGATAAATCGCTAAAAGCTCAGTGTAAAATTAGAAGGACAAGCACAAAATTATACCCTGGAAAAACAACAGCATAACAAATATTTATAATGCAATTAAGGGGTTCACAAAGCGTTATTTAATAGTAGTCCTAGAGCACGCGTTTCAACAAAGTTATTTTTAACCTTTTACCTCCAAGACGCTGGTCTTGAGTCATGTAATGCGGTTGTCGCTTACGAGTCTATGGGTGAAATCCTTAACTGAGACTAAATCTAATCAAAGTTATTCAGTGGAATTTTTTGGTGTGCTTTTATTATTGTTCCTGTTGACTTAACTAGGGATTTTTTGACGAGTATGGTTCGAGCAGAATTTCCTTTCACTTTTTGCTTTGCTGTTCCTTTTTTGCCATTTTCAAGTGAATATTCGATAAAAACTGCCAGATTTAAACTATGGCAAGAAAAGGTCAATTACTGAAATTCGCGCATCGGGTAAATGGTAATTTAAACATCACGCTAATTCTCTCTTTACTTGATTCGCTGTCAATTGATATCATCGTATTTTCCGGTGCAGAGGTCTAACAGATGTTCCAAAAACCCAAATCAATACAAACCTATGTACGAGACGTTTTCTTTCTTATTTGCGGGTGATCAGCTTATCAAAAAAAACAATAATACATCTGCTTGTTTTATCGGTATTAAACGCAAATGTGTCAGACCGAGGGACATCTGCGAGCTTGCAAGTCCGTGTGTAAAGAAACACAACCGACGAGTCAACAAGTAAAGCATCGCGCGAATTGATACCATTCTTATTTCATGACTTATCAGTCCAAGGTTTTCAAAATAGGTTTACTAACCACGGATACTAAAGGGCCCCCCTGGATTCGGAAATAGCGTAAACAGTATTACGCATCCACCTCGGAATTGCGTGGGCACTATTTTCAAACGGGGAAAAATTCCGAAGATTCCACAATCTGCTGCTTTTTATCAGAGTGGATTTAAAGACCGAAACAACAGCTCAGACGTTCTAATGTAGTCTTTCATACGCCCTATGTGTCAATAGACATTCCGTTTGTGCCTCCCTCATTGCTACAGAGTAGTGAAGTACCCAGCGAAAAACACGTTTTGGCGATTGCACGAACAATAGGTATGAGAACCTAATTGAAAGTGTAACGTTATGTCATTCCACTTAGCCAAGAACAAAAACATAGCATTGAGAGTTCGTGTGACACGGGTTATTTCGCAGGGAAGATTGCGAGATGGTTCTTTCCAAGTGTTAAAAGGTTGACGGAGAAATAATTAGTATGGTAGTAAGTAGCCGAACATGGCTGTGATTTACTGTTAATAAGATAAGTCAGACTTTGTTATTATTCGAACAATAGCTTTATAGCCTGTCCTAGGTGTGTTTTTGCCGTGATCGTGGTTAAAAGCCTCGTGGGTTACAAGTGGCGTGTTCTGCTTGGATGTTTTGGTGATATTGGTTGGCGTGTTTTTGTGGTTTTCTCTGGAAAGCGAAAATTAAAATTCTGATCTGAAATAATCGTGAGCGAATGCTGCTTTTGACTCAAGGTAACTGGCCTTATGACCCCATATCCCACCAGGTTGTGCCGTAACCGCTTGCCGAAACACTCTGGAAATATCTTTATCCTAAATTCCAGAGTTGTTAATAAAATTGTCTACAAAACTAGAGGTTTTTAAAGTTCTTGTTGTGCTTTTAGATCCGTGGTGTGATTAAACAGACCCCATCCCGTGTAGCGATGCGCTGGAGAAACACGCGAGCGCATCTCTTGTGAAACATGAAAATCACTCGATAACAAAACTTTAAATGTGTCAAACGCTGATTGGGTCTACATTAAAGTGAAGCTGTTGAGGAGAGGGGCTTTGCGAAAGCAATCTGGCTAAAATACCTTGTTTATTGTGCGTGAAAGCAACGTAGGAATAAGGTAAACTCGTGCGTTTTCATACATAACACGGAATGTCAAATACCACCGTAGCGCACAGCGGGAAAATGAAAACGGGACAGTGAGACATGTTGGCCCGTGTCAGCGAAGATAAAAGCATTTTCAACGTCCAACGGCAATCTGTCATTTAGCTATTAATAAAACTGAAGAAGGGGTTTTCTGTATAAACTACGGTTGGCCGGAAACAACATCAAAACGACACAGCTAGCTAACCACTAATTATTCTCACTTACCTGGATTCTGTTTAGAAGACAAAGAATCTGAAGAATCACAAGCGCTACTGGTCTTGTATTCTCTACCATGGTAAAACTTTGCTGTCTCGGGAAGTCACTACGCCGTGTACACTGTATCTTGCGCGTGCGGCGATCCAACTGGCAGCTCCCTTGATAGAGACTGGCTTACTAAGTGATCCCTGCGCCAACTAAGTCTCCCCACCAGATTGTGTTACAGCCACACTACAGAGAGACAAGTTCGGTAATCGTTCTTAAACAAAAATATCACGGGCCATTACAAGTAATTGAGACTGTTTGTTTAACAATATTCAGTTGACGTCGTGCATGTACAAGTTGGCGACTTGGCGTTCAGGAGGTGGAAATCGGCTTTTGGTTATAATCGGTAAGTCGCGACTGTCCGAGCATGCTAGATCCCGATTGACTGGCTCGCGCACTGTAAAACGCGCACGACATTAGCTGATATTGTATCGCATGCTTTGCTCGAGCGAGGTTCAGTAGATGTTTGGGATCTTTTATCGCCATGCGCATTCCGTCCCTCTCTTATCTTAACGAGCTCTATAATTGTTTACAGCAGCGGGAAATGGTGGCTTGCTATAGAGATAAGGGCAAGTGCAGCGCCAAACGTCAAAATTTTAAACAATTTTCCTCAATTTGATTTTGTAAAATCCTGAAAAACGAACGTCCCAACAGGAACAGCGATGCCTGATTGTTTCATTAAATGATGACAGTTTGAAAATCTCCACCACATACACGAATAATCATATTAAAAGTTATCATTTGGATGTTAAAGGTCTATGGGTCATCGTACATCAATTTCTAAGGTAAAAATTAGCATTTAGTAGATGTTGCAAATGATTGTTTGTCGTCATGGTTGCGCGCGTGGAGACTGCCATCACGTGCGTGGAGACTGTCATCACGCGTGTGGAGGCTGCCATCACACGCGTACCAAACACGAAAGGTATTACCTCACAATCTCATTTGGCAACAGGAGCCGAAATATCGCGTTCGGCATTGATGTCTTTTCCCGAACCTTACACGTTTCTATTTTTGAGTCTGTGATTTGTTTTCGACATATCTAGCAGCTTATTATCAAATCGTAACGGATGCTTACCAAAAAGACAATATTATTGTTCTCTTGTTTTGGAAAACTCTTTTCAACTAGTACAATATGAAATACACGAAGAGCAGTATTTGAGTCGAATTTTCATGTTTATATTGGGGTTAAGGAAGTGTTTGGCCTTCTTAAATTTCCATTGTGTAGTTGCCCCGAGACAAGACTCAGAAAGGCTTATTTTGTATAGCAGCTTAAATGGCGGTGATGCGTATGTAAACTGACCAATAAAAGGACAGTTTGCTGCTTCCAAACAACACAGATCAAATGTGGCACGAGTCAATGAACACAGCAGTAAAAAAAACTTCCTCTACAGCTTAGAAATCATACTGGGAAACGATGTATTTTTTAGCGGCCTTTACTTTAGAACGATTTCTCCATTACAGTGGATCAGACAAGCCCAAATTAGCAAACCAAAGCCGGTTTAGTTTTATAACACTTAAGAATGACTAATCACATGTTCTTTCTGCAATTAAAATGTCCTCTGAAGGAGAATTTCTCGTCAGAATGTCTGCACTTAGAAGCAGTTTGAAAAGACGGTGAAATGGCCTCATGGCCCACACATCTCGATTTTATTGTCGGCTTAAACTTACAGGCCCTTTATCTTTTTTATACTTAAGATAAACATGACAGGGATTAAAGTGACGGAGTTGAGGCGAAGCCAAAAATTCCTAGACAAACTAAAAAAACCCAAGTTGGCCAATAACATAAATATCGTCG
Organism: Pavona decussata; assembly: GCF_977016875.1. Taxonomy (NCBI): domain Eukaryota; kingdom Metazoa; phylum Cnidaria; class Anthozoa; order Scleractinia; family Agariciidae; genus Pavona; species Pavona decussata. The sequence goes on from NW_028145452.1 coordinate 653,194, forward strand.
AGAGAGAAAAATCTAGACTTGACACCCAGCTAGCAAAACTCACGTTTGTATTCTTGAAAAGTGTTATGCAATTCACTACTAAACTGAGCACTCTTTGGGAGTAGCCGAGAATCCGTCCCTGGCACATTATCTTTATTGTTATCTATATCCCTCTCCAGTTTTAACCTCGTTAGATGAATTTACAGCATTTTGTTGCGATAAAACGTTTCTCAGCTTGCTACCTACGTTCCCTTTTGTACTTGCTAGAATAATAGTTTCAACTGATATTTCAGTCTTCACCGGACGGCTTTCCGAACAAAGCTTTTACTACGTCATGAGAACTCTTAAAATCTTTTGTTAGATTAGTGTTTATTAGTGGCCATCGACGGAATAATACTTGTGAGTGTATAAACTCGCTTATCTACAAATTAAATGCTAAACCATCAAAACTAAAATGGCCGCTCCTTCAATTCCGGAAATTTACGGCATCTGATTAGTTGAGTTTTTTGAGCAATTGTCTTCGACTAGTACTATCAGGGTTTTACATATTGTCTAGAAAAACCATTCACAAATATTTTACGTCTCACCTGCTCAATTAACTAAATGTTGTTCATCAGCATTGCAAAAAACGTTACCAGTTGCTCGATAACATTGCAATAAAAGTATCGATACAAGCGAACAGTATCGCTTTTAAAACTGAAGAATAGACCACTTGGAAAAATAATTGACATGAATATTTTGTGATGGGTGAAGAAATTTTAATTTCTACGAATCGTAATCCCTTTAACGCTGATGTATTACTGCGAATCAATCCTTTTTTTTTTTGGTGAAGCCATTTTATGAATTCGACTGAGCAATTGGTAATATCGCACTGGTATTATATTGATTTAAAATGCTAATCATTGGCCCATCCCTAAATCTCGACAAAGAATAGCAAAATAGCTAAACTATTTATACAAGACTTCGACTTAGAGTTTTGAATGCTTACTTAAGTAGCGCTAAACCCGTAAACTTCTTTACCGGCTTAGACTGTCCACTGACTCTTCCAAGTCTTGTTTTCCTGTTCTGTCACTGAAATGTACCGTACTTTGCCCTATGACACAATTCAGTTCTTTTTTATTCTGTAAAACAATCAATTTTTTTCATGCAATTCTTTCGACCAGCAAACTGAGTGATTCTAGAACTGGTTAGGGCAGCGTCTGCGTTTACACGCAAAAGAGATTTGTTGATTTATCTATTTATTTATTTATTTATTTATTTATTTATTTATTTATTTATTTATTTATTTATTACTGGTCTGCAAGGCATTAAAGATGATGACAAGACACGTCCGGGTGCTTGTTGCTCGCGTGCTCTCCACATGACGTTCTTAAAAAAATATAGTATCACTGCTTGTTCCTTCTGTAAGCTCTAGTGTACTAATACATACCAGCTAACCCCCCAGGGGAGGAAGGGATACCTTGAAATTTTTGGGTGGTCCAGTGAGACGTGAAATTCGTAACGTTTCCTATATAGGATCTTTCATCCTGCACGGCCAACTGGAAAAAATCTAAACGCCTTTTCCGCAAACCAGAAAGGAAATAACCTTTGTCCTTTCAGATCATAAATTTCAACTTACATCCAACAGCAAAGTTTAGAAAGTATTATATTACCATTGGAGATACTGTATATACCTGTAGGTGACGGCCGTGGTTCTAGCGTTTGAGCTTCTGCAGTGTGCCAGGCAATTCCTGAGAATGAAACTGAGCTTTTGAGGAGTGCTTTCCTTATACGCAAGATGCAAGATAATCCTAATGTTTGAATCTGTCGACGAAATCTTAAAATATAACCATTCAAATGACTATTACTTTAAGACCGACTTTCATATACGTTCATGTTTGAATTTTTCCCGAGTGAACTTCGTATTTTTGGCTGCAAGGTTAAAGTACCTAACTTAATTTTTTCCGTTTGATTTCACATATGACGTAGGTAATATAATAATCTAATGACTACTCTTAAGTGATTCTTGAGTTAGCGGTATTTTTTACTGATGTAATGTAAAAAATAGATGACGACGCAAAATTACATGCACCAACTGAATGGCGTAGGCCAGCTTGCTTTCACAGGTCAACTTCGAAACGGCAGCTAAATACATTTTTCTTCGTGCAACTACCCACTGTATCACGTTAGAAAACTGGAAAATGAGTTCAGACGTTTATATTGAGGTGACTTCGCCAAATTCATCCGTTTTCTCTCTTACTATGTCGCTTTTATTGACCCTTCATGCTTGAATAGCCAACTAGTGATCAGGTTGTGCCCTGATAACTCGTTAAGGAAATTCATGAGTTGAGTGCGTGTGTTTAAACAAATGCAATGTTTATTTTCCACAGCTACACTACCAAACAACTACGTAGATTCTGAATATAAGCAGGATTGAATACAATCGGTGCTTTACTTGTAGCATTACCGATTTTCTAATCCTCAGTCATATTCGAAGCCACCGTTTAACCCTAAAAGAGAGCCATTACCGATTAACCTCAGTAAACCATTTATTTAGGCCCAACTGAAGAAAACGTTGCTTAACTGGCTTAAATAAAACGGAAAACAAAATTAGCTGCAATCAGCCTCGGACGTGGGTGTCAAAGACAACTTACCGGGTGAAAATGACATTGGTTCTTTTTTTTTTTTTTTTTAGATAATCGGATAAAATTTGTGATTATTTCATATTCAATGAATTTAAATAAGATTATCCCCGGCTTATCCCTAGCGTTCGGACACAGGGAAAATACAAACCTAGTTGTTTCAAAATAGATTGAGAATTTTTCACTACTCATGCCATCATGGTTTTACAGAAGAAAAACAGTTCGTCTTTGGTTACACTAATGTCAAGGTCATTTCATTATTTCCAAAAAATGGCTCCCGAAATAACATGCAAATGAGCAATTTATCTGCGAGTCAAATCTAATCTACAAAAGGCCTCTAAGCAGGCGATTATTACAAGTATAAAACCTCTTCTCGCCGACCCTTGGAATGAGTGGCGATTTTATATATTGTGAAATGTTTCTTTATGCAAGTGAACTGTGTAAGATGTTTCAAACTTCGATGACTTATAACCAATCCTTCATTTTTCATTCAGATGAAAGCTCCACCCGACTTAGGCCAAAATAGATCTCATTGCGTCATGTGAACGGAGTGTTGAGGTACCTTCGCCAGGGGCAGATAAGACAAGCACGCGCGTGTTTTTGACGTTTTCCGGTCGACATGAAACTAAAATTTGTAACAAGCACTTTCACGATCAAAAACTATATGTGAACGAAGAAATACGTAAAGCGTATTTATGTCAAGGAAATTCCTCTTAAATCAATATTAAAACTCTATGCGTCAGTTCCGAGCTCTACCCAATGTGGACATCTTAAGTGTGAGAACCGACTAAAAACATTGCGTCAGTAAACGATTCAATCTGTAGCCGATTGATCTCACCTGAAAGCAAGCTTTTTTTTTTAAATTTACATTTCCTCGCTCAATGTAGTTCGCACAATCGGTATTCCATCCAGCATCTCTCACTTCTGTTCTCTCATTACAGCCAACAGACATTCAGCATTTTATATGTTGCGTTTATCATGCATTTAAAGCTCTTTTCAAGATGGAGAAGCGGGGAAGGGAAGCGAGCGCCGGCAGCAGCAGGAACAGATACATAAAATATTATACAAAAATGCACGCTACTGGGATCCACCTAGGAAGGGAGGGAATTTGGCTCAGCAAGCGTCGACAAGGGCTAAAAGAAAAGAAGATGAAGAAACTGGGGGTAAGTCGTGGGCCTGGCATACCCGTAGAAATTCTGCACGTTTTCGAACTACAATCATTTCTCTGATGAATTTCTGAGGTGTTTGTGTTATGTCGCTGTCGCATTATTGTTGGGTATTTGTCTTGTTTACCGTCAGTTTAATGATAATAAAAATTAATAAGACTTATGCCGTCTGTCGGTTAGTAGCCCTTTGAAGCTACCTTAAAACAGATGATCTGTCATCTTTTCAAAGCGGCGAAGTCGTGGCCTTTGAGCGTAAGAACGTTTCAACGCTTTCCTTCGCGCCCCAAAGGTGTATTTGATAAGATAAGTTGGCAAAATATTTTTTCAATGCTGACTAATCCACGGTTTTTTATTTTAATTTTACAGCTCATGTATTCAAAACCCCACGGCTTAACCTAGAAGCATTGTCTCAGTTTATTTTATCTTGTTTAATTTTCTAAAGCTTACATCCTAGGAACTTACTCAGCGCTGACTCACTGCGTTGCGTGCCAAAACAGGCGGAAAAAGTAAAGTTTTAAGTGTTATGAACTAGCTTTGAAGTTTACCTTTCAAAGTAACCTTGAGTAATGACTCGAAGTGGAACTCACTCGGCAACTTCGCAGTCTCGAATGCTAGTTGAACGTAGCCGATAGCCTCCAAACTGACCCTGTTTCAAGTGCTAGTCCGCTTCTGGAATTTTCTTGGGCTAAAAAGAAGATTTACAGGATGTAGTCAACAAAGGTCAACTCCTGAGTGAACCACAGCCCCCCGCGAGAACTAAGTTTTGAGAGGAAAACACATTTCTTAAATTTTCTATTTCGCATACCCTCGGTTTAAGTTTCATTTTAACAATAAACGGAAATAAAGGTTAAAAAACAATTAACCTTTTTATGGTCTTCTCTTTGTTCCAAACTACTCTTGATTTCTTTTTAAGATTCTTCGACTGATTGGGACCGAAACAGTACTTTAAGCGGCATTTAGCATCGTATTATTTGGCAGTCTTGAGAGGGGCTATTCTCAACGGGAAAAGATAAGCGCCTTTGAGTCTCATATGCAAGCACTTAAAGAAAGGCCGGATTGATTTACGACATAACTGCCTTTTATTCCAAGGAATATTACATCAGACCAAGTGTTTAATGGGTCGGATTGAACAATTACAGCTACTGTTTAAGTACATCGTGATTTTAATTCTTACACTTCTTTGAGTGCTTCAGCGGTCGAGTTTAAAAACAAGGCTAATTTTAATGCAGTTTCAGCTATCTTCTTTCATTTTGAAAACTAATTTAAACTTCTCAAAATGATGTTTGCATGAGGAATATTGGTTAACTATGCGGGTGAGACCCGAACATCAATGAAGTCGTATTAGACAAGATTAAAACAACAGATTTTCTCGGGCGCTAAGGCGTTAAGGCTAAGCATCGTGTTTATATTGTAGGGTACGTTTTTAGTTTCATGTTAGTTTTGTGGCGCTGTTTCCGCCCTATTTTCAACTGGGCTTAGCTAGGCTCCCAAATGACGAACTATAATAACACTGTTTAATCCGCTAACAGCAAACTCTGTTGACAAGTTTTAATGATGAATCATTTTTGCGAGCCTCGATTAATATTAGAATGTTCGTCGAGAACGCTTGACCGCTATCATTCCCGGTTTGTACTTTTTATGGCGATGAAGTTGAGTACCACTACCACAACGCCGAGTCGGCAGAGTGAATACTTTTTCCAGAGCTAGTACAGAAGCAAAATTAGGTTCGGAGTGTGTTAGGTATCGGATTATTATATAATCACTCCTTGTAGATATAGTCTATATTCCTGGCGTCGAACATAAGCTTATAACAAGCGTCCCACCGCGAGCATCCGATTGCAAGACATTTTGGCGCACATTTGAAAGTCTTTGCGTACCTGCTGCGGGGGTTGGTGAAACATATGATGCGAAGATATGTATAAAAGTACAAGAAAAATACGAAACTTAAGCCAACGGAAAATACAATAATGTGTTTAAACGATTACAGATTAGAGTGTTATAGATTGAACTAAAACGCCGAAAAATGCCGAAAAAAAAATTGCGCACAAAGGCCACTTCACATTATTGTGTACTTTGAATGGAAGTTTTTTATTTCTTTCCACGTGCAAATACCTTAATGAAAAACTGAAACCCAACCTGCTCTTGTCCTAAGAGATTCCACTGCATTGTTTGGTTTCGGTTCAGTCCTATTTTACTGTTTGTAAAATGGCCGGAAGAGTCACGTAGAATTGGAAGCGCTAAGTAGCTTATTAGCGCGTGCTACGACAAGTTTAGTTTTAACAGCGCAGCAGAAAAGAAGTTTGATCTACAAGTGAAAAGTAGTCAAATGCGACTGAAAGGAACTCACACGGAATTGTCAACAAACCTGTGCGGCCGAGAGCTATGTCCATTGACTCCAATGTAAATCAGCTAATTGATGTTAGTAAATAAAGCTAATTGCAGTGTGGTTTGAGACTGAAGTACCGCACGTTTTCACAAATCGTTACCAGTAGATATTAGCGCCAATATTATAAACAGCCCTTCCTCTCTGCAAATTGCAAGTGGTCGAACAAAGAGAGATGTGTCACATTAACTCAATTACCTGTTATAAAGTTACAGTCGCAAAGTCGTAACAAACAAAACTCGAAACAACTCGTGATTCGTGGAATAAATTGTGCCAAAGTGTCACTAAGCTGTCAAGTTGCTGAGAACAGAGTGCAGAGATGTAATGATCGTTTTTGTTTTTTCCCTAACTACGAGTGAATATTTGTATCCGACACGATGCCTTCACGGACTGATTGGTGATATTTATACAGAGGGTTGGCATAACACATCAATACCGTTAAGTGAATATCAAAAGTAAACGTTCTATTGCGTGGTGAACGCCGTTCCCCTCCCCCTCCCCCGAGGGAGGTATGTGCGACACTAAACAGGGTATGGTTTTTGAGCCTTTTGGTCTGAAATAAGGTATAGATTTTAACTATTTTGTACTAAAAGTCTGAAAATAGTTATGGATTCTAGAAACCAGGTCTGAAAATGGGTATGAATTGTAGAGACCACGTTTGAAAAAGGATACCGGTAAGGGTTTGGAGAACCGAGCCTCACACTGCCACCAAAAATTCCGTGGAGTAACCCCCCCCCCCTCCCCCCACGACCACTCTTTGACGCCTTGCTTGGGCAGGTCCCATTAAACTGAATATTTCGTACAGTTAAGAGTGGTTGCCTGAAGCTTTTCGTAAAAGGCTTAATGTGCACTCTTCTTATGGGGCTCAATATTTATATATACAAGTTTTGTCCCAACCACAAAGCCACACAAACTGATTTATAGTTTAACTGCATCGTATTCCAGAAAAGCTTAAGAAGACATACCAAGCACTTGAGAGAGCTTTTATCTTGAGAGCCTCGGTACTTTGGTCAAAAAAACCTCTGAGTGCAATGTGTTACTCGCTTTTATAGATGCAACGTCAACAGTTAAAAGTGTCGGTAACTATTTTTCAAACAGAATGAATAGGAAACAAATTACGGGCTCTATCTATCTATCGTCCGCTGCGGTTGCTAATTGCGTGATAAGACACTCACAATCAAACATGGAAAGATTCAATTATTAAAAACTGACCTTGTGTCTTGTCACAGTTTAACTCTATACTCCTTTGGTGTAGGGTTATTTGTATCTTGTTTGTGTAAAACTTCAAATTTTTAACATCACATACGTGCGTGAAGAGTCAAGGTTACGTTAGTTGCGGTGCCAGTGTGGTCGTTACTGACTGAGTGGTCAACACACCGAGCAATTTATAAAACCGTTTTGACTGAACAGAGGTTAATGTGAAGAATGAGAAATGTCTTTAATTAAATTAAACAATTAAAAAGACATTAGTTTCCTCCAAAGAGCAACTGAAAGCAAATTTTGATGACGTATTTTCAGTCGTTAACAAGGAAGGAAAGGAAATCGAAAAGCTAACTGTGACTTTTGTGGTATTAAACAATAGTTGATTGATTTTAGCGTTTTTAAATTTAAGGTGATTTTATAATTTACTCCGTGACGTTCAACTGAAATTTAAAACCGGTTCTCCTAGGCGGGGTGAATGTGGTTTGGAACTAAAGGAAGGTTGTAGTTTTTTTAAGCAATAGAGCTATCAATAGAAAATACAGCTTTAATCCCTAATGGCCCGCCAATATCTCCACGTTTAAGTTTCATGCTGCGTACGTGTCACTACGCATTAGGAGTTTTAAGTCTTTTTCAGGTCCTCGAGGATGGCTCACAACACTTCGAATCCACATCGTACTATCCGACGATTCAATATTAATTATTTAATTAGTTATTCAGTTTGTAATTAGATAAAACATATTAAAGAAACTCACGTTTTTTACAACACATGTTTTTTACTGAACATACCTACGAGGTTGCATCAATTCCCGGTTTAAGGACCATCTGTTCACCACAGCGGGACTTCAATGTAGTGCTGTTTCATTTACAGTGTTTAAAAAAGGAAGTTGATAATTGTATCCTGTTTCGAGCTCTGTTGTGACAAAACACATTCTGACGATTCTAGAAAGGAGTTGACGGCATTCTCGAACAATCAGGCAAAATCGGTTATCGGACGCAGTGAATTGGCGTTTTGTTCGTCAAACCAGATCTGCCAGCTTCCTTACATCGACTGAATAATGAGAAAGTGCTTAATCGTATTGTTTGTTTCAAAGTGCTGAGTACTAATGAGCAATAACATCAGTATTTATAGCAATAAACACCTGAACAGGAAAATTTCAGTGCTCTTTTTATTTTCAATACGGAGCATGGTTATTTGATTAAGCTACCTGTATTTTGTTATATGCTGTACACATTTGCCTTGGTCGAATCCCGACCGGTGTCGCAATCAACTATTTGTCAGTTAACTATAGATTTGCTTCTAAAATATTGCCTAAAGTTGTCTTGGTCTATGGTCATTTGCCATTGACCAGCATCGAGATGTTTTTTTTTTTTTTTTTAAGCATTACTTACCAGAATGACAATGCACAGGTGAATTTTCTGGTCCGCGAGTGTGCTTTTGGCTAAGGCTTCAGTAGGTTTCATGCAGTACGATCAGTATATCCTTTTGAAACACAGTGCTCTCGCAACTGCTTTCAAAACTCTTACTTCAGGTAGCCAAGTAAGTGTTTTATTTACCATGCATCCACAAAGCATATATTGAACTTAAAAAATTTATGTTCAATTTGTGATATTATTCTTTTCAGTTGGACAATGCCCTTAATTAGTACTTAAGAGCCAGAAAAATCGACATGATGCATTTCCTTTAATTTTATCAATTTAGTCATCATTATTATTGCAATAAGGTCCTTGGGGAAATCACTTCTAATGACGTTGTCTAGACATGCATTTTCATTAAACCTCAACTTATTAATATTTTGCGCTTTACGTCAGAGAGCATTTTTGTTAGTTTTGTTCTAGCTAAGTTTCGGCATGCCCACACAACTTTTTTCACCTTATTTGAGATTAAAAAAAAAATAAAGTGAACCTTTCCCGCGTGTTCCTACAGAAATAAATTTGAAAGTGAATATATGAAAATTCATACATTTAAATTGCGGAAGAAAGATTGAATAAGTGAATGATCATCGCAGTTGTATGCGCAACTTAAGCAGTTGCGAAAAGAAAGCTTCAACGGATTTAACGATATTTCTAGTGGGATTTTTGTTTAAGAATCCTGGCGACAAAATCGTGGGTCAGGCTTTTTCGTGAAACGACTCCGAATCACGCGGGCGTTTTTTTGGCCCCGAGAAAGTTCCAAACTGATATCATAGGAGAAAGAGGAGAGAGAAGAGGAGAAAAGAAGACTATACACCTTGTATTTTTATATTGGCTACTTTGGACAAAAAACAAAAAAAAACCTGCGTTGCACTTTCAAACAAGCATGACTCAAGCGTACTTGTTTTCTAAATTCCAGCAAATTTTTCAGTGGTCAAAAAAGAGCTCGGAAAAAGTCAACCTGAAGGTGAGTGTTTCCAAAGCAAAGTCAAAAACTAGCTTTCACGGGTTTAATAAAAAAAATGAACAGTTAGGGGAAAACGAATTTCTGTGGGCGCAATAGCGACTAAAAGACATGATGTCCCTTGTATTATTTTATAAGAACAATATATACGCCCACCTCGTTTTAAGGGCTATTGAGCCCGAAACAAAGGCTAAAATAGCCATTACCTCGTTAACACGACCACCCCAATCAAATCAGATAATGGGTCAAATTTTTAACCATCAATATTTTCAATATCGAGACAATTTTTCTAAACCGGCATAAGAACCGTTCAGCTTCTTTCGATCTCGTTTCATTTCTGCTGTTGGGGTCACGGTCATAAAGGTCTTTCTTACGGAACTGATTCAAAGTCTTCGTGTCATCCTTGACCTTGTGTCACTCAACTCCTTATTTGACAAGTTTTCAATGAATCAACGTACTGTGCCTTTGCCAAAACATAGTTAATTAAAGGCAATGGTTATGAAACCTGACAAACTTCTTTGTTATATGTTTTTGTTTGCCTTTTTAGCCTTGACCCTGTACAAACAACAATAGAATTGGGAATGTGTTGGAGCAACTGACCAATCGAAACGTTTTTGTTAAGATATTCAACAGCAGTGTGAACGTTAAAACAAAGGATTGTGCAGGGTCGCGGCCCTTCCAACATAAATTGCAGCACCATTGTTTTCATGGCAAGGTTTCCTAAGGGACCGTTCATTTTTTATGAGCATGGGGGGGCTGGTGGGATTTGGTTAATTGCCACTACGAAACTGTATGACCCCCCCCCCCTAGCATGCAATTTTTTTCCACATGGCCCCCCCCAAGCAGTAACTATTTTTTCTGATGACCCCCCCCCCCCCTCCCCTCGCGCCCAACCAGAAACAAATCATACTCCTAACTTTAACAAAACGCTTATGTACTGTTTATATCAAAGATAAACGTAATTGTTACTGTGATTTCTTTACAGTACTATTAAAAAGTTACCGTTCTCTGCTTAGGTAAAGATTTCTCTTGTTTAAAAAAACGTTTTATAGATAGCAACACGTTTACGGCAACGGCAAACCCTAAATTTCCATTTAGATTCTCAAATGAACTATAAAAATTAATCAAGCAAATGTTTAACGTGAAATTACTCCCCTTCGAGTAGAAACAATTAATACACCTACGGACACAGAGATATCAGGTGCGTAGGTAAGGGTTAGATAGGGGTGTTCGTTGAGCCCCAAATGTTTCTGAGCGCCGGAGGCGCTCTTACTAGGGGGGTCCGTGGGCATGCTCCCCCGGAAATTTTTGAAAATCTAGGTTCCCAGAAACCTCATTTCCTGCATTTTGAGACCCATTTTAGGCAAATCACAAATTTGTTTTACAGATGCTTTTTGAGCTATATACATCATTTCTACGGCACAATTGTTTCAACTTAAACAAGAAAGTTCAATGTACATTCCGCACCCTGTCGAGTTCTGATAGCTATTCGATCTGCTGATAGTCATACACCAAGCTGGTAAACTGCATTATTCTCGGGTGTAGGCCTTCGAACAAAATTGACTATCTCGTCAAGATTGACAGGCATATCATATTTGATATGCATTAGAACCAGGGTGGACATTCTACTCTCTCGCATGGTACACCTCATGTAGTTGTTCAACCTCCTCATTGTGCTTTTTCTTCCGCCATTACTGATCTGTAAAGGGGGTTCGTTTGAACCCCTCGAACCTCCCCTCCTACGCGCCTGGGTATTAAAGTACTGCTATTAAAAATGACAGTTACAAGCTTTTCTGAAGATTGCCTACGGCTCAGATTTACCGTCAACTAAAGTCACCAACAACAGTTCCATTATTAAAACTAATCTGGATGTTCACACTAGGCATACTACTGAGTCTAGTGATACTCCTGGGTTCAAATAATTTACTAATCAACAGTCTTTATAAAAGTGAGTACTATTAAACAGAACATTAATCAATCTATTGATATAGTTCTGAGTACAACCACTTTGTAGAAAACTACTCCCCCACGGATTATTCAATAGTGAGACTGTTACGTTTTTATATTAATTTGAACTTGTACAAACATAGGTGTCTACTTCAGTTTTATATATTCATTATTACTTTTCCATGCAACAGATATGCTTCATTGCCTCAGTTGTTGTTAATATAAAATGCAGATTTCGACCTTATTATGTAAAACAAAAGTGGTTAGGAAAATCGCATTAAATAAAATTGAAATAGTATTCAATTTCTTCATCTGTTTCTGTGTTGAGCCACTTTCAATTTCCCCTACTAGCCAATTATTGCTGGTGACCCCCCCCCCCCCTCTTTCACTAAATTTGTTTTGGTAGCCCCCCCCCTTTAGTGTCATTTTTTTTCTCGTGGCCCCCCCCCCCTCCCCTAAATCCCACCAGCCCCCCCATGCTCATAAAAAATGAACGGTCCCTAACCAGTCCCTCAATTAACTATGGCCAAAAGTACAAAAACAAAATAAAGAATTTGATCTTTTAAAGAATTAAAATATATATAAACTATAAATAGTTTTTGGAATTGTAACTTATTTTGTCTGTTCTTTCATTAGCCGTGTTTGCCGCCTTTGAAACTGGAGAATATAATCGCAAAATTGAAAACATAAGATGCGAGAAGACATATTGTCGGAGAATGACCACACAGACGTAGGCCGATCTTCCACAAATTTTAAGCCAAGACAGAGGATCTTTCGTATGTCAGATGTCTGTCTCTATGTCTGCTTTGTAACAATCGAATCTGTGACTTGCTTACCAACAAGGTTCAAATCTGACTAACTCAGAAACCAACACACACATAGATTTTTCCGGGGGGTGGGGGGGGGGGGGCTTATTCTAAATGGTGCATTTGTTACATGCCTTGAGGGCTAACACAATTTAACAAAACCTTTAGTCCAACGAGACTCAAGCTTTGATAGTTTGACCGACTTCACTTCACTGTTCGACAGCAGTTCAGCGGCTGTTGGGATGCGCGGGTTGCGTGATTACTACAAAAAGGGTTTGAATGGAGTTCACTGATAGCTGACACTGATTGGCCAAAAGTTTACTGGTCAGCTGACAAGTGGAGGTTTTTTAATTGATAGCTTAGGGACGTTGAGAAACATGTTAGCTGAGATGGCTAAATAGTGTGAATTTTACTTTAAAATATTTAAACTTGTCAATAACCGGCTGTATGTAGTTAATGCCTTCCCCTTTCAATAAGTTGCAAACTAGGGGCTCCTCACAAGTTGTTTCCAGAAGTCGAGTAAGCATAAGCAAAGTACTGACGGCAGACTGATCCCAACGGCGGAAGTGACAAGCTTGATAGAATAAACAACAAAGGCTAGAATAACTGAAATATATTTGTTTTAAAAATTTTTAAAAGAAATATATTTCTTTGTTGTTTATTCTATCAAGCTCGTCACCTCCGCCGTTGGGATCAGTCTGCCGTCAGTATTTTGTTTTTGAAATAATTTGCTGATCCAGGTCTACAAGTGATCCGGCACCACTCATCGGTTTGTCGCTGTGGAATTGCAGATTTATATTTAAGCATAAGCAAACGTTCGTTAAGTCTCGAAAGAGATTGGAATCACTCGAAAGAAATTTTTGGATGGTACTCGACCTGTTCGATTAAACACATGACAAGATCCGGCATGATTAATTGATAGCTGAGAAATGGCCGAAACTTTAGCTGATAGCTGAGAAGTCTTAGAAGCCAGCACCTCCATACAGACCGTCTACAAAGCCTCTGAGGTCCGCATGGACTGGGGACCCTTACAGAAGGCTTACGGTATGTAACTGCACACTCAGATGCAACGCCTGACCAGCATAGATCGATGTTATGAACGCGAATATTGCAAAACATGTTTACGTGCGGTCCAAGGTAACCTCGTTTGAGGGCAATTATAGTTCATTAGTAATTAATTATGATCATATGTCACCCTTGTTACACAAAGTGGATCTATATTAGCCAACGAAGAACAGATTCAGAGCAAATTTAGAGGGAGATTAAGGCCCATTTCATCTGGCTCGACTTTAGCACAACTGTACCGACACAGCGCAACTTCAGTTGCTTTCAGACGTCCACTTTGGAAAGAAGAAAAAAAAAAAAAAACAGACAAGCGGTTGTGCAAATAAATCCAAGATGGCCAAATTTACCACGTTTGTAATGTAGACTTTACGCGGTTTAATAACGAAGTAATGGTTTTTCAAAGTTTACGAACTGAGTTCAGCACGACAGTAAAGCCACGTTTAAAACCAAGAAATGCTACTGTCACCTGTGTAGTATGACAGAACATGCTGTGCTACACGGCGTTGGGGCCTTGCATTGAAAATTAGCCTCTTCCAGGCGTTCAGTTAGTTGGGGCGCAGCGCGAAAAACAGCGCGCGAAAAAATAAAGAAAAAGCGCGCGAGGGGAAGCGAAAGAACGCGTCTTTCGCTTCCCCTCGCACGCTTTTTCTTAATTTTTTTCGATTTTCAGGTACGACAAAATTTTGCTCTACGTTTAAAACGGTGCTTACCGACAAAATCAAAAAGGTTCACTGTTGGGGCTAAGCTGAAGATGAAAGTCTGGTTTTGAAAGTCTTAAGCATTTTACTTAAGATTTCTTCCAGATAAGAAATCCAATAACTTCTTCGACTTCTCCGCCAGTTGGGTTGATAGTCAGTTGTAGTGCAAGGCTATTTTTCGTTAATTCGTTGGTACGAACTTATTAACTTCCGATGCTCTTTCATGTATTAAATCTTTTATCATAAGCTCTGTTTTGTACATTCACTATATTTCGAACTGGTTGATGTTTTGCATGGTTGGTAGAACACTGAAGATGGCTTTAAATCCCGTACGTTCGAGTCTGAGTCTCGAGTTTTCGGGCTTTCTTTTCGCAGCTGTTTAAGATGATGGTCGTCCATGTTAAAAATATTTCATCCTGACTTCGACAGAAGCTCTTATGCAATATTTTGTATATGTCTTAAGCGTGAGCCAAACTAATAAGGTTAGTGGGTATATATATAAAAAAATCTCTCCTTTACTTTTTTTGAAAATTATTTTCCAGCCAGACTCAACAGAAGCTTAACTTTTTTTTTCTAAAGTTAATCCCTTTGTGTTACCATCGACGAATTCGAAGCTTGTTTTAAATGTTTTAGCTGGAGCCAAGTCTAAATTAATTTAAAGCTTAATTAATACAATTACCTAAGCTTATAAGCAATTATGCTGTTTACTAACCTTTTCTCGTACTTTTTCAACTGAATCTCTTCTGTACAGGCAAGTCTGCCAAGGTAGAGGTTTGACAGAGAACAAAACCATTTGAAATTCAGTTTCTTCATCTTTTGGCCCATCTTGGACATCTGGTGCAAAGCTTTTCTTCTGCCTTCTCCGTTCGTTCAAGCGTCTAAGATGGTTATACATGTCAAGACCATAGGCGCCGCCTGCAGAAATGACTTCCCACTGCCGGAACCTTGTCGTAAGCCTTGTTTTAAAGCAAAATGATAAATATTCGCTTTCACGAACCATTTTCTGCTTTCTAGCAAGCGAAAATATAAGCTTAAAGTATTTCAGTTTTCCACCGTAGAGTTGGCAAGAGTTGGAAAGATGCGAAGATCCGTTTCGCGCGGTTTGACGTTCGTCGGCTGGCGGCTGCCAGTTTTGGCGGGAAAACTTGGGAAGAAGACCTTGGCCTGAGAACGAGGTTCAACCAAAGCCTGAGAAAAAGAGGAGTTGAAGAACCCCCTTCCCCCTCCCCCATCCCCCAAGAGATACTAGGCCAGCAACTGCTGTTTGTTTTTTGTGAAACTTTGGAAAAACACTGGAAATTCTTTTAAATTTGCAAATCGTTATAAAAGCATTTAAGTAAACTACCGCAAAGGAAAAGTCTCTTAAGGGGGGACTTTACCTAAACGCCATTTTTCCGCCACTTGAAATGGCTTTAATGGAAATATCTCGTTCAGGTTTCAAGCAATCCAAAAACTCTACACTCATCCAGTGAATCCGTGTTGTGGTGCATTTTGTGAATTTTTTGGTATATTTGGGAGGAGATTGTTTTTCTTGAAGGATTGGTAAAATTAAGAGAAATAAGAAATATTGAAGATTAAGTGAAGTTTTAAAATTAGAATTTTTAGTTAATAGATGGACACCAAGTTAGTCCACTAGCAACCTGGGGTGCTCTTGCGTGGGTATCAATTGTCTGTTAGTGTTCCAAAAATCATTTTCTTTCTTCTATCCCTTCAGTCTTAAAACCTCTTCAAATTTCATTCAAATTTAGGTAGAATCTCTCCTTAAAAAGGAAAATGACCTTAGCGCAAACATACATTTATTATTATGTCAAAACATTCCCAGCCAGCACAAAAAAAATCGCTGACAAATTAAATATCAGCTAGTAGTGCGCTCGTTGTACTGAAAATATCTTTTTCTGTTAAATGTGGAATTACTGTCACCATAAGAAAGTCATTTTAGAAAATAGGCGAAACTTAAAAAAGTCTTCTGAAAACGGAACAAATGAAAACACAACACTTTTAAAATTGGAGTCTAAACATTTCTACCAATGTTGCATTTGACATAACTTAGATCTTGATCCCCTTTCATTCCAATGAAATACATTTTTCTTGCAATGAACAAAATTTTACTCAACTAAAATTATTTTGGGTCCTCAATGTGCCTAAAAGTATTAAAGGCAAAAATGAAAATAGAATTTGTGATACCCAACCATGTGTTATTTTTCAGTTTATAACATAGAGGGCAAAATTACTGAATGCTGATTGGTCGAAACAGGGGGCATTTTTTCTTAATTTTCCTTTCACCGAGGGCAAAATTACTCACTCCTGATTGGTCGAGCGGCGAAAATACTTGCTCCTGCATACCCTGAAGAAGAAAGGCCGTGCCTTTCGAAATATTAGAAAATATACTTCCCTGACCGTGAAATCAGCCTTGCTCTTTTTTTAGATTATTTGCTTTACAATTTTTTTGCTAATTAGATCCTTCACTACAGGATCCGGTATTTTTTTTTTGTCACGGTGGCCCTTGCAAACACAGTTTATCACTGGTTTTTACTGAACTTGCTCCTGATTGGCTGAACGCACATTTAGAAAGCCCTCCTCTTTAATAAGAACACCGCAACCTCGTTTCCAATTTACAACGGAAAAACCCCTGGGAACGAGGCTGGCACTAGTTTTCCCCGCCCGCAAAGCAGTAATCTGACAGTTGATTGTAATCGAATAGTGTAATCGGACGGGTCTACGAGCCATTCACATTAGAAACCGGCTGCTCTAAATCCACCAATCACAAATATGATCAGTTACAGTTTCTTTTGCACAGTAACTCATAAGCTTTTCTTTGTCAAAATTGAGGATTTCTTCACCAAAAGTTTCTGCAACTTTTTTCCTTAAAAAATCATGGTTAAGCTTTCAATTAATGAGCTTTGTTCTCTGAAATTACACTGTAATGGTTTCGATTAATTAAACTGTTAATCTACAAGTTCAATCTCCCCCATGTCCCACCGTATTTTTTGGTTACAACCATTTGTTCTCAGAAATTGTAATGGCTATGATTAATTCGCAGCAAGAACGGACTTCGTGTCGTCCGATTCGGTCTGTAATATTACGAGTGATTAAACAAATTAGACTCCCGCTACGCGTTCGTTCGACCTCTTTTTTATCAGTGGTATGATAACAGACCGGAACAGACTCCACTCAGTCCTATTACCATAATTAACCAGTAATGGCTTGAGTCACCTCGACTGATTTTCGCCGCGAAGATAAGAAATAAGCTCAACAGGAAACCGTTTACACCGCCGATAATAGTTGTTAAACCGCGCAATTATAGATGTAACGTGTCGACCAACTTAACAAAGGAAACAAAGTTTGGAAGTAAGGTGGAAGACGACGATCAGCCGGAATGCATATCACGGGCGAGTTGGCAAAATAACAGGTTGTGGTTGTAAGACCAATTCTTACTAGAGTACTAAATCGCCAGGCGTAAAAGTGCTATGTTATTGCAACAACATTGAAGCAGTAGAAAAGGGCGAGGATACCTCTTAATCTGTACCAGGGTTTTTTAAAGGCACGACCGAAAAGATTTCGGACCCCCAAAACTATTTTACATTTACAAAGTTCATTGCCAAAAGCTCAATTTTTGATAATTTTGAAAGCAAAAACATTTTAAGTTTTTCCAAGATTAAGAAACACATAGAGTTAATTAATTTGTACGAAAAACAACCGGCAATCTGTAGAAGATGGATAAGAAAATTACTTTAATGTTCGGGCCCGGGATCTTTGAGAAACGCACACCTGATCCAGCTTTCCCACAAAATTCCTGTGACCGGTTGTACAGCAGATTTCGTGCGTTGACAAATCAACACTCTCCTGGGACAATCAGTATGGGAAACTGGCACGGCTAGATTACGATACTTAAATCAAAAGCGTGAGTCGATCCATAACTTTCTCATTAAATGCATGGCCCAAGGGTGGAGCGGCTTTGTACAACGCTAGATTTCCTGATAGCTTTGGAGGCGTAAATGAAAACGCCGACTTCCGTAAATCAAACTTTCCTCACCCACTAATTTGAAAAAAAAAAAGAAAGCGCATTCTGGCAAGCACGTATATGAACACATCTTAGTGTTATGGGCTTTCGTTGAGAAAAACAGTGCTTGGTGTTATTAATTTTAGACCCTCAAAAAAAAAAAAAAAAAAAAAGAGAGAGAGAGATTAAGAAAAAAACCTGTACTACACACAAGGAGAACAGCTTATTAAACATAAGTAACTTATATTCCGATTTCCCTAAACATAACATTGACATAAGGCTATTCACACAACATTCGTGTGTATTAAAAGAATGCTTTCCAAAAAGACTAAGAAATTCCTAGTTGAACCAGCTTGCTACGGCACGGAAATTCTCCACTGTACGGAAACTTGACTCAAAGGACAGACAACCTATCACAGTAGGGCATGAAACAGCTGCAAATCACCTGGAAATGTTTGCCGATGATCAAAGGAAAACAATTAAAATGCTGTCGACCGCCAAAAGAATACTAAGATTAAAGGTATGTGTCCTCAAATGGTTAAATGACAATCGATCTTAATGGCGGTACGCAAACGACGGGGTTTTTTGTGGTTTCGTCTTCCGTTCCCACAAATATTAATAACAAAGTTCACACGGCTTATAGAAACAAATTTACTGAAACAGCGCCAACAGATTAGGAATTAACGAGCGTTTTGTATTTTTCTCTTTTCCTTTAAAAGGAAGGTATGTTGAGCCGGCTAGCGCTGAAACGTTTGAAAAACAATTGCTCGTTTCAGGGCGCTTAAAGGAAAGAACATTTTGAGACCACCGCACTGAGTGAACGAACAGTAACCTACGTGACTAAAAACACAGTAAACAATACTTAATTAAAAGGAAATTGTTTAATTAGAACGAGGTGTTTGTGCTAACATTATAGAACGTTTACACATGCTTACAGGGTCTTCATTGTAGTCACGAATCTTATCCCGCACAATCATCGCACGCCATATAAAAGCAAACAAGAAACAGACTTATACGATTATGTTAGGAATGTTCTACTGATAAATGTGAAGGAATTTGAATTGCAAAGAGACTAGACATCATCTACACACAGATACGCCTTAAATAGACATATGGCCTCTGTAAATGTTTTGAAAAGCGCAAGCGATTAAAAGCAGGGTTTGACCCAGTCACCCCTAGAAAATTTCGGAAAAAAAACAAAAAAGTTAGAGGCATTAATTTTTTTTTATTTGCTTGTCGTTCACATATTGAAATCGAAAAAAAAAATTTCTTACCAATTTTTCTTCCCCGCGTTTGAGGCGTATGTGTCAAATCTCACGTCCGGTTAGGTACAATAACGCGCAAGACAGAAACTGGGGATAGTAGGTTCGTGGCGTCAATACGGGAACGTTTGTCTCGCGATTTTTCTATTCCTCAGCTGTTAATGCTTCATTCTGAGTATCCAGCAATCCCATTCATATTTTCAATGCACACAGTTTCCTTCCTTCGCACAAAAAACAACTGAGGAATAGAGAAATCACGAGACTCTCTTTTGCATTCTTTTCACATTTTTCTTCAATTTTATGCCGTAAACATTACTTATACTAGTGTTCGTCGTAGTTTGTAAGCTTTTCAATTGTCGCATACTAACTTATTTTATTAATTGCAAGCAACTGATGATGAAGTTTGATCCGAATCATCTTTTGCCGTTTAAAAAGCAATGTGTGGTTCCTGAAAACGTTAAGTAATAAAAAACGATAGTGACTACTTTTGTTCTCGGGCCATCGTAGCTTGATCAGAAATAAAATACAAACAGCGGTGATAAACATAATAAACTTACGTATTTTATATAACTTGACGTTTCGTATGCTGGTCAACATACATTTTCAAAATTAAAGTGACCGTTAAAAGTGTTTTTTTTTTTACAACTATGCATATATAAATAACAGTGATAAGGGGTCTGGAACCGAGATTAAGAAAAACAATCTTAACAATGAATCTGTAAAAGCTACAGCCAATTAATAAAGCATCAGCTTCTCACTGCTGACGTTGGAATCAAAAGCTGACTTTAGTTCTTGGAAAAACAAAGTTTCTTTGATTTTACAGTGATAATCACTTTTGCCCGACGCTAAAATATTAAAATGATCCCACTTGATATTGGGTCCGGTGGTTTTGACATGGTCAGCAATGGCTGACGTGCCGTCATTTTTAGCGAGGGCCTTGAAGTGTTCAGTTTTCCTGTCATGAAGTCGTCGCTTTGTTTTTCCGATGTAAAAATCATTGCAGTCCCACCAACCGGGCTTTGTAAATGATTCTAGATTGCTGAGAACGATTCAAGCGGTCCTTGTAAGGAAAGAAAGATTTGCGAGTGATCCTAGTCAGTCACCGCCATTTTCGATGCCATCGAAATTGATATTGCATGGTGAAGTGAAATCTTATTTCTTTACTGTAAGTTTTGTTCCTGAAAGTCTGCTTCATTATCTTTAGTAGTTTCACAGTGATTTCGTTCATTTCGAAACGCTCCGAATAAAATATAATAGCCAAACTCTCGCATATAAACAAAAACAAAGGTGTGGCTGACTAGGGCCCTTTAAGGTTGACAAAAAAGTAGAATTTATATACACAGGATTTCGGGAGTTGAGAGATTTGGTTGCCCTGAAGACCTAAATAAGGTAACAGGATAATGATATCTTTTTTAGGAACCGTGGAGACATGGCTGTTTGGTTTGTTTCCGTTTTTGTTAAGAACACCGTTAACTTTGTAGGTGATTGTACCCTGAGGGTAATCATTTTGAAGCAAAAGTTTTCGAAGATCATTAAGAGCAGATTGCAGCAAGGAAGCAGAGGAGCAAATTCGGTAGCAACGATAAGTGAGTATGCGGATGAAGTTTATTTTGTACTTGCGCGGAGTAAACGAATCCTATTTGGTGTGAAGGTCCTGTGAAGGTCTTCTTCTGGTAGATGATGTCACGAAAGTGTTGTTCGGGCAGCGATTAACAAAAAGCGATAAACTCTTCTTCCTCGCTTCCAGGGTTTCTCTTCTTCCCGTCCGTGGGAAGAGTAGAGGCTGGGGGCGAGGTTGCAAACTTCCTAAAATATGTTATTTCTACCTTCTGTGGCCCTTTTTGTGAAGGCAATGCCAGCCTCGTTCCAGGCCTAATCGCACTTATCGAGCAAGCCGAGCTGCCTGTTTGAGGCTTGGTACCGAGCGGGTGATCCCACTTTCAGCCGCGCTAAATACGACTGGGAACGAGGCTAGTAAACATAAATCTGAAAACCGAGAAAGAGTACGTACAACAAAGTAAAAAAAGGAACTATTGATTTTATTATTATGACAAAATATGCATGTGTAAATTAACCTCTGATAATACAGAGACTGACATTTGTAATGCCTTAAATATTTCGTCTACATGTTCATTTAATGAATAATGCATATTAAATATTCTTATCACCGGCTGTAGGTGCCGGCGAGTAAGTTATCGTTTTAAATACCCTACGGGATAATGCTATTACATAAAACCTGAATACTGAAATGAGTGAGTCAAATGCCAATGATTTTCCACGTAGACTACACTAGTTTTCGATTGATTGGGTACATGGGTCGTCACGCAACACCTCTTCCCACAACTTGGCAGAAGCGCCGCGTGACAACACACAGATAACGTGACACTGTGGACAAAAATACTCAAGG
The DNA here is from genome assembly GCF_977016875.1 of Pavona decussata. Classification (NCBI taxonomy): domain Eukaryota; kingdom Metazoa; phylum Cnidaria; class Anthozoa; order Scleractinia; family Agariciidae; genus Pavona; species Pavona decussata. The sequence goes on from NW_028145452.1 coordinate 675,105, forward strand.
GCAGTCAAACAAGATATTGCGCAGTACTTTCCTGTGTCACCGTCGCTTTTTAGATATTCAAAAAGTATTTTTGAGTCATGCAAGTCCAAGGCTTTTGACTCATCTTAGTTTTCGTTACGCGTTATTCTTACAACTTCGCTCCCAGGGTCTCTTCCTTCTTTGAGGAACGAGGACACTGGGAATGAAGCTGATTTCTCGAAAATGAATTGAAATGACAATGAAATATTCACCAGCTTTGGTACCCTTCAAAGCATGGTCTGTTGCAAATTATGGCATGGAAAACACGAATACCTCTTATGTACCTGTGAGTGAGTGAATTTGTTTTGCAAAATCGTACGTCAAAATCAACCGTCGTGCTGGTTGTATATTTCCTTATATGGTCGTCAATTTAACAAATCGACGGCAGTTTTCTATGGTCTATACTCTTATAGACCATAAAATGACGTCAAAAAATGTTCAAAACTCAAGTGAAACCACGAGCCGCAGGCGAGTGGTTTCACTGCCAAGTTTTGGACATTTTGTGGCGTCATTTTATGGTCTATAAGAGTATAGACCATAGAAAACTGCCGTCGATTTGTTTTTTACAATAACATGGAAAAAGTACGAGTGGAATTGGCTGTTTTTTTTCGTTGAGAAAGCGCGCGCGTTACATCTGACGTCATTTTTATTGTCTGTACTCTTATAGACAATAGCTACGAGCCAATCAGCGCGCGGGAATTTGGACAGTTATTGTAAAATCTCCTTTCTCTGTGGCTGTCTTATGTGTTCGTCTATTCTTGTGTGTATGGCTATTCTTTAAAACCATCACCTAAAGATTTGACTGAGCATGCGTATCAGGCACACGAATTAAAAGCGAGAATTTCTCCGCCCTGATTAATTGGTGTACGTTGCACGAATTTTTTTTTTAACCAATCACGAAAAACACAGTTGTCACAGGGCCACCACTACCTTGAAAATTCGTTGCAGGTCATCTCATACGTCGCATTTCGGTCGCGTCGTATGTAGCTCAAACTCAGAAAAGAATGGAAAGAAAAATTCAGTACATCAGTCAAATAGAGCGGTTTTCAACTGTATCCAAAGTAATTCGCATTTGTCTTGGTTTTGATTTAATACGATCTACTATTGGTGAACAAAACTTGTGCTACTTTCTCAACCAATGAGAAATAAAACCGAAACCAATCGTGCCTCGCTCGCACGAGTTTTCCCGCGCTAGGCGCCGGTTACATGTATTTGCTTCGAGTTCTGATTGGTTCATAGCGCTGTTTGCGTCTCTCGCGATTGGCCAGACTAACTGCTTTTGGTTTTGGATTTAAGACCGTTAACTGAAGACTGCTCTGATGTGAATTTCTTTTGTTTGAGAAATAAACGACCTAAAAGTCCAAAAGAGTGCAGATTTGATTCTCGTCTGCAATTTGAAGTGTAACTAAGTGTCTTCCAGGCGATGGAAATGCGACGTATAATTTATTTCAATAACGTCTAAAGTAAAATATTAAGGAGTTAAAGCAACCACGATGAACATTTTGAGGATGATTTCAATACAGCGAGAGCTTTCTTTATGACTTCAAGTCTAAATATACAGATGGAAAACAATTTCCGTCCTTTTTTACGCGTTGCAAACAAAAGAGAGTATTTGGTTATTTGAAATTGCTGTTTCAGTGATAGGAGCTTTAAACGTGTACTGATGTACAACGCCACATGCAGCACCACTGTCATCGCTCATAAAACCTTTAAGCTCCAAAAGTGACCCACATCTAAATTCTCCTTTTAATATCACAACTGGATCAAACACACCAGTCACGAGAATTAAGGAAATGATCACCAAGGACAAAATGTCTTGATTCTTTGTCAAATTCTCCTAACTAGTACCACAGGAATTACACGCAAAGTAGTAAGGAGAATATAGATGTTGACTTAAAGGATTTTTGTTGTTGTGGTTGTTTGAACTCACTTGAGGACTTTTGCGCGGCTTATGACTATGTGGAAAAAGCAGGTCTTAGCTAAGTTTAGGGAGCTTAAGCAATGAAAACCGCGACGGAAACGACAACGCTGCAAAACAATAGGTTTAATGAGCAAAAACAATTGCTCTGCACGTGCGTTTTACATTTTGGTACACTTCTTTGCTGTCCTCTGCAAAACAACAACGTGAAATGACCACATTTAAGGATTAGTGGAGAAGGTGAACGCACGACGATGAATTTTTCATTTCTTTCTTAACTTGTACGTCACTCCTACCAATTTGGTTCCTGGATAGTTCGCCATTTTTGTGAAAGTTGAGCGAGTTGAAATAATCGCGAAGTAGCACAAATGAAATAAAGTTCTATTTTCAGGTGACGTTTTCGTTGCCGTTGCCGTCGTCGTTGCTTAAGCTCCCTAATAAAGGAGAATGGTTGTGAAGCTAAACAAGTTCCTTTGTTATATGTTTTTGTTAGCATTTTTGGCCTTGACCGTGCACAAACCACAATAGATTTTGAAATGTGTTGGAGCAACTGGCCAATAGAAACGTTCCTGTTAAAATATACAGCTGTAGTGTGAACGATAAAAAAAGGATTGTGTGCGGTCGCGGACCTTCCAACCTAAATTGCAGAACATGCAAGATTTCATAACAAGTCCCTCGATTAACTATGGTCTTAGCAAGTGTTGTTGGAATCCAAAAACAAAATTGGGGGAACAACAAAATTCAGCGACAATTAAGCAACAGCAATTCTAATAATTTCGGCCTCATGCGCCTACTGGCGCGCGGAGATTTGATGATGATGAATTCTAATAATTCCGGGATGGCATTTTTTCCCAAACGGAGGCTAATTATATCTGAAAAATGCGTACAAACCCCTAATTGTCTTTTTAGGTTTCAACAGCCCTTGCTAAAATCTGCTTTTCCAGCATAGTTATAAACCGCGCAAAAACGCGTAATTCATACGAATACGATAAATCGACTATTTACAATTTTCTACGAAAATCTGCAAAAAACTGTTTTCCCCGAGGTATATGAAAAATATGACTGCATCTTACAAAAATTGAAAAATGGCCAAATAGTGCCCGGTGCTGACGCAAGTTCAGGAGCGCGCGAGAGAACGTTTTTTTCTCAGTATAATTTAAATTAATTTTACCACTTATAACATAACGCCAATACAAAACCTGTTAAGGTTCCACAATTTTTTTCCTCATAAACTTGGCGTTTGTTTTGTCCCAATTCTTAAAATAATATCGCTCATAGCAACAGATGATTTATGATAAATTATGTTACCATTAAATTTAAAAATTCCTGATTGCACGTTAACCAATTTAATTATTCCTATTAAATATCATATCTTACCACCCAAAAGTTATTACGACTTATTTGATTACAATCTTTGCCGAAAATATTTTTGGCGAAACCTACTTGATAAGATTTGCAGTAAATACTCTCAGAACATAAATTAAAACTTCAATTGAGTTTTAACTCAGTACATCTTTCGAACATATACGAAACTTAAATAAAAGATTACCCTCATCAGTTATTAAAGAATTATTCGCAACATTTGCAACACAATGCAAAAAAATCAATTTTTGAGCCTTTAATCCCTCGACGTAAATTTGGTTTTTGTGAAAGTTGTCTTGTGAGAGGGACAACAAAAATTTGAGAGAAGTACATGAAACCAACTTCTCTTGTGGAAAAAAAAATTGCTTAGGTCCTCACTAATTTTCCAAAACGTAACTGACACGAAAAAATGTTCAACCGACTGAACATACAAGCCTGTATGTACAATTCTCAAGAAATGAAACAAGCATAACTAAAAATAGTTACAGAATACTGAAGAATATTAAAATGAAAACCAGTTTGACATAATGTTTATACAGCTGGGGTTTTAGAAAAATGAAAAAGAAGAAGAATTAGAAGTCAAAGAACAAAAGAAAAAAAGAAAAGAAACCTTGCTTGCTGTATAAGTGAGCGTCAAACAACATTCTCTCTTTGTGAAGTTTCTTTGTTACCATTGGTTGAAATTTCTTCATCTGAATCTGAGTCTCCCTCGCTTACCACTACGTGGTACCTATCAAGGCAATGCATGAAATTATCTCTAGTCATCCACTACGGACATAAACAAACAAAAAGTGTACTGTTTAAACGATGTACAAGGCAGTAATTTTCGTTTTTGAGTGTGTGGTTAAAATCCTAAAGTGTAACCATTGAAATGAAAGCTACTGAGCAGTAATTATTATTATTATTATTATTATTATTATTATTATTATTATTATTTTCCTGTGGTGTTGTTTATTATGCTGTACAATATGGTTCGAAAATTTGAGTACGTGGATGAAATCCTTAAGTGCGACCATTCAAATGAAAGCTACTGAGCAGTACTTTCCGTGGTGTTGTTTATTATGCTGTACAATATGGTTCGAAAATTTGAGTGTGTAGATGAAACCCTTAAGTATGACCATTCAAATGAAAGCTACTGAGCAGTACTTTCCTGTGGTGCTGTTTATTATGCTGTACAATATGGTTCGAAAATTTGAGTACGTGGATGAAATCCTTAAGTGCGACCATTCAAATGAAAGCTACTGAGCAGTACTTTCCTGTGGTGTTGTTTAATATGCTGTACAGTATGGTTCGAAAATTTAAGTCCGTGGATGAAACCCTTAAGTGTGACCATTCAAATGAAAGCTACTTAGCAGTACTTTCCTGTGGTGCTGTTTACTTGTTCAAGTTGGACCTAACTTTTGAGTCTGTGGATGAAATCCTAAAGTATGACCATTCAAATGAAAGCTACTGAGCAGTACTTTCCTGTGGTGCTGTTTACGATGCCCTACAAGGTGGTTCTAACTTTCAGTCGGTGGATGAAATCCTAAAGTGTTCTGAGTTTTGGGTCTCTTGAGTCACGTTGTGACTACTGCTACTGAAGAGTTCATTCTTGTGGCACTGCTCATTATCCACTTCAATTTAACCATTCAACATTAGAATATAAGTTTCACTAGGGTACCCATGATAGGGGTTGCGAACAGGTTGTTTATCTCTTCATGATCTCACCTTATTGTCCTTGAGAGCCATTTGCAGTTTGAATTGTCCCATACCAACGTGCAGATGCCTGGGCATGGAGGGGAATAAAATCTGCAACAAGATAAATCAGCATTTTGTGATGTAACACACTCCAGTTGGGGAAAAAGACGTTTCTAGTCCCCTGCAAGGTATGAGAAGTGCTGGTTTTTTTCCTGAGAGAGGCACTGGTTTCCATACACTTTGCATGACTTATAAATTATATCTTGACAGATTTTAATAGAACCATTCTTTATCACTTTATTCAACAATAATGGTATCAAAAAACATGCCTAAACATTTTTCTCACATAATAGGTTACCATAGCAACAGTATAACCTGTTAAAAACAGTAATAATTTCCCCTGTAAGTGGTTATTACTCAAAAACGAGCTTGGTGACCCCCATTTTATTATGGAACTGTAATCAGCATGTTGGCACTTGGCACTTGGATTGCCACCTCTGAAAACTCATGGGGACATTCATCACACCAAAAGGGATAACATAACAAAATCTCTGTTAGTCCTTCTGTAGTATTCCACCTCTGAACCCCTCTGCGGTTCAGCGGTCAGTTCAACATTGTTTTCTTGTAAGTTTATCTCAGCTTACCCAGTAATTGGTGATTCACATTCTAAAATTGGTTCCAGTTCCTCTACCCAAATATCTTCAATTTCATTCTCTTTATCTTTCCATCCAGAGTGAGGCTTAGGCTTGAACTTAACACCAAATTGAACGTCTTTACTACAGGGAAGGAAAACAACAACTTCAGCATATGCCATCAGCAAATATAAACAAAAATTAACAAAAAGAAAAGCAAACAATTATACACACAGAAAAACAACACAACAAAACTGGCAGTCATCCTTTCATGTCTGACCGTGTTGCCACTGTTTCTTTGTAATTACTTTAAATAAATTTAATAGAAAGTGGACGGATATTTTCAAGGACAATTACAGGTACAACTTTTTTGTAACCACACCTTATATGAAAATTGAGATTATTTGTTGAAATGAACGTGTGACAACACAAGCCTGCATTACAAGCTTTTTTGTAGGGTTTGCTGCGCTAAAGTTGAATTGAGAGCCAAACTTTGCTCTTATCCATTTTTTTGCCTGGTCAAAATACCAAAAAAAAAAAAAAGCTGAAAACCCCTTGGAAAGGCTCGCTATGCAGGCTATGAAAACACAAAAGGATCTACCATTTTAATTTTAAGCCCAGACAGACCAAAAAATGCATTCACTAGGATTGCCACTCTCAAAACTCATGGGGACATTGATCACACCAAAAGGGATAACCTAACAAAATCTCTGTTAGTCCTTATGTATTATATACTGGTAACTGGAATCTGCTTTCACCTTTCTCAATAACAACCATTCATGTTTTTCTTTGTGCATATGTTATTTCTTACATTATAGAAACGACTCATGGGGTTTCAATAAGTAAAACACTATAACTAATATCAAAGAAGTTCTAAATATGATCGGGAGTCACCTTGTTACTTTAAAATACCATGCAATTGAAAACTCAGCCTTCTTGCCATCATATTCTACGGTATGTATAAAAGTTTTCTTTGCTCCTGTATCAAGGATAAACATACAAAACAGTGAAATTAGTGACATTTGAGGTGCAAAGTACTATAAAAATTGTTGGGGAAGGCAGTGAATGTAGCAGCATAGCTTGAGAGAAGGCTTCATTAATATTTACAGCTAACTTACCTACTGACTGTTCTGTAAGTTGGGGAAGGTCTTTCACTTCTAACTACAAAGAAACAATGCAGTAATGTAAGAACAACAGGCAAAGAAATCAGACAAGTAAACAGAAACACTGATTCGCCCAGCTGAATGGTGTCTGGTGTCCACCTTCAAATGAAACTTTATCTGTTTCAATCTGTTCACTCTTTGACCAACCTGTTTTCATTTTCCCCCTTGTTTTTCTTATATTTTAGCTTTTTTAAAATTATTTCTCTAAGCAACGTCTTGCTAAATTATTAGCCACCCAATTCTCCAATTGTGGCATGTAAAACAAATCAATATGAGTTCTCTCAATGAGCATTTGAAGCTCTTAGAGCAAACTCAAGAAGAATTATTGTTTAAGGACGGTGTCTCCAAGTACAGAAGTATTTTTGTACAATTTTTAACTTTGTGGGAAAAGCAGACGATCTTAGTATGGACTATACAGAGAGGCTCCACCCCAAAAGGGTACCTTTTTTCAGGCTTGAGGTACATAAAAGGGTTCGGATTTAAGAACCTGAAGTATAGAAAAGAGCCTTTCAAAATATCTCGAACAGACCAACTGCCAAAAACAAGATGTAATCTTTCTACTGTAGGTATGTGAGAGGGGTACCATTGCTTATGAAAGGTACATCAAAGAGTTATCTTTCCTGTCAAAAATGGTATATGAAAGGGTATGGTTTGGAAAATCACGGCAAAGCTTTCCTGTATAAAACTTTCTTGAGTTCGCCTCCTCCCCCCACCCCCCGATCAAGAGATTTCATCTTGGTGTTCTTTTCTGTTTTTCTCATGAGTGGTATAATTGACCAAGCAGAAATGTTATAAGGAGAAATACGACACTGGTTGACCAGTACCGGGCCCTTACCATGTGTTTAGGTATAGGAGGTAGGCAACCATTCTCACAGCTGCAAGTGCCACCGTATTCTTCAGGAAGATCCTCAGGATTAAAGTATTCACAAAGTTTGTGTAACTCTGTGTTTTTAAGTACCACGCATTTTGCTCTGGTTTTAGGGTCCACAAAAATCTTGGCAATTTTCCAAAGCACTGGAAAAACCCTGAAAAGGGAACAAAAACAAAAGGAAAAAAATTAAATAAATAAATAAGAAACCAAAACAACTGCTGGACAGTGGGATAAAATTTTTCAGATGAACAATTTTTGCAAAATTTGCAAAAATTGTATATTTGAAAAACGTATATTTAATGTAGGCCATTCAAAGACAGTGCCTACTTTTGTTACTGTCCATACGTTCTGCGCATCTTGAGATACTAGTGTTGCCTTTGCGTGGTGCCTACTAATACATATAAGATATTTTTGCACAGTTTTAAACTATGCGGAGAAAGCAGAAATTAGCAAGGGTTCTTGGTATTTAAAAAGAAAATTGGGGGTAACCATGCATTTTTCAGAGATACCCGGTAATAAAGTTGGAAAAAAATGCCATACATTGCTTTGTATTTTACTGCTTTTTATAATAATTGTTGCTTAATTATCTCTAAAAATGCCCCGCTACCCCCAATTTTCTTTTTAGATTCCAGCAGCCCATACTAAGATCTGCTTTTCCCGCATAGTCATAAGCAAGAATACTTCTGTATGAGGAGGCAATGTCCTTAAAAGGCAAAAATAAAGGAAAAAACAGAAAACATACAGATTCAAAATAACACAATTATGCCCTTATGGACCAGGCATTCATTTGTGAATGACAATTCCTCCACATATACACGTTAAGTTGCATTCACTTGTATTGCAAAGCTTGTTAAAAATATATGGAAGAAATTGGTGTAACAAAAGACTGATAACATCATCAGAACCTGTGTTTATAATATTAATGCTGATTCTCACATGTTTTCACCTTTCCTAGTACTTATCATTGACTACGATAACCCTTGTAATTTTAAGACAGTATGTCTGAAATGTCAGTGACAGCTGCTGTAGCCTAATGCCTGCCCTGTATCATGTTCTAATATTTTGTTCTTCTCTTATGGTCGTCAACTGTATCAGTTTTTATTACGATGGGCCCACAGTAATTAGCTCCCCCTTGATGCCATCACCCTACAAACTTTACTTATTTATCATGTAACTGTTAATATTTATTTATTTATTTATTTTTGGCAAGTTAATAAAATAAAACAAATAAGATACGTTTTCTATTAAATTTTTAATGAAATGCTAACCTAACCACCCCTTAGACTTACCAGGGGGTATTGACAATAAATATCTGGAAATCAAATCAAACAACCAAAAATGTAAATACCACAACAACATAAACAACAAATAAAAAATTACAAAAATAAATAACAGAGAAATGTCAGATGTATTCAGAATGAAAGCAAGTTAAAAACATTAACATAAGATTTTCTCTATCAAAGAAAAATGAAAACTTTGATTAAGTTTTATTAGTCAGACATCCAACTTTGAAAGCCACTGAAATAAAAACAAATGGACAAATACAGTGTATCTTTGTCTTTAATTAATTTCAAATTAAATGATTGTTATTATAATTATTAATTTTTTGTTATAACACATTTGACTCACAATGTTTCAACATTAATGGCAATGTAATGGATTTTTACCTGCCATCAAAGTCAAAATACCTTTGAAATAATAAACTTATTAATGATTACTTACAGTTCAATCTCGATTCAACTATATCTACATCTAGCTAGTACCCCAAAGTTAATTTTTTGAAATCTAAGTAATGCCCATTACAACCACCACCAGAGAAAAGATTGCCTGATCTGTATAAAGTTTTGGTTGCTAACAACCTCTTAAGATATTTGAAGGGAAAAAACACTTCTTTCTAAAAGTATTTTTCCTTAGGCTACAAATAACTTGATGAAGGTTGTAACGGTACCAGAAGAAAGTGATCAGGGATGCACAATCTGCGAGCCAGCGAGGCATGCAAAGCAGACATACGAGGCACTCAAGTTAGCCTAAAAAACACTCCAGTTAGACTAAAAAGCACTCCGGTTAGCCTAAAAAGCACTCGGATTAGCTTAAATAGCTCCCCGGTTAGCTTAACGGTTAGCATTTATGTTGGGGGGTGTTCATGCCTCGCATGTCTGCCTCGCATGCCTCCAGATGCCTCATTGGCTCGCATATTGTATACACTCAAGTGATCCTTGACCCCAAACTGAAGCCAAAATAGATCTGGGATATGAATATGCTGTTGTCAAGGAACAAAATGTTTCTTGCACGAGTATTGTCAATTTTCATTTTGTTTGGATTCAGTGCTTCAATGTTAAAACGCAGGTTACAAAATTAGCAATCTTTAGTATGACATTGATATTGACATTTATTTGCCTTTTCCCCCAATATATTGAGACAATATATCCATAGTTAAATGTATGGCGAGGTGACCTCTAGAAACCACCAGGCTTATAGTTGAGGCCACCTCGTACGTAACAATATGCTTACAGATAATGCTACAAGTGTGTGGCTTTGCCAATTTAGTAATTATGACAATAATTACTTGATCCAGTTTCCATCAACACCAATATCAGTTTTGTATTTACTAGTGCCATACCTTTCCCATCCTTTCAGGATAATATTCTTGATCAAGCCTGGCCACTCTCTTGAAAGAATTCAAGGCTTTTCTGGTTAAGGAAGCAAACAAAAACAAAACAAACAAAGGAAGGTAAGAATCATGTAAATATAAACCAAAATGTAAAATAGGAAAAGGAACCCCTGCAAGGTACTAGAATCTTGTTTTGTGGAAGGCAAGGAGTCAAATTAATTGTCAGCCATAAGAGGTACCAATCCCAAGGCATGGTGGGGTGGGGGGGGGGGGGGGGAGGGACTCAGGGTTTTTTTTTGTTTAGTCAATATTTTGTTTCGATGTTTACTCTAAGAGCAAAAAAAGTGCTTATCGCGAGAGCTAACACCATTTACACTAATTTTAAAAAACATTACAGCCAACAAGAAGCAAGACATAACAAGAAATCACTAAACACAGCTAAACAGCTAAAAAAATCACCAACAACAAAAACAAATGAATAAATATTAATAATAAGGGTTTTATAATAAGGTAAATAATTATTATAAGGGTTTTAGTTATGGGGATGTGAGTAGACCTTTTTCGGGGTTGAAATTAAGTCATTTGAGCATTCAAGAGGGATTTTTTGGGGTGGAAATTAGATTGGATTAGACAGGTTATACTTTTGGCTGTTGCATTTTTCTTGGCTGTAACAGCTTGGCCTCATTTGCTCTTCTGCATCATTAATTAGTATATTTGAATACTCAATTGGGCACAGATTCAAGGAAGCAGTTTCATTTTCCTAGATATTTTATTCTGCCTGGAAATAATACCTGAACAACATGCTTGCTCCAGCCATGTCATGGATATGGACCATGGTCTCAATGGGTCTGCCCTGTAAAAAATTAAAAGCAAATATCAAAAAGGAGTATGCAAGGTTTGGATATAATCAAGCACTGACTGGCCAGTGATTTTTGTTTTACCCTTAGAAGCAATATCAAAATGCTCCTCTAAAAAATAAAGAAAGATTTGTGACCACAGAACACGGCAAATCACTAGCATGAAGAAGGTTTGGAAATGTGATCTTACAGATGTTACAGTTGTACTGTTAAAATTTATTTCATACTGTTAGCCCTATTTGAAAAATGAGGAGTTTCGTGCACGTTTTAGGTGTTGTAATGGTATGAGTAAATTATATACATGTATGTTCCAGTTCATAGGTAATTTCTGTTGCGCTGAGCTGCTACACGGATAATTTTTAAAGTTGTGACATTTGCATCCAGATAGTTTAAATATAAGGACTGGTGTTATTAAGAAAAAAAACTAAGTGCATAAAATTTAAAACCACTGTCCAAATTTGAGTCCATTCCCTTCTATATTTATGGTGAGGCGATCGGGGATCATTTGCAGTCCAATTCCCATCTGAGGATCATTTGCGGTCCAATTTGGGAATCATTTCCGGTCCAGGGATCATTTGCGGGCCAGGATCAATTGCGGGCCTGTACAGATCCAACATTTGACAAAAATTCAATTAACAAAAGATGCATGGATGTTGGACAATTCAAATCTTGAAGGAAATTTGAGAATGTTGTGCAGTTTTCACAACAAAGGAAATTCTTAAATCTATGTTAATGCTACCCACCTCGAATAGCCCTTGCTGATTGTGGGTTACTAATATTGTAAAAAGTGTCTTCTCTTATAATAAATTGTTGTTGTTGTTGTTGTTTGTTGGTGTTAAATGAAAATTTAAACCATGCAATTTAAATTTGTTTCAACACATCTTCAATAAGCTTAATTAATTCAACATAATTTTTACTACGGATGTTAAACAAATGTTGAAGCAAAATTGAAAAATGCGTGTTGAGAACTAGGACCTTTAGCAGTATGCCAGTACTCACAAATTCCTCGGACAGTTCAGACATTCTCTGTATCTGCTTCTCATTATTCCAAATGTGCCAACCAATGTGCTGCTCTGCTGGAAGCTGAAATAGAGAGAAACGGAACAAAATTACAAATGTCTGAACAAAACCTTATGCTTCCCTATAGAGTGTTTTCACATGAAGTCATGGCAGCCATGTTGGTGTTAGGCTTGATTTCCAGCCGCTGTTCGGGAAACGAGGAACAAAGACCGGACTCGAGAGAGCGGCGGAAATCCAGCCTATGTTGGTGTCCCAAAACAAAAAAATGGTGGCCATGCTGGTGTCCCAAACTAAACCTCTGGGTATTGAACTCTATTTTGATGCAAATACTTTCTTTTGTTCCAGTAAACCAACATGGCCGGTAGTCACGTGAATGAAAACGCTCTATTTTACAGACAATGGATAAATGAGGGACAACGTCAAACTCTGTTCCCATGAAGGTAACTCATAGTGACAATTTTCTCAACAACAAGAAGCTTTATTTCCCCCGGTCACATTACAGTTATTATGTTTAAAATTAATTATTTAAAAAAGGGGGGGGGGGGGGGTGGGGCTGGCTACCTGGAATAACTATAGAGTTAAAGGATGCAGGTATCCAGTTTTACAAATATAATACTAGTTTAGGTTGGTACACACACACACACAAATAAACACACATGACACAAAGCACACAGTGAGCACTAAATAAATAGTGTACTTAAGAGAAATAATACTATAGAATACTATAATACTATCTCAGCTCAGTTTCTCATGTTTCTACTCTGTGTAAAACTTACACTCAATTTAGCCCATGAACCCTAAAGTGCCAAAAAACTGACAATGGAAATATAAACCACCACACATGCACATGATTGGGTCTAACAGTACATAATATGCCAGACTTTATTAACAATATGACATAAGCACACTACAAGACTGAAATAGTAGATTTTCAATCGAAAATATTTAATAAAAGATTTAAACACCTAGTTTGTACTCATAATAATAATAATAATAATGATAATAATAATAATAATAATAATAATAATAATACGAAGAAGCAAAGACTTAGAAAAACATTTGACTATAAAAAATTGCGATAAAACATTTCGTAAAAACATTATAAAAAGGTTAAAAACACGACGTTTCGATGTACATTACATCATTATCAAGTGAAATTAAAATTTTGTCCATTATTGTTTTGTCCACTATTGTCCATTTTTGTATTTATAGCCGCAATCTTGCATTTTTAATTTCACTTGATAATGATGTAATGTACATCGAAACGTCGTGTTTTTAACCTTTTTATAATGTTTTTACGAAATGTTTTATCGCAATTTTTTATAGTCAAATAATAATAATAATAGTAATAAAAACTTAAGACTACCCAAGGAAGTGGGTGGCCCAGAGGGAGGGGGGAAGGGAACTCCCATATCAAAGTGACGGGGGTGACCTTTTAGGGGTTAAAATATGTGGTTATTTTTCAAAATTTCCGACAATCACCCTGTCACTTTTAAACGGGAGTCCCCCTCCCCTGGGGTGGGTGGGAGGACTGACTCTCAGCAACATCTGAATATATGAACAAGGAGAAAGAAGGAAAATAACTACTAACTGTAAGACTCACCTTCAACAGCGCTAATATGTCCATTCGTCCTGTGCGTTCAATGTAACATGGTTGTCCAAACTTATCATGCTTGTGAAAAGCACAAGAGATAATCTGGATGCAAAGAGAAAACTCAATTAGAGTGGGTTACGTTTTCATTGTTAATGCGCAGGATAAACTATCAGCATCAGGTCTGATCTAGCAAGGAACTGAATATGTGTGTTTACCATTTGAAATCTCCCAGATAAAAGTGTTGTTTGATAGTTCTCTACAGTCAACTAAGAGGCCTACAATTTTTGAAAAATACACAAAAATTTTCATGGTTCCTCGGTTGAAGACATGTATACTGGAATTATAGTGAAGCCAACAGAAACATGTTGATTTTGTGAGGAGGTGGGTAGGGGATTGGGGGGGGGGGGGGGGTCCAATGAGACATTTTTTTGGGAGGGGAGGAGTAGGTCCATAAGAGGATGTTTGATGTTCATTGGTTTTTGTTGCATCTTGGAGGAATCAACAATAACTGCAGGGTATGGGGGGATGAGAGAAGGTTGAGGGTATGACTGCATGTCCATTGGGTCTTTTCTGGCTTCGAGTTTGGCAGGTCTATTCCAGGGTTGAGGGTTAAGGGATAGATACCTAAGATCTCTTTTTTGTGATCAATAATATTTTTTGGTATGATTGCTACTTTGTACATGTTTACTGCTTCATTTGCACCTTTTTATCTTTTCTTTTTCCTCTTCCAGGCAAGAAAGAGGGTAGTGATTGCACTAGATTTATGAGCAGAGCAATACACCAGGGCCCAGTTGTTCAAGAAGCAGATAACGTTATCCAGCGGATAAGTAGCTGTCCAGTGGATAAAAATTAATGTATTTGTTGGATCCACTGGATTGGTGGTTTATCCACTGGATAGAGTTATCCGCTCTTTGAACAACTGGCGCCTGAAGGGATGCACCTACCTTTTGCATTTCTTTATCTAAGGGTCTCTGTCAAAGAAGAAAAAATGGTGATGGAATTCTAACTAATGCATACATACTGTCACGGATATTTTGTTTAAAAACTATAAGGAATAATAAATGAACGCTCAGGGCAGGGCTGGCCTATAGGGATCTTGTGTCATATAGGGGGCCTCAATCGATGGTAATGGTCAGTATGTCGGTCGGGTCACGGTCGACTGACGGTCGATAT
>NW_028145452.1:695000-827500 GCF_977016875.1 Pavona decussata
GTTTGGTGGGCCAATCACCCACTAAGTGGATACAAAGCAATTACAAAAACCATAGGAAACACGCGCAAAGTCACATCTGTCTTGGGAGGAGAAGGGGTCTCCTCGGGGACCCGTATGACGCATCACAGGGAAAGCTGAAAGGAAGCCCTGATGCCAACCCCTCTACTTACTCCCAAGGAAACCACACTGTTCGGTACATGGAACGTCAGGGCTGTGTACGAAGCAGGCAAGTGTGCACAGATTGCTGCTGAGATGACTTCATACAACCTGTCAATCTTGGGTCTCTGCGAGACAAGGTGGCTTGAGTCTGGGCGTATACAGCTGTCGACTGGACAGACCATCCTCTACTCTGGCCATGATAGTGTAAATGCTCCCCTTACAGAGGGAGTTGGGTTCATGCTGACGCTGCAAGCTGCCAAGTCTCTTATAGGTTGGAACCCAGTATCATCCAGGATTATCACAGCTAGGTTCTAGTGCTATGCCCCAACCAACGATGCAAATGACGAAGTAAAGTCAGAGTTCTATGCGAAGCTACAGGGGGTTATAGATGGAGTAACCAGGAAGGACCTGAAACTGCTCCTTGGAGATTTCAAGGCTTAGGTGGGGAGCAATAATACAGGCTTTGAGACAGTCATAGGGAAGCATGGTCTTGGTGAAATGAGTGACAACGGAGAGCTGTTTGCTGACTTTTGTTCCTTTAACAAGCTTATTATCGGAGGAAGCGTTTTCCCACACAAAAAGGTCCACAAGGTGACGTGGGTTTCTCCAGACAACTGGACTGAGAACCAGATTGACCGCATCTGTGTGTCATCCAGGTTCAGAAGGTTGCTGTTCGATGTCAGAGTAAAAAGAAGGGCAGACGTAGCTTCAGATCTTCACCTTCTCATGGGCAGATGCTGGTTGAAACTGAAGAACTTCAACACTGGCCGGAAGAAAACAAGTTACAAACACAACATCGAGATGCTGAAGGTGGAGGAGACAAAGAAGAGGTTCCAGCTCACCATCTCCAACAAGTACGGGGTGTTGGCAAGTTTGCAGGAAAATAAAGAAAACCTGAGCAAGGGGAAGGACCAAAGAGCAGTGAACCAATTGTGGCAGGGTATAAAAGACGCATGGAGGGAGACGTGTGAAGAGACACTAGAAAGGAAGTCCAAACAGCACAGGGCCTATGCAAGTGTGGATACACTGAACAAGATTGAAGTCAGGAAAAAGGCGAAGGAGGTGTTGAATCGTAGCAAAACGAGAGTCAGGAAAGCCGAAGCTCAGGCCAAATACTCCGACGCCAACAAGGAGGTTAAACGAAGCAATAAGACAGGTGGAACTTTATAGACAGTGTCACAAAACAGGCGGAGGAAGAAGCAGGCAAGGGCGATGTGAAAGATGTAAAAAGATCCCGGACAGACCTGTCAGAGCCAAGAGTGAAGAATCGCTCACCAACCAAGAGGAGCAGCAAAAAAAGTGGGCAGACCACTTCAGGGAGCTGCTGAACAGACCACTGCCGAGCAAATTCCCGACGTAGAACCCGCCGACAAACCTTTGGAGGTCAATGGGAGTAAACCAAGTAAAGAGGAAGTCAAGAGGCCAACAGACATCTGAAGAATGGAAAGGCAGAAGGTCCAGATGGCATACCACAAGACGCCATCAAGGCAGACCTGGAAACCTCGGCTGAGATGTTATACAACCTGTTTGGTAAGATCTGAGAAACAAATAAGATACCAGATGACTGGAAAGAAGGCTACTTGATCAAGCTCCCAAAGAAGGGAGATCTGAAAGAGTGCAAGAACTGGAGAGGCATCATGCTGCTA
The DNA here is from genome assembly GCF_977016875.1 of Pavona decussata. Taxonomy (NCBI): domain Eukaryota; kingdom Metazoa; phylum Cnidaria; class Anthozoa; order Scleractinia; family Agariciidae; genus Pavona; species Pavona decussata. The sequence goes on from NW_028145452.1 coordinate 696,806, forward strand.
TCAACTGCTGGAAAAGTGTTGAACAGGATAATCCTGGAGAGACTGAAAGCAGAGGTGGATGACCGTCTGTGAGATGAACAGGCTGGGTTCCAGAAGGAAAGGTCATGTATAGATTACATAGCCACCTTGAGGATCATTGTTGAGCAGTCTCTTGAGTGGAACTCTCCCGTGTTGTGACCTTTGTGGACTATGAGAAGGCTTTTGACAGCATTGCTAGGGTAGCGTTGTGGAAGCTGTTACATCACTATGGCATCCTTGAGAAATATACTGTTCTTATACAGAAGAGCTATGAGAAATGCACCTGTAGAGTTATCCACAATGGAGTACTTTCTGAGCTGTTTGAGATGCTAACAGGAGTGCACCAGGGATGCCTGTCATCTCCCTTTTTGTTCCTGCTATCCATCAACTGGATAATGTGGCAGATGACAAAGGCAAATTGTGATGGCATACAGTGGAACCTCACAACCCGCCTCGAAGATCTGGACTTTGCCGACAACATTGCCCTCCTCTCCCATAAAACATCAGGGCATGCAAGCCAAGGTAACGTGGCTTCCAAAGATCTCAGTGAAGATGGGCCTTAGGATCAGCAAATCCAAGACAAAGGTGATGAGGGTTCAGACCATGAACGTGGATAACATCAAGCTTGATGGGGAAGCAATTGATGAAGTGGAGGCTTCACATACCTTGGCAGCAACATCAGTAAGGATGGTGGGTCTGATCGGAATATACTGGCAAGGATTGGGAAGGCAAGAACTGCTTTTGCAATACTGAGGCTCGTATGGAGATCAAAGGTGATATCCAGAAAAACCAAGCTATTAAGGATATTCAACACCAATGTGAAGTCTGTCCTCCTGTATGGTTCAGAGACATGGAGAGCAACCAAAGAAACCTCCAGAAAACTGCAGTCCTTTGTCAACAGATGCCTGAGGTTCATCATAGGCATCCACTGGCCAGAGGTCATAAGGAATGAAGAACTGTTGGAAAGAGCTGAATAGGAGAGCACTGACACCCAGATAAGAAGGTGCAAGTGGGGTTGGATAGGGCACACCCTCAGAAACCCAACAAGCAATGTCACCAGGCATGCACTGAGATGGAACCCACAGGGAAAGAGAAGTGGAGGTTGCCTTAGGAACAGCTGGAGGAAAACGGTAGATGATGAGGTGGGCAAGGCAGGCAAAACCTGGAGGGAGCTTTAAACGCTAGCCCAAAACAGATTGAGATGGCGAGCAGTTTCCATGGACCTATGCTCCACTGGGAGTCACACTTCACTTGTCCCCTGGTGCCAAGATGGAGCATAGGGCCTCAAGGTTTCTGTAATCATTCATTTTTTAAGAGGTTAGGTGATTAGCCTAATGCCCAAACCCCAACCTGGAGGGCCAGAGGCTGTCCTTTGTCAGGTCTCTGTCTCTTGACCAATCAAGTACAGTTGAACCCGCCAGGGACTAAGTCCCCACCGGCATAGCTCTTGGGGTCACTGAGACACACAAGCTCCACCACCGCGACAAGGTGACAGGCCCAGGGGCTCCACTGGGAGTAGCAGGGAATACAGCTAGTAAGTTAATGTGATGATTTACACCCTGTTTCTAAGTTATTATTAATAATAGTGTATAGATAAAATTTATTGATTGTTTTTAGTTTTCTCTGAATGACAAAGAAAGTGATTTTAATTCCAGTAACTGTTATTAATCCTTCCCCGAGATATTGGCTTTCCCCCAAACTTCTCAAAATTTATCTAAAAATGTACAGATGTACTTGCACAAATAAAATACCCAAAGCAAATATTAACTTTGTCATTTGTTTGCATTTTGTTGCTGGGTTTCAGTGCAATGATTTTGGCATTTTTTTTCCAGCTTTTTGTAATATTCAAAAGATACTAAACAATATTATTAAAAATATCTGACTTTCAAAATTAACATATGAAATAATATTAAAATAATTATGCACCCTTTTAGATAAGATTCAGGTTTATTTTTGTTACTAGTTAAGGGTTCGTTAGGCGCGTTGTAGGTCAGTTTCAGTCAAAATCTCCTTGTCTTGCAGAAATTTCATCATTGCTCCATGTATGATCATTATTTTATAAAACTGCATTGAAATACTACAGAACAAATTAATATGTATAAATTCAATAAAATATATCATAATTTTTTAATTAAAAACCATACGTTGTTCCAAACTTTTTACCCCGCACAGAAAAGGCATCTAATTAAGCGTAAAAATAATGCTTCGAATTCTCTTACATTATAGGATTATGAGAAAATGTAACACTAGAACTGTTTTCTGAAGTAACCCCTACGTGTTCATTTTAATAAACAGCATGTTGTCAAGAATATGTAAAACAATCATGACGCAAATAAAATATTTCGGCGGAAAGAAACCGATCAAGGATTCGTAAAAGCACGTCCGATGTGCACGTCTTCAAATAAAAAGCAAGTTTAAGTAAAAAACCTTTCTAAAAACCTTGGGTTTTTTTTTCAGAAACTGATGTTTTTCATCCGTATAAAAGTTCACAAATTCTGTAGCCAAATGGCTCTCTCTGGATCGAACAAATACTTGGTGTGCGAAATAGGACTTTGAATTAAAACTGTCAGCTGATAAGCTAAGAATTAAAGTTCAAGGCGGAACTTGGCTTATTATAAGTTTTTTTACTTCTCAAATCTTTATGTATCGATTAGACTATAAACATAACTGTATAACGAAACTTAATATAATTAAGCTTGCATTTCATCGATAATAACAAGGAGGACAAATCCCGGATTAAAAAACTTTTCCCTACAAACTTACATCTGACATAGCAGTGATCACGCGCACGCTTGTAGATTTCGTTCAGCGATGCTACAAGCTAAAAAACGCCTCCAATCCCACCCCATCTTATAATCACTAGTTGTCACTCGAGGCTTACCTCATCAGCAGTCGCTGTTTCAGTTGTTAACATTCCTTTAAGTTCCTGAAGGGACTTCTCTTGCGAGGGCGATAAGTCACCCACATAACCACTCATCTCTGCTGAGTCACAGCGTAAAACTTCAGAAATTATGCCTTTAGAGGAAAGTTAAATATGCGTTTCTCCAGAAAATTATATGGTCCATGTTTGCGGGTGGCCCCCTGAAAATCTACGTTATCTGTTTTAGCCGAACATCGACCTGCATGGTGATAATTTGTGAATTATTCATCACTTTTCAACTATTGCAGAAAGGCAACAGGACTTGTTTTGATGATGAGTGGGGACGAGGGCCAAACTGAACCTTGAAAACCCGCGCATTCTCACGTGGGAAGTAAAGAGAATCTAATCATCATCACATCACAAGAACGGAAGACATTGCAGCATTTGCACAAAAACTGTTCAAAAATTTGTCCTTTATCGAAGAAATGAACAATAGAATAGAAAATAAGACTGCTAAAAACTAACTCCAGTTGATTCTCTGAGAAGATTCCAAACAAAGAAAGCAAAAATTAAGTTGATGAAAAAAGGATACTCTTCCAATATGGTTTGGCGGCTTGACCAATTGGAACACGTGGCAGGCCCGTCAATGTCCCGTATGTACCAACACTCAATCGTGAGCGTTCTATGCAAAAGCGCTTTGGGAGCAAGGCTGATGTGATTGCACTGGGCTTTACCGTTATTTTCGACATGGATTTCAGTGGAGTGGTGTTTTTTCGTCGGAGTAAGAATGAAAAACTCAAATAATCACCATTAAGGGAAAAGTGAAGCAGCGTGATAGAAAGGATCGTGGAACAAACATCGTTTTGCAGGGCTGTCACGAATTCAAGCTTAGCTAGTTATTGCATTGTGTTTGCAAAGCACACCGCCTTTCATTTCTACTCTCGATCTGAATTGCAATAATATTTCCATGAAATATGAGTGCTGAGGAAAGATCCGATAATTCTGGGCAGACAGATGAAAGTGGGTAAGTCAAATTGAAGCCTAAATTCTGTATAAATAAGTGCGTTATGTATATCCTCCGGCATGGGTTAGCAAGCTAAACTTTGCTTAAATTGTGTTGTATAGTAAAACTTAACCGATGGCGAGTTCGGGTTGAAAAATATTGCGACCACAGATTGTAAACACAGCGTAGATTCATACTTATTTGACACTTATCTTGATCTCTTTGAAACTTGTCTAAGCGGGCACGTACGAATATGCCATTGTAGTGAAATTTACTTTTCTAGCAGGTTGTTTTCACATGCAGACGGTCCATGCACACACTTCCCATGGGGCTATTTTAGCGATTTACAAATGCCGCTTGTTGAATTCTTCTTCTCTTTTAGGTGTGTAATCTGCATTTTTTTTCTACCAGAAAATCATAGTAGCTTTCCTTTGTTGACGCTTACAAAGCTCTTTGGTGTATGGTACAAAAAATGAAATTCGATCTTATTGGCGATCTGTCCTTGTGCATGATTTCTTTCTGTCGCACACTAATCCCTGTCGTAACTATTGTTATGCATTGACGGAAGGAAGGAAATGGGCGAATCTGGCCTTTAAATCTGACCTACAGATCTTGTCGCTTGAATCGCCTGGCTAGCTTTCAAAATTCCGTTTTCGTCGATGCTTTTTATGTCTCGAGTGGCTGTTCACATGTATATTCTTGGAATTTACAAGTTGTTTTGATTTCTCAATTTAAAAGCTGTTGTCAGAAATAAAGTGATGGTTTCTGTGCGACATTTCATGGCGAGATTTTTCACAAGTTCACAATAAATTAATTTAAAAGAGATCTGTTTGTTTATGGACCATGACAAATTCAATTATCTAAACAAGTTCACACTTGCTGTATGATAGAAATTCCTCCATTGCACCTCACACAAGTGTCTTAGTTACATACCGCAGTAAGTTGTTTGTAAACACAGGATTCAAAGTGTGTCACTCGAAAACTCAGCCACTGAACACCTTTACAGGAAAGTCAGTAATCCAACTCACCCAGGAAGCCATGCAGACATTATTTCATTCAGGTGGCACATGTTTCACAAGCTGGTGTCTGCTCTTGTTTAACCCCTGCATGCAACTCATGTGAGAGGACTGGCTTGTAAAGGAAATGTGTCATTTTTTAAAGACTTTGTACTACAGATTCATCAAAAAGGCATATTCTGAAAATAATGTCGAGTATGATAAAATATTCGCGTCCGATCTGTAATAAAGTTTATCATCATCATTATACTTGCAACTTGTCATTAGTTTGGTTGTGCTGTTGCAACACAAGTTGCCCGAATTGTTACCAAGTGTAACATGCCCTGAAATGAATACGTCTCACAATGATTACAAGTCAACAAAAAAAATTGCAAGACATGTTCATTTCAGAGTATGTTACACTAGGTAACGATTGGTGCGACTTGTGTTGCAAAAAAATTGGAGACAAGTTGCAAGAAAAATTGCCTTGTGTAACAGCGCCTTTTGAGAAAAGTGGATATAAGCAAGGGTTATTAGAATCCAAAGAGAAAGTTAGGGTTAAGGTAGTTACGTAACAATAATTCTTAAAAAAAAAGCTTTACAATGTTAGTAATAATGGGATTTTTTCAGGGGTAAAGCTTGATTATCTCTGAAAAATGAAAACCCTCAATTTTGATTTTTGTATTCCAATAGCCCTTGTTAAGATCTGCTTTCCTATATACACTGTGGCCATAAACCATGCAAAGGTACCTTTGTATCAGATGGTAATATCCTTTACAAAGCCATATTTTGTGGACTATTCTGTGATATGGTCGCATGGTCTGGTATATTTGCAGTCTTCCATACTACCTGTAGCTCATTGTTTGAGACCAACCAGATCTTCAAGTAGTAATAATGCCAAATATGTACTTCGCAATTTAAAACTTCCAATTACCACAAATCATGCCTAGAGAGAACCACATGTACTAGAATCTGGTTTACTTTAGTGGATGGACTTAATTTGAACATGGACAGCTTGAGGTCATATTTTAAGTTTGTTATGTTACAATAGGCCTTATCACGGTTTTCGATGCCATTTTGACAAGTAGGCAAGCACTTCTTGAAATAGCAGTGTTTGTATGGAAATCTGATGTCAAATAATTTTCATAAAACATGGCTTCTGAAAAATTCATGAATTGGGAACTTTAGGCACAATGCAAAGGATTTTACAGAAAATAACTGAGGAATGTATCTGTGTTAGAAAGCATCTAGTTGCATGTGACATTTCCATACATTTGTCTGTATAGCAAACCAGCCGTGAACCGCTCCTAAAAATAGTTTGCAGGAAAAAAATACAGGAAATGTGTGAAAAGTTCACAACAGGACTGGGTGCTTTCTGGCACAGCTACATTCCTACAATTTTTTTTCTTAAAATCCTTTTCCTAGTGCTAAAAGTTTCCAATTCATGAATTTTTTACCCTGTATCATCTTCTAGTTAGTATTTGTTTGTTCTGTTACAGTCAACTGTATCTTATTACATGTACAATGGGCCCACAGTTATTGGTTCCATGATGTTGCGGTTACGCTGCTAACTTTACATGTACACCTGTATATATATCATGTAACTGTTAATGTTTATTTATTTATTTCTTTATTTCTTTATTTCTTATTTTGAGAAGCTAATGAAATTAAACAAATAAAATTAAATAGTCAACAGGGGTTTCATTAATGGCCAGGTACCGGGCAAATTGACCGTGTGTGAACACAACTTTGCCCGGTTGCCTTTAATGTCTAATTAACTTTTTCCATAAAATAATGTACCCAAGTCAACTCTCTTGGCTGGGTACACAAATCTCTTGCCTTCGTGTTCAAAATCGCAGTGAAACCCCCGAGTTAAATATGCAGAACTAAATTATGAGCACCAAAGAGAGGTGGCACACTCCTTGAAATTCCCAGCAGAAGTTGTAGCAAACATCGTACTTTACTTTTTTATTGAATTTTTATACTATTCAAAATCTAATCATATGCTATGTTGATTTAATTTTCAGGTCTAATAGTGAGGATGAGGTAACTAATCAACATAATAGACGAGTTTTCAATAGAGTGTTGAAACAAATTCATGTTTGTTAGAGAAAATTCATGTTTGTTTTAGTTTTGTTTTGTTTGCTCTGTCATTGGTTAGCAAATCTTGATTCACTTTCTCAATCAATAGCAATCAATCTTGACTCTGTTTTCGTTCACCTCAGCGGCACCTGTGGTGTGACGTGTACTTGTTTTCAGTTGGTATTAGTCAAGTTATTTGTGTTGTTTGTGTCTGTTTTGAGTGACCAGGGTAATTTTGGTTTTCCAACATTCACAAGGCCCAAGACTAGATTTTTAACTCACTAGCCCAGTGGCTAATAACAGGTCTGAACAATCAGTTCACTAGCTCTTATTATACCATACATGTAGCTGGGAGGGGATTTGTTATAGATTAATCAGCACACCATTAAGATTCAAAATTAATCTCTATAAGTTCCTGTTAATTATACCCCCTCCCCCCCCCCCCCCAAAAAAAAAAAAATGAAAATAAAATAAAATAAATAATAGAATAATGAAATAAATTAATTAATTAATTAATGAAACCTCAAAAACTAAAATCTTTCTGTTAATGAGTCCCTTGAGGGTACACTATACACCTGTAAGCCCATGGACTGTAAGATAATTTTAATCCATTTTATGCTTTTAGCTTAGTGTTTTAAGCCATCCCTTCACCACAAAATGAAGAAGCCCTAGTAAGAGTCCTCTCTAAAAATATATAGCCAGTGCTCATACTAACACTTCTGTGGTTTTTTGTCTAAAAATCTTGCTGTCTTGCTTTCTTAGATGTCAGGTGAACATGTCATTTCCTCAACAGAGGAATACCAGCCTCCTTATTACGAACACATTGAAGAAAATGAATATTTATTCGACAGGTGAGTATCGATCAACAATGTACTGCTTCAATGATTTAAAATGTTAAAAACAAGCTTGGTGATATGAGGGCCGTTTTAACAGGTTATGTTGTTGCCATGGCAACCTATTCAATTGGGAAAAAATATGATTGCAGCCCTTTTTTTTACCAGTGTTTTGGCAATATTTGTTTGATCCCATTATTAGGTAATGGGGTATATTTACCATACCAATCACATGGTTCGATTTGCTGACTTGTTTAACACCATACATTGTACTTTCCAGAAAGCGAAGGGTTAACAAAGAAGTTCGGAAGATGCAATGTGACTGCACACTTGATGCTGGTAAGAATGATCAATATCTGATTTCTCCTTATCATAAAGTTATGTTCTGATACACAGACAAGCAAAGGGGAGATAAACAAAAATTGAGATTGTTGGCTTTGTCCTTTATCTTGAAAATCTTGGATTTTATTTTGTAAGACATAAATGTGATGAGGAAATTATTAACAAATTCTTTTTGGTTAGATTCAATTATCATTCAACGCATTGTAATACTGCCCAAATATGGTGATGATGCACATAAAATATTTGTTGTCTGTAGCCAACAACTCTCCCGCGATATACATAATTCCATGTGTCGGGGAGAAAAAATGGCAAAAAAAAAGGTTCATCTCCAACTTTTCTGCAACAAAACTGTGTTATGAGAATGATGTATTAATCAGTAAATGACACAGGCATACTCCGAAAAAAAAAAATCCAAGTGCGTCCTATCAGAAGTCGAACCTAAGACCTTCCGATTACTAGTTCGGATGCTCAACCACTGTACAGGAGACTCATGGGAGCTGAGGCCGTTAAACTAGGTCCATGGGACAAACATCCTGCATACTGCTAGGATTGGAATGTCAATGTGTTGCATATACGCAATGTTATGTGTTATGTTATCAACATGTTGAACAATAAAAACAATTATCCTGCTCAATCTTGTAGAATATCTCCTGAGTTTAGCCAACTCAGCATATGGCCTCATTGGCTAAATGTCAGGCAATATTCCACAAGATTTCGCAGCCTGAGGATTGTAAATTGTTAATTATTGTATGCAATATGTATAGGATTATTAAGTTCAATCTCTGCTTTTGTTCTCTGCTTTTGTTTATAGATGATCCTGGTTTAGCTGGATGTGGTGAGAACTGCCTTAACAGACTACTGATGATTGAATGGTATGTTTTGTTGTTTGTTTGTCTTCTCTCCTTTCATACCTTTTTGTTTCATTCTTTTCTGTTTTGTGGATGATGACTTTTAGGGTTGGTTCACACACACTGGAAATGCAATTGGAAGCATAACGAACCTTCTGTTGTAATGTGAATAAATAACGGAGACGGAATCACAGTCATAAGCTTGACGGAATCGGAATTGCAAGGATCAGACCTTTTTTTTTTCTTCCCATTCCGCTTCTGATTCTGTTGCTTAAAGGGGCAGTATCATGGGAGATCGATGGGAGATATCATGATTTTGGTCAAAATTCACTAAATTTTAACTTTGAACACTGTATTAATTAATTTCTCAATCGCTAATTTAAAGAAATATTAATAGTGATTCAAAGACGAAAGGTTGAACCAAAATATAGTACAACCGGCGATTTTAGTGCGTTACAACAGTGAATTATGAAAACGTCCGCCAGACGTTTTCAAATTTGAACCCCTCTCTATCTTGGTCATTTGCCATTGAAAATATTCGTGGATAGTTTCTTTGCATTCTGATAGTCTTTTAATGGAATTTTGTCATTATATTGTAGCTGCTATCAACCGAATAGCGTCTTTCTGATTTTCAATGTGTTACTAAAAATAGCATGATACTGTCCCTTTAATACAATACAATGCAATACTTTATTGACTCTCCCCATAGGGGTTTTTCAGTGACAATTTGCAATTCATAAGTAAGTATTAAAAATAATAATCAGTTCAAGTAATTAAAAAACTAGCTAAAAACTGGTGACAGGGTAGCTTATCGTAAAAAGTCTTTTAGAAGGTACATTCTTAAATTATGCATTAAAACTATTCAAACACTGGCTACGCATAATTTCAGATGGTAAGTTATTCCATATATTAACAATTCTATAAGAAAAGGATCTCTGCCCTGTTTTAGTTTTAAATAATTGGATATTCAATTGCTGCGAACTTCTAGTCACCCGCCCACTTACGTTACCTCTAAAAATAAATTTATTACTCTGCCACAACCAGGCCTTGACAAGTTGTAGTCTACTTTGCCCAGGGTGAAGAGAGTAATGACACAGCTTTATTCTGTAGACATTATTTAAAATGGGGTTACAGCTGCTGTAATTGTCAACCATATGACCCTTTTTCCCGAGCTGAACATTGCGTTTGCATGTTAACAATAACTGTCCAAATTTGCGCGCGCTGATTGGCTCGTAGCTATTGTCTATAAGAGTACAGACGATAAAAATGATGTCAGATGTAATGCGCGCGCTTTGTCAACGAAAAAATAGCCAATTCCGCTCGTACTTTTTCCATGTTATTGTAAAAAACAAATCGACGACAGTTTTCTATGGTCTATACTCTTATAGACCATAAAATGACGCCATAAAATGTCCAAAACTTGGCAGTGAAACCACTCGCCTGCGGCTCATGTTTTCACTTGAGTTTTGAACATTTTTGACGTCATTTTATGGTCTATAAGAGTATAGACCATAGAAAACTGCCGTCGATTTGTTAATTACAAGTTGTGTTGATTGACTAGTAAACGGCTTGTTCTTCCTGCTGTCTGTCAGCTCACACTTCTTTCATTTCCTTCCAACAGTAACAGCAGGTGTTCTTGTGGAACAGCATGTAGCAACAAAAGATTTCAGCAGGTTAGTGTTGATGTGCCTGAATCAAAAGTCGCTGGCTATTAAGGACGGTGCCTACTTTTGTTACTGCGCATAAGTTCTACACATCTCAAGATAATCGGTTTTCCTATGGGTAAGGTAGGTAAAGTCGCACACAAGCCTAAGTGGCCCACATGGCCGGAGCTTAGCCCCGTTTCTTTAGCATGAAGCAACTAGGAGTATTGCTACTCCCCCCTGGATGGGATGCTAGTCCATTGCAGGGTTACCCCCAGCAGTATGTCGCCAGTACCCATTTATACACCTGGGTGAAGAGAGACAATGTGGAGCAAAGTTTCTTGTCTAAGGAAACAACAGCAGTGAAGAGACCAACCTGGCCTCGCAGCAACGACCCTCAAATCCTGCGACAGTCCAATTGAAAGTCTGATGCGCTAACCACTACACCACTGCGCCTCCTTTGGGTGGTGCCTACTAATACAGGGACATTTTTGCGCGGTTTAAAACTATATGGAGAAAGCAGAACTTAGCAAGTGCTCTTGGTATCCAAAAAGAACCTTGCATTTTTCAGAGATAATAAAGCTTCAATTTGGAAAAAAACGGAAGCATTGCTTTGTATTTTACTAATTTTTAGAATAATTGTTGCTTAATTATCTCTAAAAAATGCGTGGTTACCCCCAATTTTCTTTTTGGATTTCAATAGCCCTTGCTAAGATCTGCTTTCCCTGCATAGTCATAAACCACCCAAAAATACTGCCTTATTAGTAGGCACCATCCTTAAACTTGTTTTGTTCTCTGAATGTTGAGTTAATTGCACATTTTCTTTCAGGGTTGTAAAGTAAAAGTGGAAGTATTGAAAACGGAGAAGAAGGGTTGGGGACTGCGAACTCTCGAGGATCTTGAACCGTAAGTTTGTTTTGAACCTGTTCATCCATTTCCATATAAAATTTCATGAACAAGATTGAAGATTTTTAACTTTCAATCTAGCAAGCCATCAAACAGTACAAATGAAGATGACATTTATTCTTATTTGAGTCAAAACCTTTAAATTATGTCACAATAAAGGGCTTACCAATAAAATGATGTAAGTGATGACATGGGCTTAGAATCCAAATTTCAGTAAAATACACTCTTAACTTGGCATACAGACTGGTTATCATGTCTGAGACTTAGTTCCATGTTTACATTGCAATAATTGCAATTATTGAAGGGCTCAGGCCTAAAAACTGAAACAAGCGATGTACATACAGAGTATGAGTGATTTCTTTTCTCTGTTGTAAAGCCTAACAAAAGAAAATCAACCGTGCTTTTGGTCTTTTTTTGTTTTTGTTTCTTTTATTTCTTTATTTGTCGAATTTAAGCATTTAATCTACAAATAGGAGCCACTTTTCTAACAATTTACCTTTGTTGCCTAGAAATCAGTTTGTGATGGAATATTGTGGAGAGGTAATGGACTACAAAGATTTCCAGGAGAGAGCAGAGCTTTATGACCGAGAAAACAGAAGACACTATTATTTTATGACCCTTAGAGCTGATGAGGTAACATCTTGCTTGTTGGTTTTGTTTCGTTGTTGTTTAGTTGAACGCTGTATGAGAGATGAAAGCCCCTGAAGATCTGAAATCTGGGCATTTTTTTTATACCACCCCTCCCCCCATCAACCCACTTCTTCCCCAAATTGAACCACCCCCTCCCCAAAAGAAAAAAAATATTGCCCCCACTTGCCCCACTCTGCTTCACTTTCCCACAAAATCGACCTGTTTCCTGTAAAAATTCTGACAGATTAAAGATGTATGAAAAGATTGAAAGTTGCTTTTGTCTGGGAGATTTGGAGACCTTTCAGGGAAGGAGACTCTCGGATAATCCAGGAGTGTTGGCATTAATTTTATGCTGTACTGAACTATCACTTTTTATTGTGCTTGGTAAAGAGGGACAGAATTGATTCTTCAGCCAAAAGAATCGGTATAAAATTTCTATAATGTTTTCCTATGGATAAGAAAAGCTGATGCCGGTACTTCCATTTTGATAAAACAACGCCATTGCTATGACAAAATTAATATTAAACAAACAAGCAAGTGTCTATGTCACCTTGTGTGGTAAATATAAACCGTGGTACCTGTTCAGCATTTTTGCACTTATTCTCTTCCCTCCTACTGAGCTTGTCAATTTTTGATGTTGAATTCTATTTTAAAGGTAAGTTTAACTGAAATGTATTGTTAACATCCAACTTAGTGCAATTTAGATAGTTCAACTTGTAAAACTTATTGGTAGTTCTTTTCATTTTGTAGATTATTGATGCCACTTTTAAGGGGAACTTGTCGCGCTTTATCAACCACAGTTGTGACCCAAACTGTGAAACGCAAAAGGTAAAATCATAATTAGTTTCCTCATAACAGTCCCTGTGGTTGTGTTTCCATTTCTGATGTTCATTACAATATAAAAAAATCAATCAATCAATCTGGCTGCGCGTCAGAGCAGGCAACCACAAGCATTCTTCATTCACCGTTTCTTCATTCACCGTTATCCCTGGCCATGCTCTCAATCTGCTTTAGCCTTAGTAGCTTGTCCCCAAAATTAATGTTTTCACTGTAGGACACAGTATATAAATATTATTGATAATCTATTTGGTTCTATTTGTTTTAGTGGACTGTCAATGGTTTGCTTAGAATTGGATTCTTTACTCAAAAGCACATTGCTGCAGGGACAGAACTCACATTTGATTATAAACTGCAACGCTATGGGTATGTATGAAAAACAGTAATAATAATAGTTTGATAAAAACATCAACACATTGTAGATAATATTACATGGAGTGTATTTAAACAATACCTATGAATGAGCGTCACAGTTATGTACACTACTTAAGTAGTTGCAAAAAGAAAGCCTGAAAAAATAAGGTCAAATGGGATTCAAACCCGTAACCTATGCGATACTGGTACAGTACTCTACCAGATGAGCTTTTAAGCTAACTGGGAGCTGGTCATTTTGTGAATCCATTTTTAATTGTTTTGAACTGATGGAAGTGGAATGTATGAAATACATATATTTGAACTGTGGATGAAAGAATGAAAAATTATGCATGTAAATGAATGACTATTGCACAGACTGATTTGTATGCAAGTTAAGTACACTCAAACCTTGATTATCTGGACTTGTCGGGACCTTGGTAAATAGTCCAGATAATTGAGAGTCCAGATAATCAAAAATATGAATATTAATGAGATAGAAATGTAAACAAAAGGTTACGATTGATCGCTCGTGTGTTTACATAATCCATGCGGAAGGAATTAATCAAGCATGAAATTCCCTTGGCAACAAAACAATTGGGCCAATCAGATATCAGCTGAATGCATCAGAATATTTCTTTGTCTTGTCACACTTGCAAATTTTGAAAAGTGCGCAGGATAATACGCTGTTTCAACAGTCTTTTGAAAGGATTATTGGGCTTTTTGCGACTTTGAGTTTTCAAGATCACAACTAATTACAGTCAATCCAGGTCACGCGTGAACAGTATTTCCAAGAATGAAATGCACATTCGAATTTCTCTTTGTAATGTCCGACATGTGAATGGAATGTTGGACATTTCTCTGGAAACCGTTCCGAAAAAGACGCATTAACTAAAAAAAAAACAGATTCAAAATACTTAGGAAACAATTGTTATTCTTGAAATATTCAATTTTGCAATGTAAAGAAAAATTCATAGCTTTATACTGTCAATTCTCGGTTTTCACGTGACGTCACCAAATTCTAGAATGTGTGGTTCCAGAAAATATCCATACCCCTCCCACGGAAGACATTTTTATTCTAACCCCCCCACCCCCTCGGAATTTCCGTTCCAGAGGGTTTATGATGACCCCCCCCACCCCTCCGAAATTTCCTGGTTTTTAAAACCCTCTTCCATGAACCCCTCAGAAGTTCAAAATCCATTTAGACTAGGAAAATTGACTACTCACACTATTACGATCAATTTTTTTATTATTGAAGCGACGTCGACGTCTCTAGTTCAGCTATTTTAAAATTTACAACACTGCGCTATTTTACTTGTTTATCCTTTTGCTTAAACTATATCCGGAAAAAATTGGATAGAACTCTAAAATGGTCGATTTTTTTTCGTAAAAAAAACACGATTGTATTCTTTGTTGTTGCGTAGTTTACGTTTATAACTTTCTGGAGCGCTTAAGAAATTATCTCTATCACGTTACAACTTTTCTTTTTCACCTAAAATTACGACGGCCTTTTGCTTGCAAATTCCAATTTTTCGTAATGACCTCTGCAGAAAAACATTTGCTAATTTACCGTGAAGAAACCACTATGAATACAAGTTGCACATTGAATATACGATGCTGGGTGTTTTATTTATCAAGTAGAATTTGAAGAACTTTGAAAGCCCAGTCGAAAACTGGCTGCATGCACAAGAATTAAAAGCCGCCTTTGAGAACAGTTTCAAAAGGATCTCCCTTCAAAACTTAAAAATTAATTAGTCCGTGGCAATTGGATTCACGTCTCGGCACTTAATACAAATAGTTATCTCTGTACTGAGTTCGTGAATGAAATGAATTTGAGAAAGAAAAAAAGTTTGTGTTTTTAACGTTTTATGTCAAGTTTTTATCAAATAAACGTCGCTGTTTCACGTCCCATGGGATTCAATCTTGAACAAAATTTGCATACATCGAAAAAGTTGTGCATTTGATTCAGTGGCGGATCAAATTTCGACTGCAATGTACATCAATATTCACTGGATGGAAATATCTCTGCAGAATCTTTTCTCTTTCTTCCAGAAATCTTTTTTGTGAAAGATTGCATTGAAGAAATGACACGTTTTGTGGCCGCGGAAAAATAATTTTCCGTGGGAAATAAATAAATAAGCGCTGCACGCCCGTTGTACATTAATTTCGCCGTGTCAGAAATAGATTTCAACCGCAAACTAACCTGTGGAAATTATGCGAAAGGCCATGCTCATCAAAAAGTCGCTTTGTTCAGAAACCTTTTAATCTCACTCATTTGATGCTACAATACGAGTAAAGAGGGCTTTTATTTATTTCAAACCTCGATTTTCAAACGATTGTGAAATCACAGCCATGCTCGGGTGTCAGTAAAACGCGGGGTCGGGGCCGGGGCCGGGGCCGGGGCCGGGGTCGGGGTCGGGGTCGGGGTCGGGGTCGGGGTCATTTTTTTTTCTTTTTTTCTTTATTTTTTTCCTTTCTTTTTTTTTTCTTTTTTTTTCTTCAACATCACAGGTCATTTGTGGGTCAAATAAGAATTAAAGACAATATAAAAAAGTTAAGTCTCTAAACCTTACTAGCTTAGGATATGTCATCGGTGACAACACTCGATACAGTTCCGTATTCTGGCGGACTTTGGTTCCGTGAATTGACTACCTTTTATTCTTCCAAGAAACGAAATGAGGCAAAAAATACAAGGTACGAGACAATATATTTCCTTGAACTAACAAATTTGTGAACTAGAATGTGCATGAACTTACTATGAACACCCCCGCCGCCTTCCATAATCGTGCTCGTTTATTTCCGAGAATGAAATAAACATGCGTTCGAATTCCTTTGTAAAGCTAGGCATTTGAATAGAATGTAGAACATTTCTCTGGCAATCTTTCTGAAAAACTGACGCATTGACTGACAAAAAAAGATTCAAATACTTTAGAGACAATTGTTATTCTTGAAATACTTGTGCCATAATATAAAGAAAAATTCATAGTTTTATACTGTCAATAAACTAGGGAAATTTCTACGAGAACTCTGAAATCTCATTGCCGACATCAAAACTGACATGTAAATAGGCCTTATCACGGTTTTCGACGCCATTTTGGCGAGTAGGCAAACAGGCTGGCAGTGTTTGTATGGAAATCCGATGTCAAATAATTTTCATAAAACATCGCTGCTGAAAAATTCATGAATTGTCTTTTTCGGAAAGATTTCCAGAGAAATGTTCTACATTCCATTCAAATGCCGAGCTTTACAAAGGAATTCGAACGCATGTTTATTTCATTCTCGGAAATAAATTAGTCACGCGTGACATGGATTGACTGTAACAAACGAGCACAATCATGGAAGGTGGCGGGGGTGTTCATGAGTTCATGCACATTCTAGTTCAAGAATTTGTTAGTTCAAGGAAATATATTGTCTCGTAGAAGAATAAAAGGTAGTCAATTCACGGAACCAATGTCCGCCAGAATACGGAACTGCATCGAATGTTGTCACCGATGACCTATCCTAAGCTAGTAAGCTTTAGAGACTTAACTTTTTTAAGAGACTTAACTTTTTTATATTGGCTTTAATCCTTATTTGACCCACAAATGACCTGTGATGAAAAAAAAAAAAAAAAAAGAAAGAAAAAAAAAAGAGAAAAAAAAAAAAGAAAAAAAATGACCCCGACCCCGACCCCGGCCCCGGCCCCGCGTTTTACTGACACCCGCCATGCTCGGCATGATATGAGGCTGACTGATCGCGCCACGAAGTCGAACTTCAAAGAAAAATACCTGTCACGCCACCGTTACTTTCGCTTACCGGACAACACTTCTACCAAAATGATTTTTTCCAGAATGATTCATCATTTTCGCTGCTTTTGTTTCAAAACAACGTACGTAAATATGTTTTTGTGCTTCAAATCGATCGTATGTTGCTTTCAATGTTTTGTACATGGTTCGTGATCCTTTGGAAAACTAGTTCCCCACGAAACCCCCCTACCCTTCGGAAATTACTGCCCTTTAACCCCCCCTCCCCCTCGGAATTTCCAAAGGTCTTCTGTGGGGGGGGTATGGATATTTTCTGGAACCACACAATTCAAAACTGGGAGGCCTACAAAATTTTTACTTTCATTCAAGGAAAGATTACCTAAAAATATGTCTGTTCACAATTTCTTAGTTGATGTCGTGCTTCCTTTTGAAAATAGAACAGTTTCAATTTCCGAGTTTCCATCGTGCATGACATAAGGAGGACGGCCGTGACAGAGCTTTTCCGTATCTTAAAAATGACTCTTCGGGTGATTTTCAGCATTCTAAACAATTTAAGTTTGAGGAGAAATATTAATCTAAACATTCGAAAATTTACAAGGGCGAGCAAACCTCTTTTCTGGCAAAAGTGAACTCCAGATGTTTTTTCGCATTTCCGGCCGCCATGTTTGTGCCCCTCAGAGGGACACAACATGGCGTCTCCATGCTAAGCTCTATAAATTTATGTGGAACATTTTGTCAAATAACTCGAGTACGGAATGCCGCACAGACCTGACCTTTGGACAGATGCCTTATTTATTTATCCCCTATACCATGTCAATTTCTTGACTTCATTCATGGAATTGTTTCGATTTTTTTTTTTCAATGGCGTGACAGTGAAAACCGAGAATAAGCTAGGGAAATTTATACAGGAACTCTGAAATCTCCTTGGCTATTTTCAAAACTGACTTGAAAATTTCAAAACTCCGTTCAAATTTCAAAAATATCGTTCACGCGTGACCTGGGTTAACCGTAATATTCATGAAAAAATTGGGACTAGAGAAAAAAGTCCGGATAATCAAGGTCCCGATAATTGAGGTTCGGATAATCGAGGTTCGACTGAAGTGGCCATCCTGGCCATTCTCAACCAAAGATAAAATCAACACTAGTTTCTGTGTACTAGGGAAGGTTATTGTTAACAAAACTGTACCATCATGTTAATGTTTCCATCCATACAAATATGTAATAAATAGGAGATGTGGTCCCTTTGAAAGGACAGAGGAAGACTGCACTACTTGGAGAAAAACCTTATAACAAAGACGAGAACAAAGCACAAACTCAATCTGCATATTTCAATTTCAATAATAATAATAATAATAATAATAATAATAATAATAATAATAATAATAATAATAATAATAATAAACTGGCAGGGTAGACCAAAATGAAACTATAAAGCTTATGTGTGATTTGGCCTCCCTAATTAAGTTAAGTTACCTAGATATCATACTTATATTAGTTACATTATGGCGGAAAGTCGTTAATAAAACAAAAGCTCATAGTTTTTAATAATTTTATTCGTAAGGGCTTTCTTAAAAGAGTAAATTGAGTTTGCATTGATGATTTTGCTGTCAAGAGAGTAGCTGCTATAAAATTTAGGTCCCTGGAAAAACACAGTTTTTTTTTTTTACATTTGTTCAACAGTAGGGTGGTTGTAAAACACAAGATGATCCTGACTCTGGGCAATGAATAATGAAGCCTCCTGTTCATCGATTCAAAGCAATCTCATTCTAAATGTGTTATAACATGTATCACTGACAGCTTAATATTAATGCTTTCTTACGACAACTTTGCAGAAAAGTTGCTCAGATGTGCCACTGTGAAGCCCACAACTGCCGTGGTTTCATTGGAGGTGAAAAACAAACTCCGCTCAAGAATACAGTTGAACGAATATGTACACCACCCACCAGCTCACCAAGAAGGAGGCGTAAAAAGAGGAACTTGACAGATGAGTTTGATGATATCACTGTAAGTTGTATTGGCATAAACACAAAAATTCCTATCTTCCTTTAAACAAGATTTATTAAACACTGTCTAATACAAACACATTTTTTAGTTTTCCTTGACTTGTACAACAACTTTATTTATCTTAATTTTATGTTAATAATTTGTTGGAATGTTACCTGCAAATTGTCAGTGAGCTAATAGAGGCAGGTAGCGAAAGGAAACTTGATTAAAAGCATCCGGCTAACAAGTTGTAAAAAATACTATTACAACAATACATGTAAATATTCACAAGTTTCAATAAATGTTTATTACAATGATAAGTCAGTGTTGCTCCACTGTAACAATAAGATAACAGAAAAATGATAAAAGAAAAGACGAAAGTTACAAGTTGCACATATCTCATTTATCTTTTGATTGATAAGTGCTTTTAAGGTGATTCCATTGAATTGCATTGGGCATCCTTGCTGTGCATAATTTTTCGCGTCATTTAGCGCGCGCACGCAGAACATTACGGGATTTCCTTGAGGTTAAGCTCGGCAGGAAAATAAATGGTCCTTTTCTTCTAAACGAGCACGGTGACCCCCATTTTTTAATGCATCACTTTAAATGTCATGCGGTTGACCACTATATATCGCGATTTAAAGAAAAGTTTTATACTCTACTTTGAGATATTTTTATTTGGATGCTTTAAAAAGCACGTATTTAGGTAGTGCTGCTTATGTGCACACGCAGCAAAATCTTTAATTTTTTTGATAATCTTAATTCCAGTTCAGTGAAAATAGTTTGTTGTGTAAGATTAAAGTAAATTTTGTTGAACTGCTTCAATATTTTAATAAAAGAAATTAATTTTTCTAGAAATGATAGTTCCCTTTTCTGATTACTAGCGTTCCTAATATAAACCGTGGGTCATCTATTTACTATAATAGCCATCCAGGTTGCACAAAAACGAGCACGGTGACCCCCATTTTTTATTGCATTTTTTTAATGCTCATAACATAGTCATGAACTGGACCAAGTCTTAGACAATTTTAAATACTCCTTCTTTTTCAGCGGAATCACCTTGAAGTAAATTCAATTTTTGAAGAATAATCGGTGGTTCAGGATATGCGTCTTAGGATGTAAATGAGCATCATGTAATCGTTTTTTTTATTGTTTGAATTGTGATGTTAGTATACACTGCAGATATGCATGTGTAAGTTCTCACTGTGCTACTCTATAACATGCAAATTGGATTTTTTTTCAGCTTGAAGATGAGGTTGAGAAAATGTTGGGTGATAACAGAGGATTGGTTATGAGTGATCAGGCCTTAAAACTGTCTAGGCTGATGGTGCGAGCAGAAACTACAGAACAGAGAATAATGCTTCTTAAAATCTTGCAGGTATTGTGATGACTTCTTACATTGTAGCAAAGTGCTTGAATGCTATCACTTGCTTTGTATGCGATAGCATTGTTATTGCTACATGTGGTGTAATGCATAGATTTTTGCTTCAAATTATCTGACATCAAGTATCAAGTAGTGGTAACTAAAGGTAGTATTTTTACCTACGTGAAAATTTGTTTGACAGACAATACCTATGGGCCGCCTAGACTGCAAAACAGTCGTTTTTTTTTTTTGTGAATGCGCGAATTCTTGTGCGCGAAGAGCGAACCTACCACGCCCGCAGGGCGTGTGAGGCGAGAGAAAAAACGACTGTCAGTTTTCCATAGAACAACTTCATTCTGACCTGGGGGTCAAAAAATGTTGTTGAGGTGTCAATCAATTGACAACTCCACCGCATTAGGTGAGAAGGAAAATATTCCTGTCAATCTTCCTGGCATTGAAAACATAACTCCGCAGCGGAACAGAGCTGCTGAAACTTCGGTTTTCTCTAAGAAGTCGGTCATATATGATGGAAACGACCAAGGAAATTTGGTGAAGTACCGGTATGTTACACGTCGAAAGGATTGGAAGGCTGTTATCAATATTCTCTTTAAAATGAAGGAAGTCCTGAATGTTTTGTCCAAGGCTGTTCAAGCGGTGATTTCCCAAATAGCAGTTAGGGTCTTACAGTCAAAACGAAGTTCACAAACAGCCGCTATCTGCTCTTCTGTTATGCTTTTCAGCGAACAGATGACAATGATTGTCGGCCGTTCTGTATTCCTTGATCTGATTTGTTCTTTGCCAAAAAAAATAGTTGATAAATAAGGCTTTTACCAAACCCCATAGGCAGCACATGAAAAACATCCTTTCCTTCAAGGAGCGTCTCAGCAGCTTCCTTCTGCTCGGATTTTAAAACAAATCCCAATTCTATCGCGAGCAGATCCGAATCAACATCCTCCATTGTCCGCGAAAAGTTTGTACAATTTGACATGGCATCGAATATCTCTGATGAAGTGTTATAGACATGATGTGACATCTCACGTTATAATTTAGCCAATGGGAATTTCCCGTTGCTGGAGGAACAGGAAATTCAAAACGAATTTTATATATGCAAAGCAGACAGTCGTATTTTAGCCTCTCTCCCCAGTCTCACTCTATGTTTCCACCCTTGCTCCAGACCTTTCGCTTGACGAGACCTCGCATTTCGACCAAGCGCAAAATACGGCTGTTTTGCAGTCTATGTGCCACCTTACTGAAGAGACATGTCAATGTATTTTTTGCAGCATACCACTGACCAGTCATGTTTGAAAGCATTTCTAAGGTTCCAGGGTTTGTCTCTGTTGTGGAGCTGGATGGTTGATGGAGGGGGAAAGAAGGCTAAGCTCCAAAGAGAGGTAGTGTTCAATAGCTAATTTCTCCTTACAAATGGAGGGTCGTGGGTTCAAATCCCCTCTCGAGTCTTCGTTTCTCCCTTATTCACATTTGATATCTTGTTGTTGTTGTTTGTCCGTTAGTAAATTCCAAATGTGTTATGAGATTTAAGGAAATGATCAGCAGAGAAAAAGTCGTGATGACTTTAGAGATTCTCCTGACACTTTTCTTCATATCATTTTGGGTTTGTTTGTTTTTCCTGAGGGAAGAGGCCTTCTAGAAGAGAGGGTTATTATTGGAAGGGACTTTTTGCACTTGCCTTCAAAGTGGCTTGGACATTGCAGTAAAAGACAATTCAAGACATGTAACCTCAACATTCCATGGATCTTAACTTTTTTTTTTGGGGGGGGGGGGGAGCTTGAGGATGGGGTTGTCTTATTTGTAAAGAGGGCTTTTTATTATTCTCCTGACTATCATTATTATTATTATTATTATTATTATTATTATTATTTTATTTTTAGGGGGGGGATTTATGGTATCTGTGTGAATATGTGTAGTTCAGTAGTGAAGTGGCTGAGTGAAGAACTGGGGTGAGTTGCATAAAATTTAACGTTGGGCGTAACTGCTAATGCCAGACCTTCAGTATTTTAACGTCTGATGACAGCATTTACGCCCGCCATTAAGTTTTATGCAACTCGTCCCTGGTGAACATTTTCTGGAGTGGCAAACATGACAAGTTTTGAATTTGAAAGTTTGTTGCTTACTGACAAAATAAGTTAACATGACAGTCGTTTGAATTCTACTCTTTATTAGCTGTACAGTGAAGTATGGTTTTCTATGATTATTATCAAGCAGTTTTAGATTTTCAAGAAGTCTTCTCAAACTCATTAATAATTCAAAAGCCAAAGACAAAGGAAATCATGCACCGTGACGTGTTTGGAAATCTGATGAAAAATTCCTTGTTTTTGCATCCTTAATTTCTCCTTCAAAATCAGTTTGTTTGAGAAGTTATATGAAACACTCGCCACTGTGTTTCATCACAATATCAAAAACCTCAAAAATCGTCAAAAATACTCCACTGCGCGTTGTATTTTCAACTCTCTTTTCGGTGTTTGATATGTGATGAAACACTGTGTCTCGTGTTTGATATATTACATCTAACATAGTAAGTTATGATTATACATTTCTTGATTCACAGTTGCTTGAAACCCTAAAATACCTGCCAATTGCAACTAAGAACCAACTGGAGGACAGCAAGGTGATAAAAGTTGTGAGAAAATGGGCTTTGTTATCCTGCCCAATTGTTATTGAAAGGGGCTCTAGTAGTGGACAAGACTCGCATAACGACAGCCCAACAGATTCCGAATGCACAACTGGTCTGGATGATAATGACGATGAAAAGGACAAGAAAGTGAGTGTGAGCCCTTTGTTTGAGCGACAGTGTTCGAACAAGGATCAATCAGATGATGATTCTTTGGATGCTGAAGTAGCCAGCTTCACTGAAGAGAAATCTGGAGATGGCAGGTCTTTGAAGACCAAAATGGCTGCAGAGAGCTCGGAAAAATCTCCAGATGATCTTTCAGAGGATGACATCAAGTCAGAGGATGAACGGTTACCAGCTGATGAGGTTGGGCTGATGGCTAATGAGTTGCTGAAGTCCTGGAGTTTACTGAAGGTAATTTTAACTCTTTCATTAGCAATTTACAGTACTGCTCAAAGGTAATGTACCACTCTCCTGAGATGCGACTCTCGTCACCGGAGACAAGGCACTGTTATTGGGAGATGTGATTTGCTTCTCTAGAGACGTGACACTCGTCTCTCTTGATAGGCTGTAAAAACTGTTAGTACTAAGGCTTGACTTTTTCATGACATTTTCATGAGAATATCAAGTTTTCAGTATCAGTGTTGTTGTTACGGCACAATTCCTTTGAGTTAATAGGACTCCAGGGCCCAGTTGTTCAAAGCGTAATTAAGCTAATCCTGGGTTAACGTGAACTTTGATTCGAGTTTAATTACTAATCAATAAAGATTTTGCCAAGAGCTTTTTGTACCTCAGTTTTGGCACAGACTTTTCTTTACAATTAGCTTAAAATTAGCTTTGAAGAACATTCTTAGCAAGCGAGATGACAACCTCAGTTAACCTATAATCATGGATTAGCATTAATCGGCTTTCGAACAACCATGTTCAGATTATTCAGACCATCACCGGAGTGATCGACATTCAATTTAATCAAAAATATATAATTGCAGTCAGCATATGAATGGAGTGGTTTGACAATGGTTAAAAGACATTAAAATGGACATTTAAAATAACTAAATGTTTTGACTGGAAATCTTCAATCTTCATTGGTAGTAAATTGTCAAGTGGACTGGTGGCATGAAATAAGGAATATTGCGAGCCTGGGGATACCTTCCTGATAAATAAAAAATGAAAATGACCAGTAATTTTTTCTTTTACAGTATCAACAGATTTTTTTGCAGACAGGTAAAAAGAAGAACTGTAAAAAATTTCAACAAGGGCACTTATCTGGCTCCAAGTTTTCTATTATTTTCAGCAATGCTGCAAAATGAAGCATAAAGCTAAATGTCTTTTGTTATAAACAGAAGATGGGATGATAAGTCAAGCAAACAGGAATGAACCAAAACTGACCAATAACAGCAGAGTGTCATTTTCTCAAACCTCACTTATCTTAAACCTCCCAGGTTTTGCTT
Organism: Pavona decussata; assembly: GCF_977016875.1. Classification (NCBI taxonomy): domain Eukaryota; kingdom Metazoa; phylum Cnidaria; class Anthozoa; order Scleractinia; family Agariciidae; genus Pavona; species Pavona decussata. The sequence continues at coordinate 721,323 of NW_028145452.1, forward strand.
GGTCATCGAAAGTCATGGAATTTGAAATTTACATTCCTGGCCTGGAAATGTCATGGAAATTCGAAAAAAATTGTTTGGATCATGGAAAAGTCGTGGAATTTCTTTGTTTTCCCAAAATTATTTTTAGCTGATGGTTGAAAAGTAAAGAAATAATTTAAGAAACTTTGCATCAAGTATCAAAACGTTCAGCCAGTGGTGCATTTCACTCATGAGGGCGATTTAGACGGTACGATTTTGCCTACGATTTGTCGCATGCAACACGCTTATGCCATGCCTACAACACAAATCACGTCGTGTAAATCAACCTACAACATCCTTACGACAGACGCACACAACACGAAAAATGTCGTAGGATTTTAAAACATATTTTAAAATCTTACAACAATCGTAGGTAAAGGCAATGTTGAGTGGCGAGAGTTGTGTACAATTTTTACATGACGCAAGCAGCACGCGCTCTACAAATCGCATGCGACAGTCGTAAGAGAAAATCGTACCGTCTAAATCGCCCTATAGTTTTCACCATCCTCTTGTCAGCGGTTCACTTTGGTGGTCAATTTTGGGGTCATGGAATTGGATTAAAAGTCATGGACTTTCTTTCCCAATTTCTGTGTGAACCCTGTTCCCACTATCTTCCCACTCTTCAAAGAGCAAGGTAAAGATTGTGGCTGTGATCTACCTTGCTAATGGTAACTTTGCTGATCATTTCATTATTTTTGTAGGAAGTTTACAGAATACCAAAGAAATCTGTTACTCCTGTGAGTAAAGACATTGTTTGCTTTTAGATTTTAAGCTGGAGCCAGAGGGACGTGGGTGGGGAAGACGGGAAGGGGTGTTAAGATAAATCAGCAGCATTTTTATCATTTTGTTTCTATTGAAAATTGTGTAATATTATAAACAAATTTAGGCAAGTTTTTTCCCTTTTCAAAAATTTGGTTTGGTTTGCTTTTGAGTTTTAAACAGGAACTAGAGGAGCTTGGGTGGGGAAAAAGGGAGGGGTGTTAAGATTAATGACCGGCATTTAGCATTTTGTTTCTATTTAAAATTCTGTTTGAAATATAAACAAATTTAGGCAAGTGTGTTTCCTTATCAAAAAATGTTTTTTTTTCTCCTGTAACTAAAGAGATTGTTTTACTTTTGAATTTTAGACACAAACCAGAAGGGCATAGATGGGGAAAGTGGGGGAGGGGGATTGGGCGAAATTAAGTTAAACCATCTGTATTTAACATAATTTGAATTATAAATAAACTTTGACAAATTTTTTCCCTTTCAAAAATTTGGTTTTGTTTACAACATTAATGTTTAAGGTTATGTAACATTTTTCTTCTTAGGCAAAGCAGGACAGGATTGTTGAACTCTCCTTAGTGGCGGGAAGCCCAGCAGGTAAATCCTAATGATTGACAATAGTTATTTAACAATCATCCTGTAAAATCGCGCAGAATATCACCTGATACTTAGCTGGCGAGGTCATAGGCCGAGTTGGCTTAAATCAGGTGATATTCCGCAAGATTGAGCAGGATATTTGTTTTATTATTCAACACATGGATAACAAAGCACAGTTTTATTGCAGAAAAGCTGGAGACGATTTTTCTCCCGGACACACGAAATTACATAAATTGTATTGTAGGATACCTGTTGACTACAGGCGATGATTATTCAGTGCATCATGACCATATTTGGGCAGTGTTGCAATGTGTTTTATAATAGCACTTGTTATACAATGGGCAGTGTTAAACTTGCATTTTGATTGGTCTGGAGTAATATGTGATAAAAGTGCAGTAAAGTTGTTTTAGATCATAAATGACATAATAAAAACTAAATTTGTCCTCTCAAACTCCACGCAAATCATCAATACAATGAGTTTAGGAAACATTTCTAATTTTGTGCAGGATAATGGATTTCAAAACAAAGTATAGAACAAATAAGATTCCATTTGTCCATGTGCGAGTGTACCCTGATATAACACGCAAAGGACATCAAAACACAGTAAGGACATCGCTCACACTACTTGCCTTTGGCTTGTAACATACTTCTTTATTCTTACCATGTATTGACATGTATGTGTTACCAGAGTTCAGATGTACGTCCAAATGGGATCTACTTGTTAAAATTAATTAATCTATAACAACACAAAATAATATGAATCTGTACAGTACCAGTGCCCCTTAAATGCATACTTTTGTTTGATTTTGGTTTGCAGGAAGCACTGATGGTGATCATTCAAGGTGAGAAATGTTAAAAATTCTTATTTGTTTAGTGTGATGGAGGCCTGGGTGGTGGGGGAGGGGGGGGGTTTGTGTGGAGTACCCCACGAAATGTTTGGTGGGGGTGTGCGATTTTCCAAACCCGGACTGTATTTCAGACCTGGTATTAGAATCCATACCGGTTTTCAGACTTTCAAAACAAGACGCTTAAAATTGATACCCATTTCAGACCCAAAAGGCTCAAAAAATTAATATTTCAAGTCTAGCGCCCTAAACCCCTGGACCCCGGTAAAGGGGGGGGGGGGGGGTACTCAACAGACGCTTGGGTAGGGAGGTGCTGCCAGGGCATTCAAACCCTGACCCTGTTTAAGACACAATTCTCTGATTTCCCTATCCTGTTTAAGACAGAATTCAAAATTTTCAGACCCTATTTAAGACATTTAACCCAAAATCACACCATAGAATGAAATAAGAATAAACTAGTTTCTTGTTTTAGCCATTAGGTCATGTAGCGATATCCTGTTTAAGACAGAAAGTGATGAAATAGATACCCCGTTCAAGACAAAACACCCTGAAAACCATACCCTATCGGGCCGCACGTCCCCGTTAAGGTCATATAAGGGAGTACCCCCCCCCCCCCCCGGCCTGGACCATGCCACCTCCTTACAGTTTGAATACAATTCACTTGCAAGTCTGAGACAGCCACATGTAGCGTAATGATATTAATGTTTAGTCCAAGGGCAGTTTCCATTATTTTGTCGTAACTGGCCGGCCAGATCAATTATTTCACAAATGGAATGCATAAATTTGAATGACAATTTTTATACCACTTTTTGGTATTCCTTTAAAATGGAGCATACTACTCTCAGAATGTGCCATTGTGAAGAATTCAAAACAGTCAATCAAATGGGTAGACTCCATTTACTGACCGGCCAGTCCAGCCAGCCAATTCTGGAAAGTGGAACCACCCTGAGGTATGCTTTTGGTGTGTTATTCTCTAGGACTCCAGTAGAACATATATGTTCCCCGGCAAGACTAGACACAATCATGAAAAGTCTTCGTAACTCTCCAAAGCCCCTGTTTCCTGTGGAATCTAGGACTCCACCAGCATCTCAAGGCTTCTCTACCTCTAGTGAAGAGACTGACATACAAAAAGACCCTGAAGTTGGACATCCTCAGCCACAAGCAGCTGATTTTAGCTTGTTAGAGTTTGGTGAGGATGTGGAAACTAAAGACAGTTCACCTGCTGATAAGACAGAAGTTTTTCCAGTATCAGACATTGCTGAGACGTCACAGGATGCGAAATCACAAAATAGCATGCAGACATTTGGTTATCAACAGCGAATGAACTTCAATGTGGACCAAGGGTTTGGTTTCTTTCAGCAGAAACCTGGAAAAAACAAAAGGAAAAAGAAGAAGTGGGCCCAAATGCAAAATTATTTCCAGCAAAAGGAAAGAAATGTCCAGGGTTCAGGAGATGTTAAGTTTGGAAATTTTAACATGAACCCACAACCCAACTTTGGCCAACAGCAAAGCATGACTCAGTGGAGGGGTCCATCTCAAGGTATCCAGAACGTAACTCAAAATTACCAAGGAAACCAGTTCTTTTGCGGTGGACCTGTGGGACTTGATCGGGGTCCGAGACCCCAAAATATGGCTCCTGGTAATTTTGTAGGAAATTTCTCGCAGCAAGGACCATCATTTCCTAATTTTAATGTTCCTCCTCCCAATATCCCTCCTATGGATTTCTTTCGCAAGGTTCCTCCGCCAAACTTTCCACAACAAAATCAAGCGCTGATGATTCAGCAACTGCAACAGAATCCCCTCATTCTACAACAAACTGTGCCGCCGCCTCCTCTTCAGGCTAACCAGCCACCGTTCTTTCCGCCAAACCAACAATCGCCTTATAACAGACTTCCTCCTCCGCCACCTTTTCAATCAAATGTCCCAACACCACCAGCTTCACAGTTTCCACAGACTAGTGCCATACAACAACAACAGCTTCCTCAAGGTAACCAGACTGCTTTCCCCTCGCAGCAGAATCAGTTCCCTGCTTTTAATTCTCCAACGACACCGCATGTCGACATCTCTCCAACTAAACAGCTAACTCCTCAGGGAAACGTTCCTGTGCCCAGGCAGCATCACGGTGATCCTTCAGAAGCTGTGTCACATTCAGAGGTAGAATCGTTCCCAGCTGTCACTACATCGTCACTGGAGACATACAAATCCAGAGACGAATCAGAACCCTGTACCCCTCCACCTGTAAAACATAAACAAACACATCTGCCACCCCACTGGAAGTCGGCAACAGACCCCCAAGGGAAAGTTTACTATTATCACACACAAACACGGTGAGTAATAATAAGCCATTAGTATAGAGCATTTTCCGATTGAGTGTCAAAAGTAATTTTGCAGTTGCTGTGATGGTGCTGATAATTAACTATTGGTACTGTTATCAACTTGAAAAAGTGTACACCATACCAGATCTCTTTGCGACTAGAAAGCCTCGAGAACCTTTTGAGTCCAACGAATATGGCCAAATAGCTTACATTATATCAGAAGCATATTGTATGGGTGCTTACCATTTACACAAACCACCTAGATGGAAATTTTCGGCATTACTACGAAATGATTTAGCTTGTCTTAAAAGAAGATGAATAACATGCAAAATGTATGAACATCAGCTGTGAATCCCAAACGGAGCAACAAAAATGCATCACTTTGACCAGAAGCCCATAATTTCAGAAGTACTCCAATGGAATGATGTGTACCATTTGATTTTCCAACTGGAATTTCTGAGTTTTCCATGTAAATGGTAAGCACCCAGGGTCTTTACTGTGAGATCTTATGGTTAGAAACTTCCCATAACAAGGATATGGTAGTTAAGACTGTTGCCCCACTATTTATAGGAAAACTCAGTGGGATTTGCCCAGATGGGAAAGCAGTCCATCATCAGAAGAGGAACATCCTGCCAATGTAACAGGAGGTGAAGGAACTAGCATCATAACACATAGCTTCCCAGACATAGAAGAGGTGAGATATGTAAATGCTTCTTTTGATTGACACACTGTCTTTGGAAGCTGGCAGCTGGCTCTTATGAATGAAAACTGCAGTAAAAGAGACCACTTACTCAGGGTTTGAAAGTCATTTACAGGAAACAGTCCTGTGGGGCTTATTTTACTTTATAGACCTTTTTCATAAATTAATGGCGGCCGATAAAATTAATATTTGTTATCCTTTTATTTTTATGATTATTAGCCTTACTATATCCATCTATCGTGCGGACTGGGTTTCCGGTCGTATGCTCCCCAGACGCCCTTCCATTGCTCTCCGACATCAGACCCTTGAGCTCCTGTTTGGTTGTACCTGAATAGTGACAAAGGGTCTTGAGATATGAAAGTTTTACTGAATTTAGATTTAGTTCCCTCAAAATGAAGTCAGATATCCTCACTATCCTCGTTAGCATGTGCAAAATTCGATAGAATTTTTACTTCAAGTAATGTTTAAAACACAAGCAGCAGTGTTTTATCGGGATTTAAAACCAGGAGGCGCAGCCGAGTGGTTTAAGACCCGATAAAACACGTGCTGCGAGTTTTTTTATCGGCTTCAAAAACATTCCTGGAAAAGCGTGTGTCAAGAGAGTTCATAACAGTGATGCTTTTGTGAACGTTGGAAATTAGCTTACGAGAAAAACATTAAACATCGCATACTAATAAGGCGGAGGTTTTATCGTGTTTTACAATCACTGCACGTGATGTTTCATCGACCATTTGATAGGTCAATGGGTTTATGAATTATTAATGAGTTTTGAAAGTGAGGTGGGGCTAATTAACTTGCATATAAAAGAATAAAGAATCAGCCGCCAGGTCAATGACTGTCTTCTTTTTGCTGAAAGCTATATATACTTCTTAATGTAAATTGAAATTATTTTAGAAACCTGTCTTGCCTGATGGGCCAATCCCTTTGTAGGACTGCATGTATAAATTTTTGAATAGATTGAATAAAGATCTGTAGCAGAAGTTAATTTGAAATGCCCAGGAGAGGAGGGGTTGTCCCCTCCCCCCTCCCCCGGGGATGTTGAAGTTTCGAATTGGTCGGCATATAACTGGTAATGAAGTGGTGACTTGCTTTTTGCTAGCAAATATGCCAGTGACATCAATTTGTTTGCCCTGGTCGCAAGTTTCTTTGCATAAACTGCCAATCAAAACGCTAATATTGGGCAGGGCAGAATTATGTGTAAGTGTATTACAAGCTTGGCTTCATTAGGTAATCGGTTAGCATTGCCTGTCATTTGGCGGCCCTGTGTTACATTTTCATTCTGACTTTGAACTTTATTTGTTTGACTCATTCCAGGTTTCTTCACCAAAACCAAAAGTGAAGAAGACTCCTAGCACGCCCCCAGGGACACCCCCTGAAAGCCCAACTCTTTCATATACCACAGCTGCAGCGGATACCACGGCGCACCGCAGGGAGGAGCACATACATGGAGAAGATGCTTCATCTGGCTCCACATCACATCACAGCAAGATTAAAGAAATGTTTAGAATGAAGGTCAGTGGCTCGCTGTAACACAATATTACTTAACATTGAAAGCACTTGGCGCTTCCCGAGTATAAATCTGAGAATAACTCAACAATCTCGAACGAACTGCATTGTTGATTTCAAACTTGCAACGTTTAATTGTAATTTTTCAACCGTAGCCTCATTTTTTTATAGTAAGTAGTTAATTTATTGAACAAACTAAACATGTTATAATGCGTTACAAATTAAGTTATTGTGCACGAAGAAAAAGTGTTACAACATAGATATCAGATAATGTTCCTGTCTTGTCATTCCTGCATGTGTACAAAGCTAGGGGAAAGGGTAACGTGGTCACGTCAAGCTATTTGTCTATTTTAAGCTGAATAATGAGTTTGGATATAAATTCAGAGATGTCTACTTTCTTTTGCATTGTTTTACACGCATAATGCTACTGCTTTGCATATAACAGAAGACGTGTCTTCAACCGTAGCCTCATAATTCTTAAAAATGTTTTCTCTTCTGTTTCCAGATTGTTCTGTGGCCTTTTGAAGGCACAATTGTATAAACTTGTTCTTCAGCTGAAAGTTTGTAAACTTTTAGAGAACAGAAGATTATATTCCCCGAAATTTGGTATTCCTGTTCGCTTTCTGGAAATGCTAGCTGAACTTGTTTCTCACTTTGAATAACACCTTGCCATGCTGAAAACATAAGCAATGTTTTTCTAGCATTGCAAAAGTTTGACATTTTATCAATGAAAGAAATTTCTAGTTTTTCGTAAAAATTTAATCGAAAATTCTTGAGTTGATTAAGGCTGACCATACGGACATTTCTCGGAAATGGACAATTGTGTACCCTGTCTCTTTGTGGAATACCGTTAATTAAGGACGGTGCCTACTAATACAGGAGAATTTTTTCGCGGTTTATGACTATGCGGGAAAAGCAGATCTTACCAAGGGCTATTGGAATCCAAAAAGAAAATTGGGGGTAACCGTGCATTTTTCAGACAATTAAGCAACAATATTTCTAAGAGGCGCCAAAATATAAAGCAATGTTTGGCAGTTTTTGCTAACTTGAAGTTTAATTATCTCTGAAAAATGCATGGCTACCTCCAATTTTCTTTTTGCGTAAACCAAGAGCACTTGCTAAGTTCTGCTTTCTTCGCTTAATTTTAAACCGCGCAAAAATATCCCTGTATTAGTGGACACCACCCAAAGGAAACCCGAGTATCTCGAGATGCGCAGAACGTATGCGCGGTAACAAAAGTAGGCACCGTCCTTAATCTAGTAGAATTAAAGCAGTCAGTTCAGGGCAGATCTGATCCACTTCTAAGCTACTGAAGTTTAAAGATTAGAGATTGCTGGAATCATGGTAGACACATTCTCTCTCTCGCTCTCTCTTGATTATGTTCATCAAGGAAGCCATTTTTGCATGATGAAAGTTCGCTATCGGTTTAAATAGTAATTTACGGTTATAATAATCAACGGTTTTGTATTTATCATTTAACTGACGTTTCATTTCGATTTTTCCGCAGCTCTCCAACGTAGTTGTAAATTGCCTTAATCCATTCTTTAAAGTAGACTGTAAATCAGGCCGGATCCTGAATACAGAAGATTTCAAGTATTTAGCTAGGAAGGTGAGTTGAGGCTTCCATAACTGGTTCAAGCCCTTGTCTTCCATGATTTTATCTGGGGTGTGAATCCACGGGTCCATTTATCATACTCACCAAAAGTTTTGGGGTAACCGCGCATTTTTCAGACAATTAAGCAACAATATTTCTAAGTGGCGGCAAAATATAAAGGAATGTATGGCAGTTTTTCCTAAATTGAAGCTTAATTATCTCTGAAAAATGCATGGCTACCTCCAATTTTCTTTTTGCGTAAACCAAGAGCACTTGCTAAGTTCTGCTTTCGTTGCGCAATTTTAAACCGCGCATTAAACTATGCATTAAACTATTTTTTAAAACAAGAAAAAATCGCTTTTGTATTGATTGGAAGTAGTTTTAGTTTGTTACTCGTAATGTTTTCGTCGTTTCAGCTTTGAAAAAATATAAAAAATTGGATTGCCGGTAACAAAAATAACAACAAGATAGTATATCCCCCTTGCTTGTGGACTTGCTTTTAACCTCCCCCCCCCCCCCCTTCCCCCCCTCCCCACCGTTCCTCTCCCTGACCTAAACCTCCCGTCTCTTCCGACCTTAACCCATTGTCCAAACCATCATTGGACCCCCTTAATCAAGATGCACAAGGTTATTCTAGCTATTGAACATTCAAATAACTTTACAGTGAATGCAATCTGATAGATACCTTTTCTTAACCTTTTGGCTAATTTCTTCTTTTTTTTCCCTTTAGTTGACACATGGAATTCTGATGAAGGAGCTCAGCCACTTAAAAGACGAGGAGACGTTGCAGTGCAACGATTCCGTTAAAATCAAGACAAAAGAATATATTCGATCATATATGAAAAAATTTGGTCCTGTTTATAAAAGAACATAACTGTGGGTTTTATCTACTTCAATGTACATATTGTAAAACCAGCATGCACTCATTTTATCGTTTAAATTATTTTATGGTTTTAGCTCGTTAATGTATATATGATAGAAAGCACGTAATTCGCTCAGTTTCCGCTCGGCGATAGTCGAGTAAGAGAGAACATGCAAATGCGCGCATAAATTGCTTGCCGCGTGGAACTGACGCGTCTCCACGCGACACCTTTAGCACTCGCGCGTCGTCCTCGCGTGTTGTCGCTCAACTGTCTCTGAGTGGAAAGAGGGCTTGGTCACTGCTCTTAGTGCAGTAGCACGTAGGTTTAGTGCCTACTTTGTGAATCACGGGGGACAAGTACGACGACACTGGGATTTCAGACCAAAATACAGCTCCTTGTGTGACTGCTTATCTATCGAACGGAAGAAACTTGCACCATTGGTTTGAAATGTGAGAAGCAGTTTTCTGTCTTCCGTGATTTGTAAGGTTAAATGTGTGTTAGACTTGGTTCGGTTGCTTCTTCTTAAAATTCTTTAACGTTATAGCAAGTCTTATTCGTTCCTCTTGGTTGGGGTTAGCGCACTGTGAAAATGTGAGTAATTTGTAAAAACATTTTAGGAATTTTAGACTTATTTTCTTGGAAAAAAACCAGGTTGTATTTTTGTGATCGTTTTGTTTGCACTCTTTCCCTAAACTTTTTTTATACCTCTTCGCAGCGAAAAGTCTTTTTGTATTATTTTCGCATGCTTGAAATGTCTTTGTTCGCATTTTCTCCGGGTACTTTGCCCCAGGTATTACAAGCGTTTTTCGCCCGCTTCTTGCAATGCCTTGGAAATTTTCTTATCGTCGCTACGCCTTGTGGGTAGTCGTGTAACGCATTTTGACGCGTGACCGCCCACATTAGGAAGCTTTAGCAACGACGACGGCGACGGCAGCGAAAACGTCAATATTAAAATGAATTAGCGTTTTTTCAATTGTCGTCACGATTATTCTAACTCCCTTTAAATGTCAAATGTAGGTGAAATTTCCTGGAGTTGAATTCTTCGAGACCGCACCCAAGTTTAGGAAGATAAAGAAAAATTCGTCGTGTGTTGACGTCCTCCATTAAACTTCCCATCAGTAAATTTCACGTCCTAGTCGTGCAGTGATGGCAAAGAAGTGTAATGCACGTGCAGAGTTGTTGTTTTGGTTTTTAAACCTGTTGTTTTTTTTGACGTTCTCGTCAAGTCCTTGCCAAAGCTCCCTATTTATGGGCAGTGACGGAGACATTAAATTTGTCACAGAAAGTCGATTCAATATTGCGTTAGTTTCCTTTATATCATGCCAGTATTTTTTTTATTACTGTGTCAGTTAGTATAAAATTCTAATCTTGAGCCTTAAATACTCGGAAGTCACAACTGTTCTTAATTTATTTTCAGACCCAGATTCAGTTTAGACAGCAATAAACGTACTCTCCCTTGTCACTACAAGTTTGTCTTGTGTATGTTTGAAGTCGTCAAATAGGCGTCGTGCTGGTGAGGGACTTTTGAAGTTGACATTTTTTCAGGAGTATCCAACAAGACCATTTTTAAAGTAAAATACTTCGAATGGTGGTTTTACGTATGTGAGAAGGTATAATTTTTTTAATTTTTTCGTGGTTGGAACGTCCATCTATGTAACCGATTGTTATTTTGCTTCTTCCTTTGCATGGCCACGAAACTTGATTCCAAGCAGCAAAACGCTCTTTTTCCAGTTCAACATGAGCAAGAAAACAGTGAAAGCTGACAGAGGACAATATGGAGGTTGCGAAAAGCGTCAGCTTTCCACAACTGTTTAGACTTTCTCCAACAACAACATATCATACTGGCAAAAATGACGCGGTAAAGCCTGCCGCACACTTGAGGAAAGAGCTGAGCAAACTGCCTCGCGAAGCGATTAGCTCAGCTGTGTCCTCAAGTGTGCGGTTGAGTTTTCGTGAGTTTTTCGCCTCGCGAGGCCGTGAGGAAAATATCTATCATGTTTGATATTTGAGATTTCCCCTCGCGAGGCGAAATTCTCACGAAAACTCAACCGCACACTTGAGGAAACAGCTGATCTGATTGCCTTGCTTGGCCTCGCGAGGCAGTTTGCTCAGCTCTTTCCTCAAGTGTGCGGCTTTTTTCATTCATTCAACCGTAGCAACGCACGCAGCACCACCGTTTTGGCGCCTTTTTGAGTTTACTGTGAGAGTCATGTGATCAATATGCCGTTTATTCCAACTTTCCCCGTCTTCTTTCAATTGTTACCTTTTTGTTGTGAGTCAGAGTCTAATTCCTTAAACGTGGGCACTAAGGAGATATTCTCTGGCAGAATTTTAAAATTTGGACGCCATTTTGAACGGGTAGAAAAAAAAATTCGTTTTCTCCACGCGCGATCCTGGCCATTTACAAGCGTGCGCGCACGCGCGTATGGCGGAATTTTTTTCTAAAAATAGATTTTTCGGTACAACACATGAAGACAAGCCCACAAGTCAAAATGGCATCTCGTTACGGTCTCCATCCCTGATTATGGCTCCTGTTATGATCTCCAACCCAACTTTGGCTTTCTTTTTTCATGATCGTTCGAAGGAAATTTCGCCTCATTTATCGCTTCACGGACAGAAAAAAAGAAAAACCCAATTTCTAGCTTGGTGGTATTATCCACCGTTTGCGGCACTTTTCCCATGCAGCCACACAAGATTTGGAACTTTTTTCATTATTTTGCTCTTCTGTCACCCCACCCTACTAGAGATAAAAATGTCGCTGTGCAGCCCGCGTTTTATTTTCCCGCCCTTTATCTCTCCTGCCCAGTTGCCAGCCAATCAAAAGCTCTGTAGCAAGTGACCTTCCAGTAACTGTTCCAGTTTGCTTTGGAAAAATTTTATCGTCTTTGTTTTTCTCTGAGCTGTTGCTTTATACCGTTGTATTTTACTAACGTTTTACTTCAAAGTTTGCCCTTGAGTTTTAAGTTATACGTATTGAAAGTCACCGTGCAACCCACTAGAAGACATTTTGGCTGCAGTTTGAAAGAGTTATTAAGAAAGGAGGTGAGAGATAATCTTTTCTCAAGGTTAGAAGTTTTTTTGGGAGTAATGGAGCCATGTAAAAACTGACAAGGACAGCAAACTGTACACATTCAGTACACAAAGAAAATGGGAGAAATTCTCGCTTGAATTAATGTTTCCATGAAGGACAAATGTATTTTTACGGGCCCTTTAGAAACAAAAACAAACATTCTATTCATATTGTAGATTGACAGATTGAGTTCAACTTAAAGATGAACAACTCTTTGTCAGAATACGAACTTTTGCGTCTCAGAAATATCAAGAGGAACCATGAATTCATGAAAAGTCTGGGTAAGTTAGAAAAGCAACTCTTACATGTTATATCTGAACGAAGTGAAGCCAGTAAGCGCGGTACCATAAATAAGCCGAAAACATTCTTTCGCTCCTTTTTCTCCTTAAATTTCAATTGTAACTGATTCTCCGTTAATTATTTCCCATTTTACAGGGTGTCAAAATTCACACTGTTTTACATGGAAAGTTCAGAAACAAACTAGAAATTGAAAGAAGTTTGACACAGGTATACTCGGAAAAGAAATTCCGAGTTCTTTTTTACAGAAGTCGAACCTGTGACAGTCTCCTAGCTAACTAGTAATCAGAAGGTCATTTTATAGGTTCGACTCCTGTTACGAGAGCTTGGTTCTTCTTTTTTCGAGAATACCTGTGTCAGATTACTTTCAATTCCTAGTGTCTGTATCACTCACTGAAAAAAAAAACCTCTATCAAGCTACAAATAATCTTACTACAAGACCTCAAGTGTTCCTCTTCTTCTTATTTTTCAACATTTATTTTTCCAGGACTTCCTGTTCCCGCGGTTCCAGCTGGACGTCCTTGCCGCACTCGTAAAACACCTGTTAAAAAGCGTAAGACCCTATCCACCGGTCATGACAGTGAAAGTTCAAGTGAGGATAGCGATGATAGCGATGAAGATTGGGTACCTGGATCAACGAAAGTTAGGAAACGAAATAAAATGATCAAGAGGTTCATTCCAGGTAGTACACTTGCTGGTAAATTTACAAATCGTATTATTATGCAGAACGACTTAGAAGATAAATGACATGAAAAGCTCTAAGCCTCGTGGTCTTATTCATTTTGAGGCTTCAATTTATTTTATTTATATATTATTTTCCAACAGAAGGGAATATTTTGAGGGGACTTTTATTTGCTTTCATGGAGCTGTGGGATGGGGAGGGGGGCGCTTAAACATAGCGGTATAAATAGGGTAGACGTTTCCACAATTCCATTGCCATTTTTAGCTTACCACAGTAATATTTGTCTGTACACTAAAGACCGAGTTTTCCTAACTGATCAACGTTTTCTTGACCATTGATAAACCTGAGTTTCGAAGAATTCTTTTGTCTTTTTTTCCGGTAGGTAAGGTGCGGGCACGGTTTAATAGACGTGGGTGGGTTTTTACATCTGACCTTCACAAAGGGAGGCTCAAACAATAGAGCAGGGAAGGGGCTGCTTAATAGAGCTTTAGTAGTATTTTCAGTAGAGTTTAAGAGGGCCTGTCTTTGTTTAAATTTTCTCATGGGATCACTCTACTAGATCTGTGATTATCCGATTGATGTGTAATGTTCTTATTCCGAATATCCTTGTGTTCTTCTTGCAGATTTCAGACCGAAACCTCAGACAGTTCCTTCAATGAAAGGGAAAAATAAGTCTAATAAAGTGGGAATGATAATTAACGATAACTAATGATCTCTTAATTTAAAAGTACTGTATCAGCATGTTACAATTATGCCTAGTACTCGTCTGTATCTAGAAAGAATATTTGTTCCATCTTGCTACATCCCTTTGCAAAGTCAAAATTGCCAAACTCCATGAAGTTGATGCGAAGTCTACTCATTCTTTTTTGTTTCGTTTTTCTTTTTACCTTGATCTTGCGGAAGTTGCAGGAGCAGAATGAAGAAAATGAATCAAGTGCGTTCGATGATCTGGGTAAACTGGGAGAAGAGATGGACTTCTTGCCAGAAGCAAAACTTGCCGTTATTGGAAACCAAAAGAAAAGGCCAAAAGTTACAAACAAGAAGGGCCAAGAAGTGAAGCGTATTCAGTATGCTACCCGAGGAAAAAAATACAGTTACTGCGAAGCTGAGGTTCCAGATGATGACCACTACATTTGTAAGCTGTTTGTAATTGCTTTTGTTTTAAAAATATTCTTTCCTTAACCGCATCAGTTAAATTTGATGCACTGGTGTTTTTGCGATCGTGTACAGTATAATTTGAACTGAAGAGACCTTTTCTTCGTAACAAAGAAGGTGAAGTATAAATATATTATTCTTCGTTTTTAAATGCATGTTTTCAGATTGTGAGGATTGTCAAGACCTCCATTACGGTGAATGTCCAGTGCATGGCCCGTTACAGATCATAGAAGACGAATGTCACAAGGAAAACTCCACAATAACACCTGCAGTGGCTTCGTTACCAACAGTTCTCAAAATCCATGAGTCGTCTATTCCTGGAGCAGGTTTAGGGGTGCTCAGTACCTCTTCGGTCCCAAAAGGAGTGCGATTCGGACCCTACAAGGGAAAGAAAACTGGGTGGGAGAACATAACAGATAAAACAAATACGAGTTACATGTGGGAGGTACCGTGAAACCATCATCCATATTTTATATATAGTACAGTGCAGTGTTTTTCTTTCACGTAATGCAAAATTGCAAACAATATATACACGTCTGATATGGTTTCATATGAAACGTGAAAGTAAAACATTATTATTTATACAATGAACTGTGTAAAACTCGCGTTTTGATTGGTCTAGAGGAGTGTGTGATTAGAGTATAGACGCACGATTGACGTCATCGAGTAGTGTGACCGGCGCACGTGATCAGAGTCTAGAGTCCAGCCAGAGTGACTGGTCAACAAAGTTTTGCAAACTGTTTTTGCGAGTAGCGGACAAACACAGGCAAATTTTCACAGGAAAGGAAAACTGACCAATAAAAAAAATTGGACAAAGACCGTTGAGAGTGATCTCAACCAGGACAAAAAAGCTAGAACTTTGTTGTGACGTGAAAAGGAAGCAAATATTTGTCGAAATATGTCGCCGATAGAAATCCGGTAATGGCGAGTAATCGATCACAAATCGCGGTGAAGCGACTTACATGCTGTAATATTTTGGGGTCAAGATTTCCCTCTGGAATGAAGGTTAGTTTTGAAAATATTGTTAGTGAAATTCTTTCGGATTATACTCCAATTTAGAAGATCATAATTGCATGTGTGTAGTAATCTAAAACTGAGTTTGCTGGAGAGTTTTTGACTCAGCTCAGGCAACGCGATGCTCGCTTACGAAATGTGTTGAAATGTTTTGGGTTTGTACTCTGATAACGCACAGAGGACGTCAAAACGTGGTGAGAACATCAGTCACGCTACTCGCCTGCCGCTCGTTGCGTACTTCTTCGTTCTCACCACGTTTTGACGTCATCTGTGCGTTATCAGAGTACATACGCACGGCAAAATGGAATCTATTTGTTAAATTGTTCTTTGCCACTAGAAGTGGGTTCAAGTACATGAAGTTATTGTCGTCCATTGGCAAGAGTGCTACGTATGCAGATACTGTACTTGTAATACATTTGTAATATTTGTGCTAGAGAAAAGCGGCTGTTCAATCCTAAGCACCCAATGGGGTGCAGCAGATTAGTGACAATAACACGGCTTGGTTTTATGTTTCTTGATAAGGTACTCATGATCAAAGCCGATGAACCAGTGGCTTTCGCCTTATGTGTCAATGCAACCCATTTATGTCTGACAACTGTCGACAACAACAACAACAACAACAACAACAACAGCAATATGCTAGACAACTCAAGACGCATAGAACCTTAACAAACTCAACATTTAACGCATTTAACCCCAAAGTTGAAGGCAAAGTCTTACCTTTTTGACAAAGAAAATAAGGCCCAGCACCCTGAAAATTTCTTTTTTTCTTTTTTAAAATTTTTAATTCAGGCTGACTCGAAGTTCTTGATCGAGCACTCTAGGGCCTCTACGTGGGTAGTCGTAAACTGCTGTTTGTGTCGGATGGGATAGTCATAAGGTTAATGGTACACTACCAGGGTAACGTTATAATGACGACCCTGTCAGCGTTATAGCAAAGTGAGAAGAAGTATGAACGTTTTTTAAATCTAGTCTTTAAACACGATCGAATACACGATCACTGATTAACTTATTTTTATATTATTTTTACAGATTGTAAAAGATGGCAAGTTCAGCCATTTTTTGGATGGTCGAGATGAATCCCATGGTAACTGGATGCGCTTTGTTAATTGCTCTCGTTGTGAGGACGAACAGAATTTGGTAGCCTTTCAGTTTAGAGGCGAAATTTACTACCGCACATACAAACCTGTACACCCAGGAAAAGAATTATTGGTGTGGTACGGAGAAAAGTACGCCAAAGACTTGGGGATATCAGCTGATGATAATGACGATGGGGAAAACGGAAAAAGTAAGTATTAGTTATCAAGTCATTATTTGAGTACAGTATTGAGTAATTATTTAAAATTTTAACCATGACAACATTGATCAGGAAACTATCTTCCTAGCAGTGCTCTTTTCTTTAGCTGTTTGGGTTTTGAGCATAAGGCACGCAGCAAAACATTATTTCTTGGTTGTTTTTATTAAAACAATTACTCCACACTAACGCTTGTTGGATATGGGTGATTATAGCCTATAGATAAAAAAAAAAAGAAAGAAAGAAAGAAGGAATTCAAAGAAAAACGTGATTAAATGTGAATAAATAAGATATCTATCTTACATTTTTCGGAGAACTTTTAAAGGTACTATTTAGTGGCATTTTATTCAAGAAATTTCGCTGATGGAAGTTAGGTAAAATTGGCAAAATGCCTCAAAAGGAGAGGAAATCCCGTTCTATGATCCAATCCAAAGCTGTATTTTTTTCTAAAGAGATTCACGTACTTTTGCTCTCAGGTAATGGCTACACATGTGAGGGCTGTGACAGGATGTACACTTCTTTAAACTTTCTGCAGAGACACAAGCGTTTCTGTTTGACTCGTACAGTTAAGAGGACATGGGACTGTGAAAAGTGTAACAAAAAATTCGCATCATTAAGTTATCTAAAGATTCACGTCTGTACGCATTCGGATGAAAAGATATATCAAAATGAGAGACAGATACACCAGTCTGGCAGTCCTACCAAATATCCCCGCACTGACACAAGTGAAAAGCCATATCAGTGTAGAAAATGTAACAAGGCGTTTAACACGTTGGGTAGTCTGACCGTGCACCTCCGTACTCACACAGGTGAAAAAGCACATCAGTGTACACAATGTAACAAGGCGTTTAACCAGTCTGGTGATCTGGCCAAGCACCTCCGTACTCACACAGGTGAAAAGCCATATCAGTGTACACAATGTAACAAGGCGTTTAACCAGTCTGGTGATCTGGCCAAGCACCTACGTACTCACACAGGTGAAAAGCCATATCAGTGTACACAATGTAACAAGGCGTTTACCAACTCCAGTAATCTGGCCAAGCACCTCCGTACTCACACAGGTGAAAAGCCATATCAGTGTACACAATGTAGCAAGGCGTTTAACAACTCCAGTCAGCTGACCACGCACCTCCGTACTCACACAGGTGAAAAGCCATATCAGTGTACACAATGTAACAAGGCGTTTAGTGACAATAGTGCTTTCCATCATCACCTCCGCACTCACACAGGTGAAAAGCCATATCAGTGTACACAATGTAGCAAGGCGTTTAACAACTCCAGTCAGCTGACCACGCACCTCCGTACTCACACAGGTGAAAAGCCATATCAGTGTACACAATGTAACAAGGCGTTTAGTGACAATAGTGCTTTCCATCATCACCTCCGCACTCACACAGGTGAAAAGCCATATCAGTGTAAACATTGTAACAAGGCGTTTAAACAATCCAGTAATCTGACCACGCACCTTCGTACTCACACAGGTGAAAAGCCATATCAGTGTACACAATGTAACAAGGCGTTTAACACGTTGGGTAATCTGACCACGCACCTCCGTACTCACACAGGTGAAAAGCCATATCAGTGTACACAATGTAACAAGGCGTTTAACACGTTGCGTAGTCTGACCGTGCACCTCCGTACTCACACAGGTGAAAAGCCATATCAGTGTACACAATGTAACAAGGCGTTTAACCAGTCTGGTGATCTGGCCAAGCACCTACGTACTCACACAGGTGAAAAGCCATATCAGTGTACACAATGTAACAAGGCGTTTACCAACTCCAGTAATCTGGCCAAGCACCTCCGTACTCACAGAGGTGAAAAGCCATATCTCTAGTAACAACTCTAGTAATCTAACCACACACCTCCATACTACATGCAACAAGGCGTTAACAGCTCTTGTGATTGTACCAGGCACTTCCGTACTCACACAGGTGAAAAACCATGTCAGTGTACACATGTCAGAATACACATGTTTTAATTATTGATTTTATTGACAGGACTTTGTCATCATGTTTATTTTTCTTTTTATTAAATAAAGAAATTTAAAAACCATGAGATATAGATGAAGAGTCTCTGCCCATCAAAACGACATCAAAGGATCGCTGGGTGCATTCCTATTTCTGCTTATAGGAGTAACATGATACACGAAATAACAGAACAAGTTCTGCCTATTCTGAAGTACCTAAAACCGACTCCGAAAAAATCCTTTCCCCCAGAGGAGCCTATATGCCTTCATCTATGCCAGGTTTGATGCTCACCGAGCTTTGGAAGACATCATGATAAGCAATGCCATACTGCTTATCCTCAGAATATCAATAATGGAACTGCACATGCGGAGTAAAGTTTTTTTCTCGTGTCGCTAGCGCGTGATGAAAATCACACGCATAGCCTCGGCTTTAGCGCTTACTGAACTCAGTTAACGTGCGTAGGTGGGTTACCCATGTCAATAAAATAACCAATACAAGAGATCATGATTTAAATGTTACGACTAATGAATGGTTTGGGGATATTGAAAAGATTGTACCACACCAACTTTTAGTCTGTAAAAGCGGAGGCCTTGCCACAGCTGTTGCCAGGTTGTTTCTTTGAGGCTGTTGGGTGACTTCAATTGCAAGAGGCCGAAAAGGCGTCTTCCACCAGTTTGTGATTTGTTTTTACGTAAGCCATTATGAACCGTTTATACAGCGCGGGCTATCAAAGTTTTTTTTACCCATGTAAGGAAAAGACAGTTCATACTTAAAATGTACGACATGGTGGAAATCCACCTCCAAAGGCTCCGAAATGTGAGGAAAGAGAGAAAGAAGCCACGCTTCCGTTGTTTTTTGGTTCACCAGGGGCGCTCTGTAGTTAGCCAAATTTTTCTGTTGCAAAATGAGGGAACTTTGCGTGACAAATGGAAAGGTTTTTTTTACAGTGTTGCCCCAAATTTGCACTTTCATTGATAGATCAAAAACCGTACGTAATGGCACAAGAAGACAACAAAATCGAAATGGAAATTTGTGGTTCAAACGGAAAAATGGTTTACCTCATTGGCGCCCATTTGTTCGGAAAATGTTCGTTTGATCCGCTCGTTTAACGATGGTGCCTACTTTTGCTACTGCTCATACGTTCTGCGCATCTGGAGACACTTGGGTTTCCTATGGGTGGTGCCTACTAATACAGGAATATTTTTGCGCGGTTTGAAACTGTGCAAAGAAAGCAGAACTTAGCAAGTGCTCTTGGTATCCAAAATGAAAATTGGGGGTAACCATGCATTTTTCAGAGATAATAAAGCTTCAATTAAAAAAAAAAAAAGCCATACATTGCGTTGTATTTTACAGCTTTTTAGAATAATTGTTACTAAATTCTCTAAAAAATGCATGGTTACCTCCAGCTTTCTTCCTGGATTTCAATAGCCATTGCTAAGATCTGCTTTCGCGCATAGTCATAAGCCACGCAAAAAATACTTCTTTATTAGTAGGCACCGTCCTTCAGGTCATTAAATTAATTCAATTCTTTATTCACACTATACAGAACATTTACACACTATTTATACTACAAATACAAGAAAGAAAGAATAACTGAGGAGTAACATTAAGCCATGAAGAGATATGGTTCATGTGTGTGCGGTGTACGAAGTAGCATGAGCTTTCCAGCTGGACACCGCTACGATCAAGTAAATGGCAGCATAAACTTAGTTCCATTTGTATTTCAACCGGTTGAACTTAAAATTTTGGCTACTGAATAGAAAACGCCTCAGGTGTTCTTTTCGATACCACACGCCTTCTTTCATGTGATTTGAGAGAACAGTATAGGCTAGGACTGTGTGGCTTTTCCTTTCTCAACGAGTAAGACGCTAAGAACTTGACCTTGGTTAATACCACTAGCAACATGACGATCATGAGCGCCATTTATAATTTTGAGCGGGGCATAGAAAATAAAAACGAGCGTCGTTTATGTCTTACGGGACATCATTCATTCATTCATTCATTCATTCATTCATTCATTCATTCATTCATTCATTCATTCATTCATTCATTCATTCATTCATTCATTCATTCATTCATTCATTCATTCATTCATTCATTCATTCATTCAATCAATCATTCATTCAATCATTCATTCATTCATTCATTCAATCATTCATTCATTCAATCATTCATTCATTCATTCATTCATTCATTCAATCAATCATTCATTCATTCATTCATTCATTCAATCATTCATTCATTCATTCAATCAATCATTCATTCATTCATTCATTCAATCATTCATTCATTCATTCATTCATTCATTCATTCATTCATTCATTCATTCATTCATTCATTCATTCATTCATTCATTCATTCATTCATTCATTCATTCATTCATTCATTCATTCATTCATTCATTCATTCATTCATTCATTCATTCATTCATTCATTCATTCATTCATTCATTCATTCGGCTGCGTAGAGAAGGCAATCGCAAAGCTCTTTCCAAAATACGCCATTCACGTCTAGAGCAGATGAATGTTAAGGCCTGGTTCACACAGGCGACGGAATTGGAGTCGATATCAGAAGAATCTTCTGACCTAGTGTGAATTGATACAGCGGAAGCAGAAAGGGAAGCCTCGCTTTCGTATTACGGAATTCCATATGGCGAAAGGCCGCCATGTTTTCCGTTCTAAATCTCAGGTTAAATTAAAGTATTGGGAATGAGCTATGTGGTCTGTTTGCGCTTGGGATTCCGATCAACCAGTTCACACTTTCGGACTAAAGATTAGAAATGGAATGAAATTAGAGAGAGTTAACATCGCGTTTATTTATTTATTTATTTATTTATTTATTTATTTATTTATTTATTTATTAGCTTTGTCCAATTGACACCGCAAGAATGTAATGACATAACAGAAACTGAAAGTAACAGTAAATACATGGACAGGGATACCGCAACAGCTAAGGCTAATTACTGTGGACCCGGGCTAAAACTTTAAGACGGATGAATTTACATCATGCAAAAAAACTTAGCGATAAATAAGAGATAATACTTAGTAACAGCATGTGATATTTGTAGCAATTCTTCTGGCTGTACTGCAGTATGGGGAGATAGATTTCCACGTTTTCGGTGTTTCAGGGTCATAACTTAAAGAAAGAGCAGTGAAGAAATACTGAAGTAAAGTATTACGAAAAGACACAAGATCAGAATAGCTACTACTCATCCAGACAGTTTGTTAGAGTGTTCCATATGCGGGTGGATCTGACCAAAAATGACTTTTGAAAAGTAGTAGTTTTACATTTATAGTCGAGAAATTGCACTGAAGCTGAGGAAATTGTGGATGTAGTAGGTCGGGCAGAGGGAATTTTGGGAGAAACTGATAAGTGAAAGTCAACAAGCCTGTTTACTATCTTAAAAAAAGAAAACTAAATCTAAATACTCGTGCCAGTATGTCAACGACAGTAGGTTCAGTCTGTCCTTGTAAGCTTGCTCACAGCGGAACGGTAGCCCTAGCATGAATTTGGTAGCTCGTCTCTGTATCCGCTCGACTTGTCGAATCTGCTCCTTCATCTGCGGGGCCCACACCTGGGTTGCGTATCCAAGGAGTGGACGGACGAGGGCGAGGTACATGGTGCGGCTTATTCTTGCGTTCCTGATAGTTTTTGAGTTTCTTCTGACGAACCCCAGTGTCCTATTAGCTCTGGAACACGCCTCAGAGACTTGTTTGAACCAGGAGAGATCGTCTGATATCCAAACACCAAGGTCTTTCTCAGTTAATGGTGAGCCACCGAGATGGTAGGAGCTCTCAAAAGGTTTGCGCTTCCGCAAACCTTTTGAGAGCGCCTACCATTTCGGTGGCTCACCATTAGCTTGCACTAAGACTGAGAAAGACCTTGGTTTACGTGAAACGGCAAATGACATCCTTGCCGTTTCACGTTACACGTAAAATAGCGTGAACCTTTTGACTTAAGCTTTAAATTTTGCGAGTTTCGATGAAGCTGGTTTGCGATGATTCACTGTGGTGAAGAAGTGAGTTATGAAGGATTTTTAAACATGAAACTTGATTTGCCCTAGAATGAGTTGCCGGAAAAATTATTGGGTGCTTGTTTTCAACAATTGACTATTTATATGTATAAGAAAAAAGGAAGAAATACTTGCGTAGTTCTCACGTAGACGGCAAACGCGAAATAGTCAGTTTTCACGTAGAAACATTCGTAGAAACGGCAACCGGCAAACGCGAAAAATGGCGGGAAAATCGCGGTCTCGTGTTCGTTTTTGCCGTTCGCGTTTCATGTATACACGATGCTAAATCTCTCTATTATAATAATTTCATCGGGCATTGCGGCGTATTTTGCGGGCTAAAATGAAGAATTCAGCGGGCTAAAATATATTTTAGCCCTTTGCTCTGAGCCAATAAGAAAGAGGAAAATAATGTAGCCAGCCAATCAGAACTGGAAGCCATTCAACTGTTCTAGCCGTTTTCTTGCTTGTTTGCCTGGAAGCGCTGCCATCTGCAAATAAATTGTTTTGAGGTACAAAATCGATGGAGTACCTAACGAAGAAGCAAATTCTCAGTTGTCTGAGCTAGACGAAGAGGACTTTAATACAGAAACTCGTGGGCGATGGTGGAAATAATGCCTGTAGTAGCTCCACGGCTGGAGGCGAGTTGAGAGTAATTATATAAGTTATAATATATGTCTTCTTTGAGCGAAACCGCTCAGTCAAGTTAAGCAATTGCACAATTAATTTTAACAGTCGTAAGTGACTGTTTCTTCGCTGTTTACAAAATTCTGATATTTTCCTTTTGAAAACTTAGAAGCGTAGATTCTTTTGACAAATTTTGCGGTGTTCTGCGAAAGTTTTAAGTTTTTGTGACAATGAAAGCTTTTGTACAATAAAATATATGTCGACGCGATTATTCCGGCGGCGTTCACAGAAGATATCGCGATCGCTAACTGTACTGTCTTTGATTCCTTTTGTGAATGCCCTCTGAAATTATTATAATAGTAATAGAGGTGATGTTCTTGGGCGTAAATATGTTTTTGGCCCTCCTCAGAACTCATTTTAGCCCTCGCCTGCGGCTCGCGCCAAAAACATATTTACGCCCGCGAACATCAACTCTATTGTTATATTATTTATTGAGTGCTAAAGTGAGAACTTCTGCCCTTATAGTACCCCGGGCTTGCTAGCCTTGGCAACACAAGAGTTAACGAAATGTTCACTAACTCTGCTTCCTTCTCTGCACTTCGACCCCTGTTTTTATACCAACCTGGAAAAAATGAGAACAGAACATTCAAGAAAATTAGACAGAACTAGAATACAGGTATACACCTGTACATGTCAGCAAACTAATTTGACTAAAAGCAATTTCGGCGAAGTTAAACTGGAGACAGTGCTGGCCAGCGATCTCCCTCAAGGCGGCTCATGCGTGCTGCGGGGTGGCCCGGTAAGTTACAGGGTTCGTTACGTGGTCATTTCTGCCGTTTGACGTAAACGTAATTCTAAAATCTCTTTAATATCAAGTTGCTGTTACGCCAAGCAATGTTTCCAGCAACTTGCAAAGCAACGAGGACAAGAGAATTGCAAAACAAGTCACAGAATATATTTTACAGGCTACAACGTATCTCAAAACGTTGCAAAAGGAAGTAAAACTGAGCAATTTTACACGAGGCATTTTTCCGCAACTAGTAACACGATGCCAGTGATTGAATGATTGTCTTTTATCAGCAAAACAAGACTAAATTTGGAGCAACAAAACGGCCATAATCGCAGTTACAGCCACCTTACGCCTATTCTCAATTTGGCTCAAATTTATGAATTTGAATCTAAATTAACATGTCAACTAACCTACTGAAACGTCTGCATATTATTAGCTAATGAGCATGCAATAAATTCCATATCTACCTTCATGCTATGTATATATTTGTAGGCTGGGAGCCCTCCTTCTCTTGTCATTGTTTTGCTGAAAATAATTATTTTCTCAAACAGAAAAACTCTCCTCTCTTTTCCTTTGGTCAGTTTCGCTTTTCCATCAACAACTAGAAACTCATCCTTAGAGTTGGTCAAAGAAGCATCAATGACTGAAGACTGCTTCATTGAACTTTTTTACGCGCTAGACTGCAAAAAAGTAGTCGAATTTAACCTACCCTCTTCTCTACCCTCTACCGTTTGCCGCCATATTTAATTAAATGTTAGAGAATGACAATTTTAATACGCAAAGCGTAAGTGCAGGGCGATGTTTCATGTGTGCTTTCTATTATCAAGTTTGTCGCGTTGTTGTTCGATATTAAGTTTATACTAAGGTCGGTTACTGAATGAGATCTCTGTTGTGTTCATTGTTCGCAACTGACAGGAATTGCTTTGGCGCATCGGCCACTACAAGTTAATTTGCATTTAAGTGGGTGAATAAAACTCTCATGCACTAAGACTGAAAAACGTTGACGTCTTGTATCTTGAATGCACACAAATTTTCTTTTATCTTATTTCATGTTTTTGTAGCTCTGATAACCTGACCATACCATGATGTAAAAAAGAAAGGTAGTTTATTCCTTGAGAGCACGATTTTCAATAAGTTTGCACATGCAGGTGCGACAGTAGATAAAATATTATTCGCTGAACTGCAAATTGGATCTTCCACTTTAGTTATTTTGACAGTGATAATGTGGCTTAAACAACTCTCCTTCTCTGTCATCTTCCCGCATCTTCCTGTTAATTACCGTTTATAGGAACATATTTTAATAATGTGAATGAATATTATTGTGGCGCTGGTTGCCTTGTGGTTCTGTGGTATACAGACTTACAACAAATATATTTTTTTACTGAATTGTAATTTTTGAAAATTAATACATTTTCGAAGAACTTGCCCTGATCTTCAGGCCAATTTTTTTTAGCCTCCTTCTAACAAAACCAGATGCTTCTTAAAAAAATTCATAAGATAGATTAAAGTTTAATGCAAATAGTCATTATAACATTTGGCAAAGCAACGATACAAATTCAGCCCGTTTTGCATGGCATTGACATGGCGTTTACAAACTTAATTGAAGTTCCAAAGAAAACGTTATTCACAGAGCTGGCGTGTTCAACAGAATTTAATAGAGGAGTCCACAACCATTTGATAGTCATTTTAGCGCTAAACGGTTTTGTGGCCATTACTGCATTCTCGCGTGAATTAAGGCATGGGCCCAAAATTGTTCTCTCAAATAGTGTGGGGTCGTCTATCTCTAAACACTTTTGATGTAGACAGATGAAACTTTGACAGATACATACTTAATTGGTTTGCCGTGATTTGGTACTTTTACATTATGCAAATTAGGTCACGTGACTTCCACCGACTAAAAAGCTTTATCTTAAAAATGGCAACACTTTTTCTTGTGTCCTTAATTTATTTATCATTTTAATAATGTTAAGGGCGTTTATTATATCACTTCTGTGCTTGGCCTTCTTAAGATTTTTCTCAGAAAAGGCCTTACGTAGGGGGATAATTGTCGTGGGGAACTGGGTACTAATCGAAAAATCCGTGTATTTTAAAAATTATCTAACAATTCAACAGGTTCCAGGCACAGTTTTGTAGATGCATTTATTGCAAGTTGTTTTGTACCAATCAGGTTACAGTCGAACCAGGTCAAGCGTACCCCCCTAGACTCTATTAATGGATCGATTATTTGAAAATTGAACCCATTAGTCGTTTCAAAGAATGCATTCATTTATTCATTGTTAACGCCGATCAATGATCAAATCAAAATTCGCAGAACATAGATCCGCGCTAACAGTAAAAGCAATAGCCTGTAAAATTCAAACTACAGTACATTTGAAACAGCTCGTTCGTTCAAACTGTTCCTGCTTGTTGTTGACACATTCATATAATTCGTTATGCAAATTTGGTCATGGCAAGAGCACAAAGTCAAGCGCTTGCAAATGAGTCGGGCTGAAAAATTCCAATTTGTCTTTCATGTATAGCATTACCTACCTTGTGGCATGAAAAAGTTTGGTATATATTATTATTTCACCAGACTGTCCATTATACGTCGACGAATAGCGCAACACATGTGCTGCCATTGTCGAAGGTCAACTGAAATGAACATCTTTCACTGTGAGTTCGCATACTTTTCGGTAAATTAATTTGCATATACCTCAAAAAGAGAACCGTTTATTATAATAAAACGCTTCCAGTCCTTTTTCATTTTTGTTTTTGAATAACTAACGGAAAAAACGCAAGTGTACAAACGTAAAATGTTCATTTAGTGATCATTAGTGAGTTTAAATTTACGCGACTGGACCCACCGTGCCCGGTTTAAAATGGCGAATTTTCTTTCTGACAGTACGCGTTGACTGCTGTAAATCACGAGAAATCTGCTTTTTGGAAAATCCACCGTTATATAAATCAAGAATTGCCGCTCTGAATATATTGAGAGGGGTTTTTCCCCGCGGGCTTTCTGGTTTTCTGGTTTCATGCATTATATGTACCCTGGTTCGTATAATCCAATCAGAAATCGAATTTTGATTTGAATACTTGAAACGACTAACGGGTTCAATTTTCAAATAATAGATTCATTAATAGAATCTAGGGGGGTACGCTTGACCTGGTTCGACTGTAAATATCTCACAACGAAAAGTGTTGCCATTTTTGCTTTCATCATTTTAAGTAAATTGTGGCCGTGCAAAGTCACGTGACAACATTTACATAATTAAAAAACACCAAATTGACACAACTTGTCAATATATGAATCTGGCAAAGTTTCAACCTTCTACTGCCAAAGTGTTCTGAGATAGATCACCCCTCTTCACTTTTTGAGTGATTAATTGGGGGCCCATGCCTTAATTTACCTGAGTTTCTGGGGAATACTCTGATCCTCATTGCCCTTCACAAGGAGTCTTCACTTCACGCGCCATCCAAACTTTTGTTCCGCACCTTGGCGACAACTGATCTTTGTGTTGGTCTCATTGCAGAACCTCTTTGTGTTACTTATCTTATATTGTCACTGAAAGAACGATGGAATATTTGCCGCTACGCATTTGCTATTTTCAATACCACAGGCCTTATTTTAAGTGTTGTGTCTTTGTTTACACTGACCGCCATAAGCGTGGACAGACTTCTCGCTCTGTTATTAGGACTCAGATACAGACAAGTTGTAACTTTGAAGCGAATATATCGAATTGTAGTTGTCTTTTGGGTTGTCTCCACTACCGGAGCGACAATATTGTTTTGGATTGAACATATAACCGCGTGGTATGGTTGCGTGGTTGTAGCACTTTGTTTAGTCACGTCAATCTTCTCTTACACGAAAATTTTCCTTACTCTCCGTCATAACCAGATTCAAGCACAAGGTAACGTTCACCATGGACAACCAAGCCAACCGGTTCAATTGAACATAGCGCGTTACAAAAGAACAGTGTCCAGCGCACTTTGGGTGCAGTTAGCGTTAGTTGTTTGTTATGTGCCATTTGCTATCGTGACCGTCTTGTTCCTTCAGAGAGGAGTCACCTCAGACATTTTTGTCGCTTGGTTTTATTCAGCAAATTTGGCTCTCTTAAACTCGTCATTAAACCCAATTCTTTATTGTTGGAAGATCAGAGAAGTGAGACAAGCAGTGAAGGGCACACTCACTGGACTTTTTTGTTGACTGACCGAGTAATTATTACAATATTTTACTGTTTAACGCTTCTATAAAGCATGGTAGAAACTAAAGCTAAAGTGTTGTGTACCCGTGATAGTGGAATGCTGTTTTTAAAGAAGGGAAAAACTGTCTACAGGTATCAACAGTGTCATCCCAACAAACGCTGCTTTGCCTAAGGTATTCGACAGATAGTTGAGAAGGGTTGAATTAAAGAACAAAGAACAAGAACAAAAACCAACCAAGATTGGGTATCAACTAGCTCCCAAAGGTCGGGACAAAGAAAGTTAGTACACCATTCTATAGTCGAGGAATGCAAGCAGAATTTAACTCTTAATGAATTAAAACTGAGTGGGCTCTTCGTTTTGCTTTGTCAAAGCAAATCCATCACTTAAATACTAGCGCAAAATAAAGAAAGCATTTTTAATTTAAATTTGCGACAAAATAAAGGGCCAAACTTTAAAAATGAAGCTCGTTTGCGCGTGCCAGGCAATAGCGTGCGTTCAGCCAAAAGGGTTTTTTACGGTAAGATAAACCATATTATTAGTTAGAGTAAATACTTCCCTTGCTTGTGTTGTAATTAATTTGGCAAAGCCGAAGTAAATAAAAGTATTTCAAGTGGAGGGACAAACGGACTCATTTATATGCAAATTTTTTCACACCCAAGACCTAATTACATTTCCCAAGGAAAAAACATATATTCAAACGCTTAGTCCACCGGTTGAGTTTATTTGAAATTTGAAAAGGTTCTTTGGATTGTGAGCTAGGGCGTTCTACATCTTAAATCCTCACCTGAAGTATAAGGTCCCCAGTTTCCTCAGGATTCACCTAAAAGAAATTAAAACAACGAATAGAAAAAGATTTCAAGTTTGGTTTTGGCAGCTGGAAAATTTACGGTAGTGCAATGACCAACCCCTCTCACTCAGTCACACGCCTCGTCATCTTGGGCAAATTAAACTGACTCACCTCAAAACCTTGTAGCATTCCCACATTCACCATGTCATTGGTACGCTCCAGAATTCTCAAGGCAACCTTCAGAGCTTTCTACAAAGGATGCGCAAAGAATTGAGACCAGAAAAAAGACTATAGACTCTATGCAAAAATGGCTGACATTTTAATATTCTTTCGTTTGCATACAAATTAGCCTTACTAACCTCCTTTTTGAGCTCAAAAATCAAAAGAATATTTCACCTTGAACGAGCCTAGTGATGCTAACAGACAAAAGAATATTAAAATGTCCGACGTTTTTGCATAGGGTCTATGGTATTTGGTTACTTGAAAAAATGACCTTATCCCTTGAGTGTTCATTTAGACAATGAAAGATATTAAGTAAATTTCTGGGCTCCTCGCTCACTTTATGTCTAACCCCTTTAATGACCTCAGTTTTCATTTAAATAAGTTACTTTTTTAAGTCAAATATAGAGCTGGAAGCAGGCCAGGCGGCCAGGGATGGCACAGTGGTGAGATCACTCGCTACCACCAATGTGGCTCGGGTTTGATTTCCGGAGTTGATGTCATATTTGGGTTGACTTTGTTGTTGGTTCTCGTCCTTGCTCCGAGAGCTTTCTCTCCCGGTACTCCAGTTTTCCCTCTCTCCTCAAAAAACAACAGCTTCAAATTTTAATTCGATCTGAAGAGTGTCCCCACTTAGTGCTCTGCACTAATATGACCTATCCTCCACGTAATTCATTACTCCAAATTGTGCTTTATTTCTTCACATTTACTTCTAGTTGACTGCAGTCCTCTCCTGCCCTTTCCTGATGCTTCAGAATATCCTGAAAATTATTTCATTAAGGGAACTGGTCATAACATGTTTGCTCGAAGGGGAACAACCTTGTCTGGGGTAGAGGGGTTATTGAAGACACCACCTATCTCATGAGCATTACCAACAAAATTTTATTGGTTTCAAACATTTCTATTTTGAAACAGAAATGTTCAGATAGCAAAATTAGCATTGCTAGATAAACTAGGAAAGTGAGGTTTGAACCTCATTGTCATTTTTTACTGCTGGGTGGCTATAGAGGGGTGGCAATGCAATAAAGACACCATCGTTTGAGGTTTAGGAAGGGGGTGCAGACACCAATCAGTATTGTAGCCTTGACCACTCCCCTAAAACACAATTCTTGGTATTTACAAATAACGGTACCCAAAATACCTCTAAACATAAAATGTAAGTGACAGAATCAAAGACCTTTCCAACTGCGACGCAACATAAGCAGGGCCATTCCAGGCAAATGAAATAAAATCGCATCACATCAAATCAAAACAATCTTATTAAAAATGAATGGAACCCAGGGTTTAACCTTGAGAAGTAACTGATATTTAGTTATTCTCTGAACAGGCTTGATGAGATAGTCTGCCAGTTGAAGCCTGTATCCTAACCTCTCTTTACATCCCTGAAGGAAATAAATCAATTAAGCACAGTTTTACTCGTGAAGATTGCATTCATTCATGTCCCTAACAGTTCAAAATACAGTCAATTGTCTCTACGCCGCCTCTTGTAAACAGCCATTAATTAAAACTCGTCGTCAATGACTGAGCTTGGGAGCGGATACCTAAAATATTAGTGGTAGTGGAGCTGAATATAAAGGGTGTCCCTGCCAAGTGCAGTGCGTAGCAATCACAACCCTGTAAGTGGCAAAAACCCAGCACTGCCATGCTTACCAGGAATTCATGAGCACCATACTTGGCTAAGGTGAGGAAGGGCTGGGAGTAGATAAGTTGGAAGAACAAGCTGTCAGCAAGCGAGAAGGAGTCTCAAACAAGCATCAAACTTCCCCACAAACCAAAGAGCCAACTAGGCCATGTGGAGAACTACCGACAGCATTGTCTCAAGTTAAACATCACTGTATTTGAATCCAGATAAGTGACCAGTGTGACCACCATTTCTAGACAAACAACTGCCCAACATTTTACGCAGTCAAAAAATAATTACAACTTTCTTGGAAGCATAAGGGAGGCTATTTTTAAAAAATTCAGTGTCAGGCCTCAATGCTCAACCAAGACCAGAGTTTCGATCTTCTGGTCCTGTACTGAGACATTTTGTCACATGACATTCATTGTCATATGTCATATGACAACTGAATTCTTCATCACTTGATAACTTATTAAAGGTGCGATGACAAAAGTTCGTAGCTACAGCTAATTTATTTGGATTCTGTTCAGGTAACTTGATCTGAATTACAATATTATTAAGTTGTTATTAAATTCTATATTAATGAAAATAACGCAAACCTGGAAGAAGAAGTCTGTATATTTCTGAACTAATGAGTCAGACCTGAGCTTGTTTCTGCAATACTCTGAGTATAACTCTTCCATTCGTTGTTCCTGTTTAAAAGAGAAGTCAAAAATAACTTGATTGTCATAAATGCCCCTGTATAAGCTGCATCCTGTGTAAGGTACAGAAATAGCTACATCCACATATGAGCTACGCCCTAAAAATGCTTACAATATACAGCTGTAAAAGGTCAGATCACACATGGCAATCCAGTCAGGTGGAGTTTAAAGGGGAAGTACGTATCGTGGAGTTTTCAGGGTTTTTGGTATCTTTTGTTAAAAATGATGAAATAAGACCTTCAATCAGCTGCCAGACAATTCTAGAATGACGAGAGGAAAGAAATGAACTCAATTCTTGACAGGAACAACTCGTGATCTGTTCTAGCACATTTTGGAAACAAAAAATGCGAGAACTTGAAAAACATTAGCCTAACAATTTTCAAGTTTCAATCTATACCGGCCTACTCTGTCTCTGGCCAATTGACAGTTTTATTGCACTGGCCAGGGATAATAATTTTATAACAAAATTGACAATTATTTCCTTGTTTCTGCTGACAGACACACATCTTTAGGTTTTGAAATGACAGCAAATTTGCGTGAAACTTTCCCTTTAGCCCATTTGAAGGGCTCAGAGCTATGGTGCATTCCAGATGACGTTTTGTTGCTTTAGCTAAGATTCACCGGAGGTTTTGCATGTGGCTTTGAATTTCTTCAGGAAACATTGTTCCAATGTTTTCTCTGCTGCTTTGCGCCTCGTTTTGTGATTAAAATGGAAATCTTGCCCATGATCATTAGTTTTTATTGCACACGAAGCAGAAAACAGAGAATAAAACATTGGAGCAACTGTTTCCTGAAGGAAGTCAATGTCACATGCAAAAATTCCGGTGAATCTGAGCTAAAACAACAATAAGCAATCTGAAATGGACACAGGTCAGTAATGCACTGATCTTCAACCTTTCAATTTATGTAGAAAGGTAGAATTATTCAGGAACAGGGATGGTGAGGGTGCATGAACAAAGAGTAGACAGCACAGTGGTGACGGCATCCACCTTCAACCAGATGAACGCGACTTAGGTCATTTGGACCTTCACATGTACAGTATGTTATTAGTATTGGTATGTTGTATTATGTGGCTAATGATTAATCCTTATCCTTGCGATTCCGATTTCGTCGAGCTTTTAAATGCAATTGAGATTCCGTCTTGGTTTCTTGATTCACACTGTAACGTGAGGTTCCTTACGCTTCCGATTCAGTGTAGGCCAGCCGGCTTACAGGTTAAAGCATGTTGTCTGCTTCTCGCGAGAACGTTTGAATACGTGTGACTGGTGTGACTATACAAAGTTGCCATAAAGAGTTTCACAGTGCCGGGATCTTGGCGTTGCTCGCACGGTCAGTATGTATTGATGTTATTATCGTGTGGCACGAGGCAGTGAAAGCGCGGATCATGCGCTTTCTGCAACTGATCATGAGGTAGGAGACGCTTCAACTCCTTGTATTGGCCCACTGTGAAGGTTGCAGAATCTAAGGAGTCCTTTCCAAGGTCGGTAACCACTGCAATGAAACCTTAGTATGATAACATCTTCTGTCTTTATTAGCCAATCTTAAACGGACACTCATCCATCACTGTTACATGGAAGGTTAGCATCCATTTTCCAACGAATCCATCTCCCAGTACTGCTTCTGTTCTTACTAATGCTGGATTGCTCGGCCCAGCCGGGAAACGCTTAACCTACTGCTATTAATAACAGCAATGCCGTCAAGCAACAGAAATCATCCGTTTTCCGTAAACCCGGTTTACTTTAAATTTGTTCTTCGGCGACACACTCAGCCCGCCAGTCACTGTACCGTTTCTCATGATCCGTTGTCATAGTTAGTCATATTGAGAGAACGTGAAAAGAGGACCTCTCTGTCGACTCTCTAGCTAGCGGGAAGTAACATACGCCTGTATTTGTGCACGAATTCCCTTCTTGATTGCTTTGCTCTGTTCTTCTTTTGTCGTACATTTTCCATTTCAAGCCCTCACGTGACTCGCGTTCTCTGGAGGCACTTTTCATTTCTTTCCCTCTTTGTAGTTTTCGAGGCACTTTTTTTCTGGTAATCAGCTAATATCCCTTTGGTAAGAGTTGGTGTTTCGGTCTCTTCCCGTTCAGCAATCTTAATTCAGTTTGAAGCACCTGAGGCTATTTCTTAACGGAACTTTATCGAAATAGTCTAGTGGATGCTTATGGCTATGGCAACAGAAATCTAAAGTGACTTGACGTAGATCGTACGTACGGTGACGACGAACAAGAATTTGATCAAAGGTAATATAATGAACAACAGGAACCTGGTTTCAACTCCTAGTAAAGCAAAAGTTTTGAGATAAAACTGAAAAAACCTACACAGTTCTGTTTCTGCTCTGTTCTGCATGTATTAATGATCTTCATTCACTAGATTGCCTGTTTGCTTGATTGATTTACACGTGTCATTAATGTTTCCCTCATCCTTTGTTTTTTTCCTGGTTTTTGGCTTTTTTACTCAGCTAGCTACGCTCTGAAATTTCTAACCGAAGATGGCGGATAGTTGACGATTGTCCCCCCACCCCCGCCGACCCCGATAGTCAATTATCAGAATGCATATGGAAAGACATTGCCCACGTGAAGTTATCTATTAAGTGTCTCTTGTTTGCCTTAGTGAGAAAAGACCATTGTAGTAAAGGGAACTGGAGGCAAGGCTTATGCTTTTTAGCATTGTTAATACAAAAGCCTGTTGTTTGCTAACAATACTAAGGATTCACATTTAATCAGGACTCCGGGTACCCCATGTACACCGAGATCAAGTACTTTTCTCCATTCAAGTCTAAGCAGGTTATTTTTCAGCCATGCCTATTTCTGTATCAATTGGGTCCCCGGGATACCACTTAGTCTCTCTCCAGGGCTTTCTACCCTGCGAGCGGAGGAAGATCGAAGGGATCTCTGCTCACAGGGTAAGGGCTTTCTGTCCTCAGGTCATTGCAGTTGTCCAATTACCTATGAAGAAGAGAGATCTCAAAACAGGGTTGCCAGTTTATCATCTCCGTAGCATCTATCCTGATTTATACGCATGGGACATTGCTCGTTCCCCGAAACGGAATTG
Organism: Pavona decussata; assembly: GCF_977016875.1. Lineage (NCBI taxonomy): Eukaryota > Metazoa > Cnidaria > Anthozoa > Scleractinia > Agariciidae > Pavona > Pavona decussata. The sequence goes on from NW_028145452.1 coordinate 755,998, forward strand.
GGGAGATTGTTACTCGATTTCTACCCCTGTAGATCAAAGAATCTGGGCCCAGTTGTTCAAAGCCCGATTACAGTAAGCTAATCCTGGGTTAACGTGAACTTTGATTCGAGTTTATTTACTAACCCATACGAATTCTTCGAAAAGAGTTTTGTCCTTCAGTTTTGCCTTCAACTTTTCTTTACCATTAGCTTAAATTGATTATTATTATTATTGTTATTATTATTATCAGCTTAACATTAGCCTTTAAAAAACAGCCTTAACGAGCGAAGTGAAACCAACATTTAATCATGGATTAGTGTTAATCGGCTTTCGACCAACCGGGCCCTGGAGCCTGGAAATACCTCCGCTACAAGCCATTCACGTTAGAATGAGCGTGTTGGGCAAGCAACTGGATACGATGGCTAGGCGCGAAGCACCCTATGCATGGGAAGGAACATCATGCTATTCCTTGAAGCAGTGACGGAATCATCACTGAGCTCAATTCTTTCCGGTCATTTTTATTTTTGTAATAGTAAAGGCTTTATTTATTTATTTATTTATTTATTTATCCATTCATTTATTTTTTAACAATTTTTATTTGCCTTACATGACACAAGATTTACAATACTGAACACTACTAACATTACTTACAATATACAATACTAAACACAATAACTATATCTACATTGTTAACAATACTTACAATACTTACAAAACTAAAAGTACTCTGACAATGTCCACACTACTTAAAGAAATAACGCTATGTCTTTTAGTGAACACTTTTTCTTATTTTTACTAAAAAAAACGCATTAATTTGCATCAAATACAATTTTACAAATTTTCCACTGATTACGTACAATAAGATCAAACTAGAAAGCAACTGCTGAAGATTCTTATTGCTTTATACATCAAATGTAAAGTTACAGCTGTACGGTCATTTATTCTCCCTCAACTTCGCTTCCCTCAATTAAGTTTCGTTATCTCTGATCACCATAGACGGCTAAATGCCGAGATGGGCTAAAAAGAAAGGATTAGAGATCTTAAAGGATTAGTCAAAAGCCAGAGAAAATTCACTTCGTACAGAAAAATCAGTTTGCCTTCGTAATGCCTCACTACCCTTTTGGTCAAACACATGGTTTAAACGGTCAGCTTTCGAAATATTTCCTTGGTTTATGATCAGTAACGGTTATAATGGTGAATTCACGGCAAGGGTCGCTAATTTTTTTTTAACCTGATATATTCGATTATTTTATTTTATTAAAATACAAACAGAAACTACATTTACAAAGCAATACATAGCAGGAACTACAAAAATCCACAGAACAAAAGTTTTACTAGAAGGACTTCAGTACAATCTACCTCAGCGAATAGCCATTATTAAAACAAAAATACCCACGAAACCGACTGACTAATCGGTCTGAAAGCGATGCGTTTTGAAGCTAGCCCGCCGTTTATTGATTCACGAAATAACTTTCTTTTAAACTATCAGTTTTATTCATTTAAATCAACAAATGTTTAGCCCGAAGCGGTAATCACTATGCAAGCTATTGTTTGTACCAACTCTCTATTGGTAGAATTAACAAGTACGCTGATCTGTCACAAGTAATCATGGTTTGTTTTTGGCTAAACGACCATGAAGATCGCAAATAACATTATCAGACAAAGTTCACTCATGCTGAATCGCACGATGAAATAGTCACTCGTGGATGAACCAGGTGTAGCGCATTTCAAAAACTAAGCAGATAATCGATATCGCCTTGGTACTATTTTGTCCGACTCGATTGTCTGCAAATCATATGCAGAGTTGACAAATTATGGAACGTGCCGAATGCGAAGACTGTTTTGAAGAAGAGAGTTGCCTTTCGGATTCAGGATTTGGGGACCTAGTTTGTGAGTAAAATTTCAATTTTGTGCAGTTTGTTAAGGCCAGTTCTGTTTTCAGTTTGCTCAGCACTGACATCCGATAGGAACGCAGGCTAACGTTAGGCGACTGAAATATTGCAGTAGCTAGTTTACATTGGCGTTTGTGAATAATGATCGACTCTCGTCTGGCTAGAGTTTAATTTACCGCACGATATTGTTTTTAAGTTTTATTTGTCTCCTAACTGTATGTTCACGGTCTCATATACAAGTTAAATTGAACAAAAAATTGAACTGTTTAAAGTCTTAAGATTATGAAGAAACTGTGTACTGACACAAATCATGGTGCAAACAACAAAGACTTAGGTAAACAGTGAAACATTTCCTTATATTAAGAAATGCAAAAACTCTTAGTACGTTGATCACAAAAAAGGCCGGACTATCTACCATGGTTTCCTAAAGTCCTCTATCTTATGTGTTGGCTTTTCAACCTAATATATATGTACACATTTTTTTTTTATTTCAATGTCAATATCAAATGCGAGTGATAACTTGCACATCTAGTATATGTGAGCAGAACTAATTGAAAGCCTACCACTAACAATTCCGCTTAATTTTGCATCCAATGGAACTGAACGGAGGTTGTTGAATACAATAGCTTTCACGCCTCGACTGTGTTAGAGTGCGCGTACGTGACGCGAAAAAGGTTTTAACCAGTTTTTCAGGCTACCTGGTTATAACATTTCCACTGAGTGTACAGAGTGCGTGTTATAAGCGTTTCAGTGGCTGATAAAGTACGAACGTCTTAAGGAAGACAAGTTTTGTGCGTCTTTATCCAAGCGCACATTTACTGATAGGTTGGACTTGATAGGATTGGAGATGGTTTTTCATGGGACAGGATGACCGCGGACTGTGGCCGTATTTTTCAACTTCATTTCTCACACACCGAATCCTGGTGTGGATAAAACTTTTCTCTTCACTCTTGTGACCCACACAATAACAGTATTGTGGTTGCTGTAGCTAGTAATTACGTTCTAACAAGTTTGTGACTGATTACGTAATAGGCCGAATAACTGGACTAAGTTTTAAGTTTCAAAAAGTCCGCTTAAAGAGCCACTATCACTTAGGCTATGTCACAACAATAAGTAAACTTTCAGTAAAACCTGACAACTCCATGCATTTTCGGGCTTATTTCTTAAAAATATAAGACTTGGTTTGAACGCAGAAGTCGATGATTCTCTACTCAGGATGAGCTTTTTAGAATTTGTCCAGGGAATGAGGTCAATTAGAGAGGTCGTGTTCAGGATCTAGAGCTCGATCTTGTTCCCGAGCTTACTCCATTTGGATAATCTCCATCAGATCTCAGTGAGTGTTATTTTGAGTTATGTAGTCTCAAAATCTACCGTCCTGTTTTCGTATAACTTGACTGATTGCATGTTACCGTGTAAATGAAGACTAATTTGAGAGACGACCGATATAGCCCACAACTATCTTGCGTTCTTGTCGATATGATCAACTCTCTGTTCACTTCTTGTCTAACCTGGAATAAACGTCTTTTAGCAAGTAGGATATTGCTTTGAGATCTGATCCACTGGCTACCTACCATACCACAAGAACACCTAGTTGTACACTACTGAATGATTGTAATTTGTAAATATGTCTGTTTTAGATTTTAAAATGTTTATCAGTTTGGGGAAATTGTTTTATATAGGGTTAACCTCATAATTTCCCATTTCGGGAAGTGTTGTGTTGATTAGTTGATTTCCTGAATAAAATATTATGTTATGTTTTTGTCATAAGTTCTTTGAAGAAACCAATCCCTGGCCACTACCATACCGATGACCTTTGGAATCTACCTACCCTACCCTCCAAAGTCTAAATCATCTCATGATATCGAGACAGAAGAATGTGCTGGATTTTGCTGCGCGTGAACCGAATATCTGTCGCACATTTCACGCGTTTCTTTTCATTTTCAACGGTCTGTTTAAATCCGTTTGTTATTTCGATCACAGCAAAACAATGCTGAAATACGGAGTCTTGTTTTGAATACTGACAGCCGGACAAAAGTTATGTAATTATTCGTTTTCATTGCTTTATTTACATCGTTGCGAGAGTCAACTTGCCGGCATAACTGTATCAGCGCTCGTTCTTCAATACTTTCTTGTTGAGTTTCGAGGCTATTCGGGTTGTTTTTATTTGCTGAAGAAAAGAAAAACTGGCGGGCCTGGAAATTATTAAACGTTCTTCGTTTATACAACATGGCGAATCGGCTTGTAAAATGGAAGAATGCGAAGACAAGTCATGCTTGGCCAATGACGAGACCAACGACGTCAGCTCGTTTACTAGTTCCGACGGCGTAGAGGATATAGATACCGGCTTTGTGGAGGAAACGTTGTCGAATTCTGATAATCTGGAGGTTGAAAGCGGGGTAGAAAGTGCGACAGGGGATGTAACTGAAGTGGAATTGTTGGATTTGAACTCGTACTTCGGTATCGGTGATGAAAACTTAAACCTAAACTTGGCGGACCTTGATCTCACCACGGAGCAAGCCCAAGAAACGTTGAAATATTTCAGTGAGTATTGCTTCTTGGTAAATTTGTTTTAAAGGGTAGAAGTGCGATAGATTTAGGCTATAACGTAATTTGTTTAAATTCGTAAAGACGAAATAGCTTTTTTTACCAGCTTAGATTATGGCCGACTCGATTTTATTTTCACATTGCATAAGATTCGAGTCTCAAAATTATTTGTTTCTTTATTGTTCCTCTTTCAACGCGAAGTATAAATTCTTTACTTATCCGTTAACTTGGATTGACTTTAAAATATGTATTTTTCTGACATGAAATTAAGCTTAAATTTTTCGCTAGCGTACATTTTTCATTCATGAGCTTGGGAGAAAACAATATCAGCTTGAGCTATTGACATGAATACAATAACATATGCAAAACCCAAGGTTTTGATTGTTTTATTAATCTTCTGCTTCTCTTATGTAACCAGCTGTAATGTTTTTGCCTTGGATAGGCTAATAATAAACATTGAGGCATTCTTTATATTTATATGTAAACCTTTGAGAAGATACAATGTCTATCTGGTCGTATCTTTGTCATGTGGCATGAAAGTAGACATCCGTAAAGTATTATTAATAATGCTACCTTAATTCATTACCTCTCAGTCTTTTGTTTACCTTTTCATTTAATTACTATAAGTCATATATTTATAAGCTTATTGTTATGTTTTGTCTTTTGTAAAAAAGATTTATTCCCTGTTTTCCATGCAGTGGGGTCATACTCAAAGTGTAAATTCAATGTACCAGAAAAACTGTTATCCTTCAGTCAATTCCATCAGTGTCCATCATGATTTTCATCTAACAATACTGTTACTTCATGTCATTGTTAAATAGCTAGATAAAAGCCCTGGTTTACTGTAGTTTCTAAAGAAACTGTGGTGCTGCAACAGTGGGGGAGTAGAAATGGATGCTTGGTTTTATTAGTCAAAAAGGTTATTTGGTCACCATAAAGACATAAGAGAGATTGGAGTGGTGATGTTTCAAGTGACAGCCTTTTGTCAGAGTGAAAAGAAAAGCTGACTAAGACATTGTTAAATATTTGATCGAAGACAATACTTTCATCCAACAAAAATGTTCAAATATCATCTATATAATATAGACTGCTAAATGTTCTGACATTATTGAAGTAATGAAATGTCTTACAGCAATGTTAGAACATTTAGGTGGTGCTTCAGACATATTTATAATATCACCCAGACTGATTGGTTCTGAAGGTAATGTGAATTTTGCTAAACAGGCCACTAAGGTTGACCACTAACAGTTATTGAGTTATCTATTTAATCAAGTAGATTTCCAGAAAATTTTGCTTTTTTTCTTGGTTTCAATATTGTCATCCTAAATGCATGAACCACTGATATTAGATGTACATTGCTATTTTAGTATTACCAGTTTTGAAAAGAGCTATAAAAAATATTTACTGACCTAAAGTTTGTACAAGAAACAGAACAAAGGAACTCAACCAACATTTTTGCAATACAGGCCTCAGTCTAATGCAACACACAAGGGTTTTATGACCCTAAAATTTACAAACATCAGACAAAATTTGTTTAGCATATTATTTTACTTGCATTTGACCTGCATGCACATTATGCAGCTTGCCCAAAATGTTATTTCATTTTCCTTGCGTTAATATAGGGATGTAGGCTAACATTTTTCAGATCCACTTTCAAATAAACAGCAGTTTTTTTCGTTCTTTTTTGTATTTATTATTTTGTTACGGTGTTTTTGTATTTCCCACTGTAACAAACCTTCCACATGCTTGTTGTACTTTTGTGAAAATCATTGTTCCCTTTGTGAAGGCAGGGTGGTATAGGGGTCAGAATGATTTTTTTTGTCTAACTTTCATTCAGGAGATAGAAAGGTCTGTGAATTGAGGCTCGATTGATTTTTACATAATTTGATTTTTTTTTTATATGTAAAAATCAATTTTTACATAAATTGATTTTTTACATAATTTCCTTAGACAGGAAACTTAACTGCATAATTATTGTCTGTGTCCTCCTAGGCATACAGTATAAGCGGGTACCTGGACCCAGTGGGTAAAGTGCTCTCCATTGGATAAAATGTATTTCCACTGACACATTTTATCTGTTGGATAGTGATTTATCCCGTCTTTTAGAGATAGGCTGGTGTGCTTAAACCTGTGATTGACTGTTCCCATCCAGGAAGGTGGTGGTGGTGGTGGTACTAAGGGGGGGGGGGGTAAGTTCTGGCTGTGTGGGCTACACTGTACTTGGGCTCAAAGTGTTCTGTTATGTTACTATCTTAAGGGAAGTTTTTGTTTTCATTGGTTCTCCACATATTTTGGAAAAATTAGTATGAAAAGACTATGCTGGATGCCTACAAGTGCAACCATTTTTGGACTGCAATTTGTTATGTATATTGTATACCAATTAGAGCAAACTCTGGCATATACAAGTAATGAACATATATTTCTCTGTACTTTATGTATGGATCACCATGGTTTTCTTTTATGCTTTTTCAAACTATTTTAGTGTTAAATGTACATCGTTGATTTTGTGTGTGTTCTACTTCTTTGTTAGTCTGCTTGATAACTTTTTTTTAATACGATAAGCAGAAAATAATTAATTTTGATCAGTTGTGTGAGGTTTGTAGTGGTCACTGTAATTAATTCCTGGTTTTTTTTTAACCACTTTATGCCAATATAGGGTGTACTAAATGTACCTGTATTTTGTGGTGGAAACACTGGTGTGCATATAATTTAAATACTTATATTTATGTCCATACATGTAGTTGCATGTATTGCTAAATGAATCTCAAAACCATTAACCTTATTAATTTGAAAGAGAAAATGCAGAAAACAAAAGGCAAATTAGTTTTCCAAAATTATCCCAAGTGGTTCCACCACCTCATTGATTTACAAGTCCTTCACTAGGAACTGTCATTCAGTGGTCAGCTTTAGAAATCAACATTTGAAACTACAGTGTAAAGTGAATTAAAATTTTTCAGGGATTTTTGTGATTGGCAAGCTTATGCTTAGCAAGTGACTGAGGATTGATCCTGTCTCAAACCAAGCTCAGAATGATAATTTATAACCCTCCATAATGCATGTACTTATTGCCACACTTTTTTTTTATAAAGTTGTATGTCACAGAAGCCATATTGAATTCATGGTAACAAGTATTTTTGATGAACAACTGATAAATTTTGTATCATTGAAAAGTAAGAAGACTCTTTATTGTGCAATAAATTACAGCACTTACATGCAGAAGGTGGCTAATGTTGGAAATGTGACATATTTTGTAGTTCAAAACTAGCTCCCCATGTGACAACTTCAAAACTTTCCTAGACAGCTGCCCACTTTGTATTAGCATGCAGACACCTTCAGCAGTTGCTAAAAACCATTATATTTTTACCTTGATTCAATTAAATGTTATTGTTTTAAAGTCCTCTTTGCCATTATGGCATGATTTATTGAATTATGGTGAATAATTTATAACTTTCACTCAGACAAGTTACTGACTAAAGTATATTGCACAGTATTAGAGAGAAAATTTTACAAGGAGAAATTTGTAAGCGGAAATGGGTTAATTTTGGTTAGCTTCTGGACATAAAGTGAGGTAGTAAATTTATCTTGTTTCTGGAGGACACATCATTGCATCATTGGAAAAGAAGAGATTATAGTTCTAGCCCATTCTGAATAGCAGATATATTGATTAATGAAAATAACTGGATATAATATATCCTCATGAATTCACCACAAGGTTAGATTTAGTTAACATTTTGTTCTTTTTTTCGTTATTTAAATTTTTATGAGCAGATTCATCAAGAAAGCTATAAAAATGAAACTGGAAATGGTATAATAATTATGTGGATTTTGACATTACTGCTCAAATTTTGAGAAATATGATATCAATGTTTATTCAAAATTATTGTTTAGTACTTGGTATTCTTGGTTTTTTAATTATCTAACTTGAGTTTTAAAAGGTTATATATTTCATATTGCTTTGTATGCTGCACAGCTTTCTGCCTTTCATGTCATTGCTAATACAGTAAATTAAATATGTCGTCACTTGCCAAATGCTAAAGACGAAGGTTGTGTTATTGACAGTATTTTGATGCCAGTAGCAATTAAGCAGTTTCTGATATTGTATCAGTTCTACCCATTAATTCCAATATTAACAAGTTTTTCTGACTTTTAAGAGGTGGTGGCAAGAATTGTGTTCTTGGCATCTGATGTAGTAAACTTTTTTCATACATAAAACATTATTAATGTTAAGGAAAACCTCTCACAGGTAACTACTTTCAGGTCTATATTTTCCAATCTCCAGCTCTTATGGACAGTTTTGTTATACAATTACATGTACGTACATGTAACCTAATTAAGTGGGTAATAGCTTTTTGTGATTAGTCTGGGTTTTAAGCACAGAGGAGTCAGACAATAAGTTAAAGATAATAGTAACTTAAGTATATTTTCACGTAATGTAGCATTTGTCTGGAATGTTATAACACTATTGGCCCTATATATCAATGCTTCTAGAGAATTCTATACAAGTCGGCATGTTAACTGGTAAAATAGCAGTCGCGAAGAATGAATGGATTCTTACTTACTGTACTTCCAGGTTTATCATGTACTATATTACATTTTTTCTAGCCTTTGGAAGATTTTGCTGCTTTTTATTGTCCTGATTTAAATGAGTGCTCAATGATAGCAAAGAGATCAATGGAGTCCTATGCTATTTTTTATTCCTTACCTCATCTTTAAACAAAAGAAGCAAACTACGGCAGTGATATATTATGATGCTGAATAATTCCATGGTATCATCAAACTTCTAAAGTACACCTGTAGTCTGGTTTTAAAGACTGTTATTAAAAAATAATTTGCTGTCTCTTTGAGCACAGGCCTTCAAAGAGGTGACTTTTGTAGCAACTTGAGTGTTCATAATATTTAATTTTATGTAATTGTCATGATGCCTACATTAATATTTTGTAAGATGGTTGCAACTTTGCAAGTTGTCTATTGAGTGCAGATACATATTACTGATGGTGGTACAGGTTTACTCACAGTGCCTACATCTCTGTTTTTGCTTAAGGAAAAATAAGAAGAAGTTGTATGTTTCCCATTGTAACTGAATTATTGTCATCATTTGCTTGCAGCGTTAGCCTCTGACAGAACAAACCAAATGACAAAGACCCACAATGATCTGGACGCCATTTTACAACTCTTGCAAGAGGTTTGTTATTTTTGATCAGAAAGCTTGGGTTGAGTCCTAATGTCTCTGCAGTTTCATTAGGCAAGAAACTTTGCTCCACATTGCGATCCCGACCTACATGTACAATAGACTTAAAAGTGAGTTCATATAAGTTAAGTAAGTGAGTGTGCTGTTCACTTGGCAAGGCAATCAGTTTTGAGAGTTGATTCTTGAGACTTCATTTTTCAGTTCTCCTCCATTCTCCAAAAACTAGCATCTCCAAATTCTAATGGGGCTGGCATGGAAACCACCAGAACATTCCTCTCTTAACATACATTTCTTGATATATTCTGCCTGCTGTGCAGTCTGTAAAAAATGAGCAAAAAGGGACAGGTCATTAGGAGCTGGCAGCTGGCTATTTAGAATTATGTTTACTGCTAATAAGCAGAAATGACCACATTACCATGTTTATCCTACATTTTTCCACTGGCTACATGTACCTTCAGTTTCTCAATAAAATTGAGTAATTTTGCATTATCATCAAAGGGAAGAATTATTGTTTTGCACTATCCTCATCTATGACATGTACACATTTTTTTTTTTTCAAGAAAACATAAACCAAATTCATGTTTGTTGTTTGCCAGAAACTTAATTCTTAATCTCTCTAAAATTATGGTGGGCAACTGCATGTACAGTGAAGAAAACTGGGTACCTAGAACTTGATCAAAATGCAAGAAGAATGCAAGACTTTCTTTTAGTTTATTTTGGTGATATTGGCAACTTTCCTTTTGAAACCAGGTCTATCACAGGACAGCCTGGAGGAAGTGACAACAAACACTCGTACTCAGTTACAGCACAGAGAACGGCTGGCTGCTGATAGAATTGTTTGTTGTTTTTTTGCTTATAATACCACTGAGTTATCATTTTAATCTTTTTCTTGCACATTTTATGTCCCATAGAAAGAGAAAGACTTGGAGCTTGCTGCCAGAATTGGACAGGTAAAAACAAACAATGCCAATCTTTCTGATAGCTTTGACAACAAACCTGTGTTTCTTAAAATTATGTAATGCTTAATTATAATAAAACAAACAGCCTTCAGAACTGAACCTGGCAAAACACAAAATTTATTTATCATTGTGATTGTACATACTTGCAGTCCTTGTTGGAAAGAAATAAACAGCTCCTTCAAAAAACACAGGCCTTTGAGAATTTTGTTGCAGAGTGTGATGAAAAGGTCAGTATTCATGGATTATTAGTAAAAATGATAGCTGTTATAAATAAAAGTTCTTTAGATACAGCTTGTTCAGGTAGGAAAAGAAAGGTATATATGTTGTAGGTTAAAATGAATCCCAGGTTAAAATGATTTTAACCTAGGTCAATTTGTATTTTCCTTTGTTTCAGACGTAAATAATTACCCAACCTAAACAAAGGAAAATACAAATCAACCAAGGTTGAAATCATTTTAACCTGGATTCATTTTAACCTACAACATATATAATTATTATAATAAATAACTTTTGTGGTTTAATTTTTTTTCAAACCAGTTATATCTTATTTTCCTTCATGTCAGATTCAGTAATTAAACAAACCAGAACAAAGGAAAGTAGGAAGTAAAATCAAACGACACCGGTTTAACTGTTTTGAAAAATTACTAGCCAATATTAAATTTAACCCACCGTCAATACCCCCCAAATACCTCCTCCAAAACTCTGAGTTCATTTAATAATTTAAAATTTCTTTTATTTCGCAGGAAACTCAACTTCAGCATGAAGTGTCCATGAAGAATGCTCTCCTTCAAAAATTCTTGAAAGATCAGGAATTAGATGAGTACTACCAGCTGTCGCATCGCTCAGATGAGGAAAGTCGCAGGTACATTTTTGTATGTTTATTTGTGTATCAAAGAGGAAAAAAACAAGGAGATGTAGAATTGTTGCACTTCATGCTTGTATGACTCCATTGCACCTGAAGAAATTCCTTCCTGCCATCTCTTAAAGGTCCAGGGTTGTAGCTAAGAAATTTGTCTGCCGGTTAGCTGAGAAATTGAGCCGGCTAAAGAATGCGCGAAGTGCCTTCTGCCGTCGGCGTAGCTGACGGCGGGGTAGGTATGGGAGGGGGTTGCCCCCTCCCATTAGGGGGGTCTGGGGGGCCTCCCCAGGAAATTTTGAAAATTTTAATTCAATTTGGTGCACTCTGGTGAAATCTAGGGGCTCTTTTATGCCAAAAGAAACAACCATTAAAGAGAAGGTCAGCTGTCGTGCCGCAGTTTAAAACGTGTGGTACAGAGATTCACCCTGAATTTATTCAAAATTTTCTCCTTCGCTTTGACGTTTCCATATTTCCTTCGTGTGGTTTTTGTTGTTTGGTGTTCCTTGAACTCTCTACCAGGTCTGTTCACTGTGCCCCTAAGGAGAATGACAGACCTGGCTTCTGAGCAGACAGTGCTTTGTTTTACTTCAGTTCGTCAATCTATGTTGTTTTCTTAATTCTCTTTTTGGTGAGCTCACTAGAAATCCATCAGGAGTATAAAAATTAGAAATAACCTAACTCTCCTACACAGAATTCAAAACCTAACTAAAACTAATCTAATCTAACTAAAACCCGTTTTTCATGAATGCCGTGTATACTCTAACATTGAAAATGAAAATACGTGCGTAAGATTTTCAACATTTACTTAACATTAAAGTAATGAGAACGAAAGCTACATGGCTTTCCATTCGTTCCGAAAAGATAAGTGCTTTTAAGTTTGCACTAGAATATCAGAAAATCGATTCTTATAAACGCTTAGAACTGCAAACAAAAGAGCTGTCCACTCGGTCGTTCAGCTGTTCATCCAGTTTCGCGGGTTCGTTCACTCGGTTTCTCGTTCGTTCGTTTTCGCCGGCGAGTCGGTGCTGGACCGTTGGTTCAGTTGTTCCTTCATTTGCCCAGTTCTTCTTGCTATTCATGAGCATAAACATGTTATAAGCAATAAAATTTAACCAATTAAAAGCTGTATTAAAACTTTACGAAGAAATTCCTTCATGTTTTTTTTCTCTGTCATGCAACAGAGAAAGACTTCTTCTTTCTCCGAACTGACACAAATACCTGGTAACAAACTCGTTCCCAATCTTTCGCAATGCCTTGAATGCGGGGGCTACCAAGCTTCGTGTTGACAAGATGGCGGACGCAGAAAACGGAAAGTGGACACGGTAAACAAGTTCTCAAAACAAGACTTTATTTCAATTACTTTATGGTATCGATACTCAAGGTAGTCAGGAGTTTATTCAACCTTTTCACTTAAAATATATTATTCTAAATCGAACAATTGCTTGTGGGTAACTAAAGAACTGTTCATTGCCTTTTTAACCGAGTGCTTGCCACCCAAAATTCAGCCGGCGATGACTTCTTTCCCAGCCGGCGAATTTAGCCGGCAGCCGGCGCTTAGCGACAACCCTGAAGGTCTGTTTACTGTTGCGATTGTTTTGCAATTTCTGTCGCACTTTATTTTAAGTGCAACTTTTATTGCACTCAGCTTGAAGTTTCAAATCACCTGTGTAGGCTAGAGGTGATAATATTACAGGGGTTTTGGTCGCATTTGAAATTTGATGCAAACTTGCGGGATTTCTCAGAAAATGTACAATCCCAATCCCAAAAGGGAACCAAAAGTTGCATAAAAAATGGCACTTGTAAGCAGGCTTTTACATTAAAATCAATCAATCAACCAGGAATTGTATGGTACATGGTAGTTTTTTTATACCATACAAATCACATGGTCTCATGGCAGTTTACAACAAAAAATTCTTCTGTGGGGTGAGAACAGATGTCAGCATGTAGTATATTAAAGGCTCCACTGGCAGTCACTATCAGTCTACCTATCAGCTGGTTACCAACAAACTGTGAAAGTCATAACATATGGAAGCTTTCTTAGTAGTGGTTGTACATAGAAACAAAATCAAAACTGTTTTAATTTGTTTTTTCTTTTGTAAATTCACCAGTAGTGACAGTTCCTGCAAAGATGATTCTATTACTTCACTGCAACAGAAATGTAGCGCCCTGGAGCAGCAAAATACCCATCTTATATTAGAGGTACTATCAACTTTGCTATGCTTGAATTTGTTATGAAATTAATGAAGGCTGCAAAGCTGTATTGTGACACAAATTGTCTTATGTGGTCCATTCTTGCACTTCTTCCATGACAACTGGATTGAACAAACAAATATATGCATATTTTTTGGTGGTGGTGGAGGTGCTCTAGATACACTGTCTCAAATACCTAATTGGAGGGAAAATCAGAAAGAAATTATTGACTCAACTTAAACATGACAGGTTAAAATTCTAACTGTCAGGAAGAAGGCTAGCTAGCTACAGTTAATTCCCTTTATTGCTTACCCGAGGGTGTTACCCTCAGGACCGCAAGCTAGCGTCCTTAATAGTGAGGGTCCATAACAACAGAAATTTATTTCAGCCAATTGTCTGTAATATATTTTTCCGTGGATTTAGCTGCTGTCCGCATTATTGGGGTGTCTGTAATACCGAGGTGTCCGCACGGCGAGAGTTGACTGTATTTACAAGTGAGATTGAAAAGTAAAACTGATCTGGACTATGATCACATATTCCATTTAGTATTCAGAGTAATTTTGCGGTAATCACTTGGCTATGCTGTCTGGCAGAAATTTGACATCTGGTTTGTCTGTCCAATATCTTGTTACATCATCAAACAAACAGTTTGATCCACTTGTTGAATTTCTATTTAAAAAGTAAAAGAATGTGTGTTGTAATGTTAGGTCAGCGGAACAATTCCAAATTTGGCCTGCTTGACAAGTTTTGCTAAGTAAATTTTGCATCTGGATCAACAGTATTTTCTGCTGAATTTGGCTGCGTTCTGCTGAGAAATCTGATATTGAAACTTGCATTTTTGTTATTATTAACACGACAGTTGTAATACCAGCAACAGTTGTGACAGTTTGACAGGTGTTACTTGAGGTTTAATTGAATTAGCTGCATGAAGAGAGCCTGATTTTAAATTGCATGTTAAATTAATTTTCTAGGCTTTGCAGTTAAAGGAAGAAACAGCTTCTGTTGAAATGAAGGAACAACAACTGGTGTTGGACTGTGTGAACCAACTAGGTAGGACAAATTTAAATTATGCCACTGTTTACCACATAGCCTCTGCCTATCCTAGGAGAAATTTGACCAGGGCTGAAAGATAACTATATTTGAGCTTTCCCTTCAGCCTTTCCAGGATCCTTTCAGATGGCAGATGGCTTGCCTTAGGGCAAGTGAGGACGAAAAGTTACTTACAGGCAGTGAAGTCATCTTGTTCCGGACAATTAAGACTTCACATCTGCAATATAATCGTAAGAAAGTAAATTTGGTACCCTAAAGAGATTGAAAAGCTGATGTTTCGAACACTAGACTTCGTCATGTTCTTACGAAGGTGTAGTGCTCAAATTTACTTTGTCAAGTGACACAATACTTTGGTAAAATCAAATATTCATTTTCACTCCCCTGCCTAGGCAGTATCACAGTGTCTTAAAAAACTAACTGCTTCATCCATTTGCAAGATAACGTGTTGCCTGTTCAAATCGTGCTAAGGTACCAATGGTTATGGTTAAATTATTGTTTTGATTTGTTTAACAGTGGAAGCAAAAGACCAGATCAGTGATCTGACTGATGAGATCTCACGCAAGGCAGAAGACAATATCAGACAGCAGGTATATCTATATCCTCAAGGAACCATTGTTTGCAGGCACTAGCATTGGTTTTGATCATAACCGTCTTTACGTCAAATTTTAGGACATATTTTTGTTTCGTCTTAAAGCGCCTGAAGTTTTGCGTGTGGTCTTTTAATTTAATCAAAGAACATTACATTGTGTACAACTATTTTTTGCTCCAAAGCATCTGTTTTTCTGCTTTTTTGCTTTGCTTTTCTTTCAATGACTTGATAGTTTGGCCTTGTTTTCTCAAAAACTAAGTGTAAACTAGTGTTAAAAAGAAACACATGCACAGAGTAATCATTATGTTTTCTGACTAATTGAAGGAAAGAAAAACCCCAGCCCTTGAACTATTTTCCCTAAAGTGAGGAGCTGTTGAATGTTCATCTCCATAAGTCAAGCAGTTCACTTTTCTCACTTCTCTTTCTTCTCTTTTTAAGGAGGAAATTACACATTTAATCAACACGGTGGTGGACCTACAAAAACGACACAAGCAAGTAAGGAAAATAATATTTCAAAACATTTTTGGTAGTTAATTAATTAAAGCTTGTAATACCATTTGTTTGTATAGTGTGATGCAAACACTTTTGTGCTTTATGATGAAAGTGAATTTCATTTAGGAATCAGGGAATTGTCACATGTAAGCTTGTCTTTGGCCCATGAGCTCACTTGACACTGTATTTGTCCAAGTCTAATTTTATTTTTAAAGTTCGTGCTTGGCGTTCAACCTTATTTTGAAGGTTTTGATGCAAAAAATATAATAATGACTACAAAAATGACTACAAAAATATAATGATAATAATGATAAGGTTACTGCTCTACTAGGAATTGATCCACAGTTATGATATGAATATTATTTTTCTTTTTTCAGCTTTCTATGGACAATGAAGATTTACAAAGTCTACTGAACTCTTCCCAAACAAATCAAAACCAGTTGAAAACAAAGGTAATTATCTTAATTTATTTTTTACACTACAAACATGCCCTGTGCGTGTATTCTGAATAGAACTGTAGTCTTTTGGATATGTAAGTCATGTTAATTGCATTGGACATAACAAGAACGCACTCTTAAAGGGGAAGTATCATCATTCATGGGGTTTTTGGTATCTGCCAAATAATTCTAGAATGTCAAGAGGAAAGAAATCAACTCAATTCTTGAAAGGAACTACTCGTGATCTGTTCTAGCGCATTTTGGAAACAAAAAAAGCGAGAACTTAAAAAACATTAGTCTAACATTTTTCAAGTTTCAATCCATACCAGCCTACTCTGTCTCTCTTTGTTTCTACTGACAGACAAACATTTTTGGGTTTTGAAATGACAGCAAATTTGCATTATAATTCCCCTTTAAATACAGATTGGAGTCAATACTGTATGGGATAGTAGATCAACAAATGAGTGGATCTTGGGATGCGTATCTGGCATCCCCTGCAGATTTTGCAGGGGCGGATGACATCATCACCAACTTGGCAAAGACCCTGGGATCAAGATCATCGAACGCACTCCTTATCTTTGATTATTACTAGTATTAATATTTATCTTAATTTTTAGGTTGATGATTTGCAAGAAAAATACCATGAATGTCTGGAGATGCTGATGGAAAACCAGGTGATGTGAATAACACTGCTGACTGAAGCAAAGTGACAGGATTCAAACTATCAAAAACCAATATATAATGATTGATTACTTCAAGTCAATCACAACAAATACAAATAGGCCATTTCTGAGTTGCTGTGAACCTCATTATGAAAGCGAGGCTACGTGCAAAACTTTTCATATGTTTTGATGATAAAAACTTGGCACTTGGCCTCGTTTTCATGATGAGGTTTAAAGCAACTCGCAAATGGCCTATTTAAGAGCTTGGTTGAAAACTCTGTGCAGTGGAAATTTGTGTGTAAAATTCAAATAAGTTTTGGTCTGGTATAGAGATTGATTAACATGTAAGAATCATAGCTCCATATTTATTTTTTTATTTTAACCCTTTAAGCCCTGTGTGATCAGCATCAAATAAAAATTCTCTTTGCGATATCAATGCTTATTCAACCCCTGAGGTCATGAGAATTAAGGATATGATCACCCAAGGTGAACTTGCCTTTTTCACTGCACACGTACATGTAGCCTTATGTCAATGCAAATTATGTTACTTGTTAACATCCTAATTTCTTTTTCAGAGGGAAGTTAAAAAGTTGAATTCAAAAATAGAGTAAGTGCAATGTTAACATTGATCTTGCTAAACATCAAGTTCATCTTGTTTACTTTTTGTGTACAAATTTAAAACTGATATAATGTTTTTGTTATTAACATCCTAGCGCTGACAAAGGACCCAGCAAGATGTCTTCTCTGTCACAACTATCATACCATGTAAGCAGAGTTGAAACTAACGACAGTTGCTTATCAGTCATTGCCTTACCTATCATATCTTTGCTTGATCAAATTTTAATTTTGTTTTCATATGAAAATTGAAAAAAAAAATTGTTTTTTCCAGTTGATTTATGGCCTACGTGAACATAAATCAAGGGGAAAAAACTTGGTCCGTAACTTACAGTATGGACCTTGAATTCGGTTAGTAAGAGGTATTTATTCTGCTATTCAAGGAAATTAATTCCTGGCTCTGTTCTTTTTTGTTACTCTTGTAGGATTCTCGTGATTCTATTGCCCTTGAGATTGAGGAGAGTGTCAAGAGAGATCTTACTTCCCAACAAGAAAAGAGGTTGGACAATTTCAATTTAACAATAATATATTACACCATGAGCGTGCGTTGGATTTGACATGACATATAGCTACACGCCTCGTTGGCTATGTCTTATATCCAACAAGTACGAGTGGTTTTATTAAGAACGTCCAAGAAATATTGCCAGATCTTGCTTATTTTGCTTTGCAAGATCAACCAGAAGACAATTTAATGGTCGCTATTTCTTGGGCATTTTATGATGTCTGATATATTATGACCGCTAAGCCAACAGAAAATTCTGGAATTGCATATGATCATGTTTTTAATTATTCAAATTATCATTGGTTCGTCCATCTGTGTAAAGAGAGTAAAATAAGAGTTAAATGTCATTAACAGCCGTCAACCGCCTTGTCATTAATCCTGTATTTGATTCTTCTTTGCAGAGAACACACAGCTCGTGTTATGGAAACTGTTCGTGCCATCAACACTGGCAGATCGTCAAGAAGATCAACGGAAAAAGGTCCACATCACCAGAGTACAAAAGGTGGGGCCTCCCCTAAAGGTGGGGCAGGCCTGCACTCCTCAGCTGCCGAAACTGAATCATCAGGAGAAGGCGGTAATGCTTTGGCTAACTCAAAGACTGGAAAACCTTTGCAAGGTACAGTTGGAAGATGTCTTGAAACTGTCGCAAAATGGGATACTGCTGACTCAGCGTTATCCAGATCAATCGTTTCTTATTTCTTTTGATAGTGTCAATGGGGAAAAGGAGACCTCTGTAGAAGCTACTAAGCTGCCTTTGGATTGGTTGATATATTACTTCAAATATTTGAATAATTTAGGTTTGACTTGCCTGCTCCTGCTCTTGGAAGCCTGCGTGGAAATCGGGCCTGACGCACGAGGGGAGCTCTCCTCACGTGTGGCACGCGCGCGATTCCCCTTATCCCTCCCCTTTCAAGCACCTGGCACACAGGCTATGCTCTTGGTCACCCATTCAGTTTCTTACTTCTCTTTGCCATAGTCGTAACTTTTAACTTGTAATATTAATTTCTATCATGATTATTTTTTTGTATAGTTTTGTTTAATAAATTCTTAATGTTTATTAGAAAATTTAAAATTGTAATTTGTCTCTTTTTCTAACCGGGCGTTGCTAGCATGGGTTCTCGCGTTCCGTTTGTTACTCATCCGTCTGGTTGTTTACATTCGGGTCCATGCAGGGTTTGTTGAATGAAGGGATTTAAAGTGGGCCGATCAAGTTGATTTGGTTTTTTAATTTTTATTTGACAGAACGGCGGATATCCTACGGACGACGCTCCTTTAGGGCTCCTGAAAAGCTACAAATTGTTAAACCAATCAAAGGTAAGATGACAACAACCTCGCCTCCAGGGTCGGGGAGAAGGGAGAGCCTGGAAACGAGGTTGAGATTAAGGACTGTAGCTGTTGCTCAAAACAAATTAGGGAGCCTTAGCAACGACGACGGCGACGGCAATGAGGACGTCAAAAAAAGCAACAGGCTTAATAACCAAAACAACAACTCTACACGTGCATTACACTTTTTGGTACATTTCTTTGCCGTCACTGTACGACTAGGACGTCAAATTTCCCGATGGGAAGTTTTATGGAGGGTGCCGGTAAACACACAACGACGAATTTTTCTTTCTCTTTCTAAACTTGGGTTTTCTCCAAGAATTTGACTCCAGGAAATTTCACCTACACTTGACATTTAAAGCGAGTGGAGTAATCTCGACAGCGTTTGAAAAAACGCAAATTCATTTTAATAGTGACGTTCTCATCTTGTATCCAACACGTGCTTGTGAAGTAATTGTTAATTATTTGTGTTAGAACCGATTTCTCCCATTGACACCTTTGCCATTTACATTGTAGGTTCAGTCACTCTGCACCAGTGGAAGAAGTTAGCCAATCCTACACTGAATCTAGCAGAAGAGCGCCCCGGGGTACACGTGAAAGGGCAGAGCCCAGAGGTGATGGAGAGAGAGTTGGCGAGGGAACGGATGGACTCAAGTGATTTGGATCCAGATGATCATGAATACGAGGAGGATCAAGCTATACACATGCGTGTGTCCAGGACTTCAGAAAGTGCTTCAGAGGCTACCAGTCTGGCAGGGACAGAGGAGGATGATATTGATGAGGATGGGCCACTTCAGATGCGTATAAACAACAGCCTTGACAAAGGCACTCCGTCTACAGGGGCTCAGAAATCAGGGAGCTTCAAGCGCAGCCCTGCTGTGACCCCTCCACAGAACTTGGGCCTGATGACCCTGGTGGGTGGTCCTGGTTTTCAGAGAGGACTCAGGGAACGCAGTGTTGATAGCGGGGGCGTTTTGACGCATCTTCTAAAAGGCCCCTCCACTACATCACCTGGCAACTCATCGGTTGGTCAGGTGCTTGCAGACGTGTTACACAAGGCAAGTAAAGAAGCTTCTGAAAAGGAGCCTACACGTGCCGAGTCTCTTCGTAACCTGGCAAAATACTTCAGCGAGAAAGAGCACGGCACCAACCCCACCCCAGTCAAAGTCAAAAGCCCCAGCACTCCCCCTGTGGTTCAGGTACCACAGACCAGCTCCCCCGGGGGTGGGGTGCTGTTGAGTAAGATTCTTGGTTCAAGTGGAATATCCGCAGGGTTGTCAATTCCTGCACCTATCACTACTACAGCTAAGACAAATAGTCTGCCTTCAACAACTAACAGCACGTCAACTTCTCCGAGTATTCTTACACGAAGTACCTTAGTAAGGAACTCTAGTGGGAGTAACTTGATGAGCTTGGCTCAGGGATCTATGGAAGAGGATGCTTCAAATAAGCGTCACAGTTTGGACTCATCTAAATTGCTGAACACCACGGCTGGGTCGCTAGACTCGGCTCCAGGACTCGATTTTTCTCAACTGAAATTCCCGACTCTGCGACGGCGCGCCAGCAGCGGTGATCTTCAAGAATTGGCTTCCAGTTCAAGCACCTTGGATGACCTTGGGGGAGGCGGCTTAGGAGCACGATTGTACAGGAGCTCTAGCATCGGAAACATGAAGGACCTTAGCAACGAGAGCTTAGCAGGGCCGTCCAAGGATGTTTCCGAGGGGGGATTTTTTGGACGTCTACGACGTAGTCCTAGCATAGGGAGCCTCACAAACCTTGTTCAGAATTCCAACATATCAGCTGTCCTTCCTCGGGCTACGAGTTTGGAATCATTTCCGACATTTAAACCCGGTGAGTCACCTCCTTCGCCTTCCAGGTTTGATCAAGATGGCACCAACTTCTTTGGCCGCAGTCTATCTTCTAATAATGCTCCCTCGTCCAGTGCGGACACCTTATCTGGTACCTCCGGTGGGAGTGGTTTCCCCATTGGCACACGATTGAGTGGCTTGGCTGGGGTCCGCGGGTTTTGGAGCCAAGGGGGTAGCAGAAGCGTTGAGATCTCAGCCCCAGCTGCACAACAACAACCACAACCACAACCCAAGAGTGAAGAACGCCTGGAAAAAATCAACAAGGCCTTCGCATTTGAGGATTTCGGCGGACTTGGATTGATGTCCTTCTTTGGACGAAAATCACGAGACTCCAGGTCAGGAAGCCAATGAGAGATAAGGAATAATGTTTGAGAATAATCATAGAAAAAAGTAATTTTGATAATGTAAATGAGCGGAGTGTTGCCTCTCCTTGAACAAGAAGTTCCGCTATAAAAGAACAAACCCCTCCTTCCTTTCACACCTTAACCTTTGTGGCCGTGAAATGAAAATTTAGACTGGTATGTTGTTGACCCAAGCATCCTCTGAAAAAATAAGGCTCAGAATCTCATAATGTGACCACAACAATATAAGACATCGGTTTCCACTTTGCTTGACAGGATTTATTCCGAAAACTAAGCCAATTTAAAAGGGAAGTCATTTCAAAACCCAAAAATGTTTGTCTGACAACAGAAACAAAAAAATAATGGTCTACTTTGTTAGAAATTATCACCCCAGTGCAATCAAAACTGTCGATTAGTGCCTCTGGTCAGAGACAGAGTAGGTCGGAATGGATTGAACCTTGAAAAATGTTAGAATAATGTTTTTCAAGTTTTCGCATTTTTGTAATAAGCTGGCGTTTTCGTATTTCCCCTCTAAGAACACCCAGCCTCTGTCCCTAGCATAAATGTGTTAACAATGTTTCATCGAACACGAGGTGTGCGTTAAGTAGTTACCTTAAGGGCGATTTAGACGGTACGATTTTCTCTTTCGACTGACGCATGCGATTTCTAGAGCGCGCGCTGCTTACGTCATGTAAAAATCGTACACAACTCTCGCCACTCAACATTGCCTCTACCTACGATTGTCGTTTTTAAAATCCTACGACATTTTTCGTGTTGTGTGGGTCTGTCGTAAGGATGTTGTAGGTTGATTTACACGACGCGATTCGTGTTGTAGGCATGGCGTAAGCGTGTCGCATGCGACAAATCGTAGGCAAAATCGTACCGTCTAAATCGCCCTTTACGGTTATTAATGCTATATTTTTTTACGTTTTACTTTGTAATTGATAGTGAAGTCACGCCTTATTCTTATTAATTCTGGGATGGCCTGTTGGTAAGGGTGATTTGTCGGTTGCGCCATTATTCTTGTACCTTAGCTGTACAAACGGTGTTTTGCTTGCACAGGTCGGGGATTTGTCCAAACGTTGTCATTTCGTCGGAAACGTTT
The DNA here is from genome assembly GCF_977016875.1 of Pavona decussata. Taxonomy (NCBI): domain Eukaryota; kingdom Metazoa; phylum Cnidaria; class Anthozoa; order Scleractinia; family Agariciidae; genus Pavona; species Pavona decussata. The sequence continues at coordinate 778,593 of NW_028145452.1, forward strand.
GGTGAAGATCGCATCGGTAGTGACACTTACACGTGCTACGCGATGTTTTAGCTGTCATCTTCGTCATCATCATCGTCGTCGTTATCATCATCATCATCATCATCATCATGTTTGTTCTTTTTGCAACAACGTGTGGACTTGTAGCGTCTCCTGTGCAAGCAAAAATCACTTGCAGGCGCGGCTTTAGACAAGCTTATGCATTATGCATACGGTTACTAATGGAAGGGGCAACTTGAGAGGCTTTTCACGCAGCATTCTTTCAATTGTAGGCTCTTGTTTATCCGTGTGCTTGGAGGAAAGACACGAAATGCCGGTTAAAAAAATAAAATCGACTTAATGTTGGATTCACTTTAGGGACCTTTCATTATTAACACGGGAGGGGCCTGTACGGGGAAGGGGGCGGGGGGCGGGTCCCGGGGGTGGACTGACAATAAATGATGAGGGGGGACATTCATTTTTTAAAACAAATGTCCTAAAGTTTTTTTTTTTTTCTGCAACAATAACTCGTGAGAATAGCCAGACCATTGTACAATTTTTTATTTTGGATTTGTGGTACAACTGTTTCTTGCATGCTGTCAGACACTAGTAAATTATAAAGTTAACTCTCGCCTTGCGGACACCTCGCTATTACGAACGCCCCGATGTTACGGACAGCAGCTAAATTCTCGGCAAAAATAAATTACACGCGTTTGACTGAAATAAATTCCCGCTGTTACGAAGTCTCGTTATTAAGGACACTAACTCGTGGTCCCGAGGGTGTCCGCAATAAAGGGAGTTGACTGTATGTATCATAAGAATAATGTTTTTAATTAGCTATAATTAAGTGACAAGCAACTATATAAATTAATGGAGGAACTGAAAAAAGTGTTTTTCATGGGCACCGACAGATCATTTTGGTACATACGTTCAGATATACCTGTTTGGGAGGCAATAGTTGCTTCTATTATTTATTTTTTTTCAAACTATTTATTAAATTGCCCGCAGCCGGCGTCTGCAACTTCTTTTATAAAATGTCTACTCCAACTTTTGTAACACGGTAAAATTAATGTTGTTTTTATTGTTTTTTCCCCTTTCATCTGATCCACAAAAAGAGGCTAGGACTTTCAGAAAGACAACAATAGTTAAATTGGGGCTATGATACTCTGTTTCCTAATATTTTCTGTCCTTTAAGAAATTATCTGCAAAGAACAATGTTAGCTACCAGAAATGTTCTAGGAAAGGCCCTTAAACGATCTAGAAAGACAGCAAATGTTATTTTACATGTGTTTTTGATAGAATTGGGTATACCTTTTGATCTGAATATTATAATATTAAATCTTGGGGAGGGGACATTAGTTTTCTCGTGAGCTTTCGCATTTCCAAGCTGTCCCCCTCCCCTCCCATTCTGTGTTAATAATGAACAGGTCCCGAAAAGACCGTTTCTGACTTGTAAAATTATTGTTTCTAGGGCAAGTGTAAAGTTAAGGTGTTTGTTGGTAACTTTACCAATTAAATTAGTCAAGCTGGGGATGCTTGGCAGTTAATTTGTCGTAAAATCCTGCAAAACAGGGAATATATTTTTTGGTGGAATTCTGGACGGTACAGTTGTAAATAGATAACCGATGAATAAAGTTAACATTTGTTCCTTGTAAAGTGTTGTGTTTATAATATGGAGAGAATAAATGTCGACTCTCCCTATTTCTGCCTGGTTTTTCGTTATTTTTCTATATTTTTTTTAAAAAATCGTATTTGCGCGTGTATAAATTATGAGCTCCCAAGGCACCAACTGACGCATGTTTCACATGGGCCCATTTTCAGACTGCTTCAAACCTAGGGTGCTTACCATTTACATGGAAACCCGGAAATTCCAGGTGGAAAATCAAATGGTACGCATCATTCCATTTGGAGTACTTCTGAAATTATGGGCTTCTGGTCTAAGTGATGCATTTTTATTGCTCCTTTTGGGATTTACAGCTGATGTTCATACATTTTTGCATGTTATCCATCTTCTGTTAAGACAAGCTAAATCATTTCGTATTTATGCCGAAAACTTCCATCCCGTTGGTTTGCGTGAATGGTAAGCACTCCTAGGCTCCTTTCTCTGGTCTAAACAGCAGGCACTTGCTACAATCTATCAGCCCAAACAGTTTATATCCATAAGCTTTGGACACATGCATCATACCGCCCACATCAGGGAGTACCCCTTTCCAGGGAAAGTAAAATGGCACACCTCAGACATGGAACCTCGTTCCCAAGTGCGGGACAAAGAGAGAACCTGGGTATGAGGTTGTCTCGATAGAATGGTACTCGATAAGGATGTGAACGAAAATGAACAAAATAAACTCAAATCAAGCAGCAATTATCATACTTTTATTTATTAAAAGTCAAAACAACTTCAGAAACTATTCATTATTTTCGCTAAAATTACCTGGTCCATTGTTTTAATTTTACAGAATAAATATTTTCTAGTTTCAAAGCTCCTCGAAGGACAATCTCTAAACGAATTTCGTAATATTGGTATAATACCAACTTACAACGACAAAACTGACAAACAATACTTACGAGATCATGTACAATAAATCTCGGTATAAAAAATCTAAAAGTCATGAAATCTTTTGGAACTGATAAGATGTATTTTACGGTAGCAGCCGGATTTCTATTTATGGTTAATTAATTTCACTCTTAGTCACCCGGCAAACGCAGTCTTAAGTAATCAAGTTCTCTCAGCAACAACGCACTTACTTAAGTACTTTTCAGCCCCCACCCCCCAAACAACTACAACGTACACAATTAGCAACCGTAGAGGTGATGTTGGTTTCAAATGGTTTGTGAAAAGAGTTTAAATTTCCGGGTTCCATCCATTTAAGGCGAACGTAACGTGAACAATCGAAGCGATTGTTTCATATCAAGTAGAAAGTGAATATCCTCATAAACCAGTGTTATAGCCGTGGATAAGACTGAACTGTGGGTTGGGGTTGAGGGGAGGAGGGGGTGGAGGGAGTATATTTGACCAAATTTATAGGGACAGAAGTCCGGCTACGTTACGGTCAAAGAGCAGCCTATTTTACAAGTCACAAAACTGCTTTATATTACTCGTCGGCAAGATCAAGTTACAGTAAGGATTGACGTGGTACTACAACCTGTTATACTGCGCATATTCCAAAATTTACAACCACCAACTGAACCAAACATATTAGGACATTTTCACTATGGCGTCATTTCGGACTACCAGAATCCTTCAGTTTTTTGTTTTCTCGTGCTAATCGAGAGCTATCGTTCTAAGCTCTCCTCTAGGATTACAAAATTTGAATTACGAAGTGAATTCTGGTAGTTCTGGTCAAATGATGCCTTCATGAAAACGGCCTTTTACCTTTTACTGTTCTCTCCTTAGTTTCCAAATGAAATAGTCTCGCTTTTTACAAGGATTCCACCCGACACAGTGACACTACGTTTAGCTAAATGAAATGAGAGTTTGACGGTGTCTAGCATCTTAAACAAACTCGTGAAGCTATAAGTACATTCTCTCTCTCTCTTTTTTTTTTTGTTTCTAAAAAGAACCTCTTCTTAATTATTCTCGTGCCCAGATCTCCCACGGTCCAAAACCTGCAGTGAGATCTGGGTACGAGATTAAGAACCATCAGCTAATTAGTGATTGCGTACATAATGAAGTTTTCATTTTAGCGTCGTAGAACAGAAACTAAAGTACGATAATTACTATGGCCAATCACAACAGACGTAAATAGCGCCTTGAACCAATCAGAACTCAAACTGATTTAGCCAGCGCCAAATACGTGTAAGAAAGTCTCGATTAGTTTTGGTTTTCTTTTCTCATTGGTTGAGAAAGTGGCGTAAATATATGCCTAACCAATCACAGAGCGTAGTAAGTAGAGTGGTTTCCAATTGAGTGTTGTAAAACCAAAACCAAAGTAATTCTCTAGCCAATCGCAACAGATGTAAACAGCACAATCAGCCAATCAGAACTCGAAGCAAATACATGTAACCTGCGTCAAGCGCGGGAAAACGCGTGCGAGCGAGGCACGATTGGTTTCGGTTTGGTTTCCCATTGGTTGAGAAAATGGCGCGAGTTTTGTTAACCAATCACAGAGTCTAGTAAAGCCAAACCAAAGCAAACGCGAATTTACTTTCTACACTCAATTGAAAACCGCTCTAAAACAAAAGTAAACGCGAAATTACTTACGACACACAATTGAAAACCGCTCTGATATGATCCAGACGGAAATTGGAATTTTTCAGTTAACTTTAAAAAGTTTCGTATTTCGTTGCATATTTTCTCTCAGTGTATTTTATTAGGATGAAAATTAGAGTGTATAGGTGAAAATTATCCAAAAACTAGAGTGTATCATGAGAATAAGCAGAGAGCCTAGGATCCGCTACTGGATCACTACATACACTATAAACTGTAGCTATAAACAATTACGCGAATAAAAGTATGTACAATGAATACAGAATCATCAAGGATAAAGCTTTCATTTGATTGTCTCAGTAAACTTTACATTTTCAGTAAGCCCTTTTCATTAGCCTTGAAAAGCTACACTGTTCCAAACGCACTCTACGGCACTACGTTTTAGGTGTACACACAGCAATAACATTTCTTTGTAGATTTTAAGTGTTATTGGGAAAGAAATAACTTTATCAATTAATAATAACACCAGTAAGCAGAGTGGCGAGGCAGAACTCTTTGTAAACAACAAAACACGGTTCAACATGGACTTCAATACACTTCAAACATAGTCACTCGTGTTTCAATTTCGGTGCGGACTTCTGAACCTTGATGTTGACTCAAACTGTCAGTGAAAATCTAAAAAAAAAAGTGACAGGAAAGGATATAAATATATCATAAAGTAAAGTAAAGTAATTTATTGTAACGTCTTGCCTCGTTTTCTGCGCAAAGATTGGGAACTTTTTAAGTTTAAGTTTAATAATACTTTGTCATGTAATATTACTACAGTCTAGGGTGGGGAGGGGGAGGTGGGGGGGGGAGGGTGTTACATGACTGGAGAATAATTGGGGGAAATTGAATTCCCAAAATTACTCTCCAATATTAGAAATCTTAAGATGATAGAGCGGTTTCCAATTGAGTGTTGTAAAACCAAAACCAAAGCAATTACTCTGGTCAATCACAACAGACGTAAACAACACAATCAGCCAATCAGGATAGGAAGCAATGCAAATACATGTAACCGGCGCCAAGCGCGGGAAAACGCGTGCGGCGAAAACACGATTGGTTTTGGTTTAGATTCCCATTGGTTGAGAAAGTGGCGCGAGTTCTGTTAACAAATCACAGAACTCAGTAATGCAAAACCTAACCAGACGCGAAATTATTTTCGACACTCAATTGAAAACCGTTCAACTTATACCTAACAATAAAATAGAAAAATCATTTACAATACAATTAAAAAGTTAAAAAATGAAAATCATTCACAATGCAATTAAACCAATTAAAATATGCGAACAACAATGTTCACAACTCAGCGGGAAGTAATCTAGAAGAGAAGTTTTAAAACAGTTCAAAGAAGATGCTTGCATAATGTTTGATGGAATGTCATTCCTGTCTTAAATATAGCGGTTAAAAAATAAAATGTATGGGCTTTATCTGGTATAATTTTAAAGTCATGATTCTTAGGGGCTTTAATTCAGACATAAAACCAAAAAAAAGTCTCCTAATAAACGACTTACCTACTGCTTAGAAGGACAGCAACCAAGACGAACCAGATAGGGAGTCGAAACAGTTCTGCAAAAGGAATCAAAACAACGCCTTCAATAAGCTTTCTTACAGTTTCGTGTCAATATATTACGCACTTAGAGGAAAAAACCAACCAACGTTCAACAAAATAACCAACATACTGACATAAAAAAAAACCTACTCCATAGGAAAACAACAAGTTGAACCTTGAACTCGAACGCAAGAGACATGAACAGAAAATGCAAGGCTAATTTGTGGTACCACTGAGAGCGCCCTGTTTTCCAGTGCTTTTGGATCAGTTTCCAAAACACCTTTGGTGCGCATATCGATAATTAGTATGCATATCCGGGTATTCATTGTATAGATTTATCAGTATCGGATTCGACACACCCAATAGTCTTTAAAAGAACTTTGTCAGTTGGAGCGCATGCGCACTAGACTCCGGTTGAGACTAATTTGCATACAACTTGTCGCAGGATTTTTGCTTTTCTGTCATTGCAAAAGCTTTTAAAAATATCGCGACAAACAGCTTCTGTGATTACTAAAAAGCGTTTGTAAATAAAAAATTGGGCTAACTTTGGGAAGATGAACGCAATTCAACGTATTCAAAGCCGAGCGGCTGTGGGGTCGAGAATGAGTGTTTCTCATCAATGCGCGCATGCGCCTGGGGTGACATAGTCCCTTAAATAAATCTCAGGCATCTTGAGCTCTAGCCACTGACCTGACGCTCTGTTTATTGGACAAACTGTGTCACATTCTTTCACCACTTTGTTGACATCCATGACAATATTCGTGTAGTTTCTCTTGACTTCGTCGCAAACATATTGCTTGTCCCGTAGCACAACATAGTCGCATTTGGTGGTGTTGAAGTTCGCTGCGTTGCAATCCTTGTCGATTCCGCTTCCTGTTATTTTACATTGCAATGTAACCGTGACTGTCCCACCGTTATTACAGGACTTGCTGCAATCCACTGATACACTATACGAGCCAGAGATTGGACTGATGGTTACTACAAAACAAAAAGGAACGCAGAGACTTTAGTTCTCAGTATTACACTATTTGATTTCAGAGTCTCCTTTGGTTTAGCTTTACTATGCTCTCTGTTCCTCCTGCTCCCTAGATATTGTTAGTTGTATGTATTTCCGTTTCCGGTTTTAGTTGTTGCTAGAATGTGATTGACAGTCGTCGTTGCTATGCGCCACATGCGTTGAACTGCGTTGTGTGAAAACTAGGTTTCGCGAGTGTGTTGTGAATAAACCTTTTTAGTTCGAACCACCAGTTGTGCTTTGCGTTGTCTCATCGACACTCTGTAATTGTGATAGGTTTAAAAGGGGTGCAACTACTCTTGACTAATTAAAACTGTTTTCCATTGAGAGAGAGAGACCTTTGTAGCCCATTCAGACACCTTAAGCACTGCTGAGTGCGTGTTGAAAGTTATTTTGCGTTTTTTTTACCTTTGCTTGACTACTGCTCTCCTCATAGTGACTAAAAGAGGAAAAATATCGGGCCATTTTCGTAACCCATAACAAAAAACCTAAACCAAACGTTTATTGTTCGCTCGCGATTTTCTCCTCGTATTTCTCCGCGCATTTTCCCGCGCTTGACGCTTTAGTTGTATTTGCTCTCTGCAAGTTTCGTTTGTTTGTGATTGGCGCGTGAGATAACTTGTACTCGGTTTTACAATTTTCAGTTTTAGATCGCTCGATTTAGGAAATGTTTTAACAAACCGATGTTCGTGTTTCTAGACGTAGAATTATTCAACTGTAATTTGCAGCTTGTTGGATAAAATAATACATTAATTGTAGAAAATGTCGAAAAAATTTGAAATTTTATTTTACTTTATTTTAAAGAGAATCAGGGAGCACTACTTACAATAATGCAACATTGCAGAACTTATGACTTACGACACCACGGTACTAATAATACTACTAATAATACTAAGGTTACAATACTGATAAGCTAGACCCATCTGATAAGTTTCTTTGTTAATTTACTTATATATTTTAAAAACCGTAAAAAGCTCGATGCTTACCATTTATCATCGGTTGCGGGGTAGAAACATGCGCAGATGCCGTCTGGTTGGAGGCGACTGAAAGACTTGTTGCATTCGCTGCTGAGGCTGCTGATGGAGATGCGACTGTTGCTGTGGCTGATGCGGTTTGTGCCGCTGTTGTTGCTGAAGCTGATGCCACTTGTGCTGTTGTCGTTGCTGATGCTGATGTCGCTTGTTCTGCTGTTGTTGTTGAAGCTGATGCCGCTTGTGCCGTTGTCGTTGCTGATGCTGATGCCGCTTGTGCTGTTGTCTCTACTGAAGCTGATGCCGCTTGTGCTGTTGTCGTTGCTGATGCTGATGCCCCTTGTGCTGTTGTCGTTGCTGAAGCTGATGCCCCTTGTGCTGTTGTCGTTGTTGAGGCTGATGCCCCTTGTGCTGCTGTAGTTGCTGAGGCTGATGCCCCTTGTGCTGATGCTAATGCCCCTTGTGCTGTTGTCGTTACTGAAGCTGATGCCGCTGGTGCTGTTGTCGTTGCTGATGCTGATGCTGATGCCCCTTGTGCTGTTGTCGTTGCTGATGCTGATGCTGATGCCACTTGTGCTGCTGACGTCGTTGCCGAAGCTGATGCCCCTTGTGTTGTTGTCGTTGCTGATGCGGATTCCGTTTGTGCTGTTGTCGTTGCTGATGCTGATTCCGTTTGTGCTGTTGTCGTTGTTGAAGCTGATGCCCCTTGTGCTGCTGCCGTTGTTGAAGCTGATACCGCTTGTGTTTCTGTCGTTGCTGATGCTGATTCCGTTTGTGCTGTTGTCGTTGTTGAAGCTGATGCCCCTTGTGCTGCTGCCGTTGTTGAAGCTGATACCGCTTGTGTTTCTGTCGTTGCTGATGCTGATTCCGTTTGTGCTGTTGTCGTTGTTGAAGCTGATGCCCCTTGTGCTGCTGCCGTTGTTGAAGCTGATACCGCTTGTGTTTCTGTCGTTGCTGATGCTGATTCCGTTTGTGCTGTTGTCGTTGCTGAAGCTGATTCCGCTTGTGTTGCTGATGAAGAATACGAAGAAGGCATCGACGATGTACTTGCCTGGGATACCTTCGCATGATAGATACTATATACCAACAGAAGCGCAAGCAACCTTCGGTAAGACGCTGACATCATCTATAGGAAGATTGAGCAAAAAACAGTAATAAATAAACAAAATTGTTCATACTACTACATGTCTTTGTTCAGTAATTGTGGCGTAAAAATACTTACAAAACACGTGCCTATCTAATGATTTGTGGCAAATGAGCTGTGAAATGAGCTGCAAAAACATGACTAAAGCAAATTATAAATTTGTGCGCCTAGTGGCGCGGTTTTCTTTTTGTCTGCTTCGATTTAAATCCCTTGATTTGATTTCTGAATGTATTATGTGTTGTTTGAGAGGCTATAGCCTTGTATCCTGTACAGACATTCTTGGAGCTAGTCATGAACTGAGAAGGATTAATTATAAAGCGTTAAAGGTACTGTACATACAACGCAGGAGGCTAGAAACAACCACTACTACGTTAAAAATATACAAACGTATCAAGAGTATAGCCGAGTAAACTCAGTCTAAACTTGAGTTCGGATAATCAAACTGAAATGAAAATTGCGAAATTTTCTCTGATGAGGAATGACGTAGATGTGTACGTATATGCCCGTACTTGTGTTTGCGTTGACAACACAAAAGAGTTGCTTTTAATTTTTAAATGCTTTTAAATGTTTTCCGTTACTGTTACACTAGACAATTTTTCTTTCAACTTGTCTCGCAATATTATTCTAACATTGCCGAAACCGTTGCAAAAAGTAGAAGTCGGTTCTACTTTGTGCAACGGTGAGTACAACAAAAACACTGCGAGACATGTCCATTCCAGGGCATGTTACACGAAGCAACGATCCGCGCAACTTGTGCGGCAACGGCGCAAGGAAATTGCGAGACAAGTTGCAACAGCGCCTTAAGTCGCACCGGCTTTCAAGTTGGTTTCTAGTGCTTATTCTCAACCCTTTCCAGTGTTGCGCAGACAAAGGAGTAAAAACGTAAAGCAAGAATCGTGAATCACAGCAGGGACTACTGGCATTGTGGTTTTTAACATACACCCCTCTTGTGCGGTCTTTTATTTGTTTACATGAGTTGTTGTCATGGCTACGCGCGAACGAAGACTTTTTACTGATATCGTGTATTTCGCCTCGCCGATAATTCTACTGCTTGCTCAGCTATATGTACCTTGCTTATCGTTCTTATGAAAATTTAAAACTTATGTCTCAAACTCATTAATAATTCAGAGATAAAACGAAGGAAATCATTACCGTGAAGGAGGTTTGGAAATGTGTTCTCAATTATCATAAACATTGATGAACTTTTGCTTTAAATTTCTCCAAGAATTATTAATGGTTTGAGAAACTATATTAAACACTCTGTTTCTTCCTACATGTATTTCCAAACACCTCGAAGTTGGTTAAAAGAAACTCAGGTGCGCCTTGCTTTTCACGTGTTTGATCTACTACATGAAATAAATTTGAGTTTAACAGTCACATCAACAGCTCGCTGGTTTTGCGATCTGATTTCCTATCGTTACTCGCTTCGTATCAAGAAAAGTAAGCAAAAGAAAATCCTTCACCAAATATCATGAATGAACCTTTATTTAAGTATAATGCAAGTGCAAGAAAATCCTTGACCAACTACCATTGAAATATTTATGTTTTTTCGATACCAAATTAAATATTATCATTATCAGCAATCTCGGGATTGTCCAACGGTTCGTTTCTTGTCGTTTTGGCTGAAATATCTGTTCGGTAAGCCCGTTACTTGCTTCAGAAATTCGGATTAAATTGAGACCAAAAACTACCGTCCTCTTTCTTTAGCCAAACGTCAAATTTTCATAACAATGAAAACTTAACTCCTTTTGTTTTGGAGGGGCAAATATATCACTTAAAGACCATTTAAACGGTTTTAACATTTGATCAACACTCGTTCAACAAAAGCTGGGCAAAACTTTGCACCTGAATGTTGAACGGAGTGTTGAAACGGCTTCAACGCCATTCAATATTTTCGAAAGCTTTCAACAAGCTTTCAACATTTTTCACACTTTTAACAGTACAGTGTTGAACGACCAGTTAAAACGACCCCGACATTTGGTTCAACAAAGTGTTGAGCGCGGTATGTTGAAGCAAATATTGACTGAACCGTTTGAACGAAAGTGCATGGGAAATAACGCCGGAGAGCAGCCTTTTCGGAAAGCCACTGACACACATCTCGGAAAACTGGAAATAAAATTCCGTTCGCTTAAGACTTTGAACACACAAAAACGTGTTTGCTTACACACATTTGCCTTTGAATTTAAAAAAAATATATGGCCATAAAACCATCTGGGAACAGAAGACAATTTCTTAAGTGCTTTGCTTAAATATTCTCGTTGAATTGGTGCCTCTGTATATGAAGCAGGTGTTTTCAAAGTAACGGTTATAGAGTAGTACTGAGTAAAGCAGAATTTGTATTTCAATAGAAAAGTTACGGTAAAAGGAATAAACTTAATGCTTGTGGGTAATTTAACTGAACTTTTATCGAAGAAAAAAGCCTGCCTTGATGTTTGCAAATTTATTCGTCGCAAACGTTCCCAATTTTTTTGTATTTAGTGTAACAATTCGTCGATTTTTTGTTTAATTAGCGTCTCCTCCTCCAATCAAACTCCTGTCGGTCTCTTTCCGGATTTCAAACAATAAAACAAACATATTGTAATAATAACAATAATTAAAAAAAATACTCAGGCCTCATCGCGAAACAAATGGAGGTGCATGAATTCAAGCATGCTGCATACAAAATATGGCATATGGCACTCTAAAACCCGGACTGAATTGACACGGTGTGAGTGGGTTGTTCAGCTTTTAAATTTTGAATCTGTTTCTCATTAGCTTCACCGTTTGCTATAGTTACGGCTTGGCTCGAGAAAAACAACGTTTCGTCATTCATAATTGATTTTTAATAATAGCACGGACTTCATAAAACCGATCGTTATGGCGAAAGGTTTTATAAAAACCTTTCCCTTTATTTTCCAAAAACATTGAGGTCAAAAGAATTAACTGAGTAAGCCAAGAGCCATTTTAATGATGAATATGGGAACTTTGTTGTGCTCGACATGAGTGCTTTTATAAATTATTCACGAACTAGTGTGTTATTAGCATAACTTGATTCTTAAATACACCTGTGCTTTTTCTAACAAGTTTCGAGTACGCGCTGAGCCATACTGAAGCGAATGAGGCACTTTATTGCCAACTTTTGTAATCCAATGAGTATTTCTTAAGCTTCTGGCAAAAAAAAAAAATATTTTCTAAATTTTACTTCATAAAATGTTTGAAACCTCAACAACAAAAAATAAAAAAAAAAACCGAAGATATAGATAAAATAGCTTTGGCACGGACTACAGTGGTCCGAATATGAAAGACTACATCATTTCAAGATTTAGGACAGCGAAACAGCCTGTCCTATGTACAACTTACTGAAACAAGAACAGCGGTAATACAAGACTTGCCAGGAAGCGAAGGGATTATTTTATATATTTGGTTTCGAGGCTCTCACGATACAACATCATGTAAACTTTAATTTCAGAAAATCAAACATTACAGCGACAATTCAAATTGCTGTGAAATACATTCCAGATTTTAAATTGCCATTTCGTTTTATCGAGGCCAATGGAAACTAAAAGTTTCCCGACTCCTCCTTGCAATAAATTCCGTAAAGAAGGCTTCGCTGACACCCGGCCTCGGTCCAAAATTTAGTTTCCTTTTGCCAGTTTTATTTTATTGGGTATTTTTTGTAATATATGGAAGTTAATCTAACGTAATTTAGGTTGGTTTTACAATCGTTATATCAACAAGATGGACACCAAGCCGGGAAGACTTGGCTTAAATAAAATTTCCCTGCAGTTTTAAAAACTACATATTTACAAGTAATTTATATTACATTTCCCCGTTTCAAAATTATTTCATTTGATTTTAAATAAAGCTAGGAGTAGAGGCAACGGTGAGGAGTGCGTGGATGTTAAACTGGCTTCACGGAAAGCAAAAGATCATGAATTCGAGAGACGAGATCCGCATTATGAAATGAAATCTAAGGCTTTAACCACATTTGGTTTTTCACGTTAACTGGGATGATATGAGACCCTTTTAAAGGTGTAAAAAGTGGTTGAAAACTGTTCGTATCTCTTACCTTGATTCTTGCTCTAAAAAACGAAAGTGGACTGAAAATGTCGCTTGACCAAACAAATCAACCCGGCGTCGATAAAGTGAGAAACAGTAATTTGCGAGACAATATTATACACTACATATGATATTTTAAAGCCCTCCTATTGGGGTCGCTATAGAAACCTAAAAAAACACAACACGTAGTGCTTTCGTTTGCACCATATTTCCTGGTTACCGCAACAATACCTTACTGATAATGCGTTTTATCCAAACACATGGTGTAAGCTTACAGATGCTTGAATATATCGAAGTATTTTTTGACCGGAGTCATAGAAACGACGAGAAACTCGCTCGTCAAACGAGTATTGTTTAACTTTCAAGAGCGGCAGTTGTGAAGGCTACAAGTGACACAAACTATTCCAAGATGAAAATTTGTGTCAAGTGAAATTAAAATGAAGAATCTTACACAATAGCCGCAATCACCAAAGATTTAAGTGCAATACATCTTGCCGCGCGAAAGCTGTTTTCATTCGGACTGATGAATAATATTAGATCTGCTGTTTTTGAAAAGCAGATTTCACCACTGGGGGGCGAAAATAAAAGCAAGTGAAAATTTATTTTCTTGGAAATAATTGTATTTTCCCGTAAATAAATAAAAGAAGAAAAAAAGAAGAAGCCACTTCTGACACGTTGGCTCCGAGAAGATTTGAATTTTATTTTCAAGTGGTCGGAGTAAGCACAGTGTAGGGTGAGGTGTTGTTTTAGCCACGATAGCATAAAATTCATATCTTTGAGCTAATTGCAATCTTCTTTTTATTATATGGACAATAAATATACATGATAGAGATTGAAAAGTTGGATTTACTACAAATACTGGTCATTAGATGAATATTGAGCTTAATTTCAAAAATCTTTTTTAAAAAACATTTTTAAAATTAAAATCACCTTTAAAAGGGTGTTTCAAGCTGTCTAAATACACGTGAACCGGACTAAATGCATGTGAGCTGGTTTTAAGCAATGAAAACTCCATTACTGACTCTGACTTGAATCATCCAATACAGTTATTTTCAGTCTATTTTCACTACGAATCCATTGAGGCTGTTCAGCACGACAGTAATAAACTTACTCATCAGTTTACCGTCCCGATTTTGCAGTTTTGAAATAAACCTAGTAAATGATTTGAGATCTAAGACAAATGATTGAGGCTTACTTGAAGGGGTAGGTAGGTAAGAACCTGAGAAAGGCGAAGCTAATAAAAAAAAGAAATAAATAAAAGTAAATAAATAAACAAATAATACCGGAGATACCGTCATTCTGCGGCGCAAAATGGCGTGCTGGCTCTCGTCAGTACGGTGTGAATTTGTTGCTGCCACACCATGCTCTCGAGAGCCAACCAGCTCGAAACAGCTGTCCACGGTTGCCTTTTTGACTCCCTTTTGACTCTCGCAGTTTCAGTTACTCAAGAAACTGCCTGTCTTATCGGAACGGAAAATCAAAAAATTAAAAAGAAAAGAAAAAGAAAAACACACAAAAAAATAAAGGGAAACAAAAACTTTCTCGAAAGTCCGCACTTTAATATCAGCCGACGTCGTAATCTCGTACCCGGATCTTCCACGGCCATTTCGACATTCTCGAACCGACTGAAATCTCAACCGACGATTCCCCACCCTACCCCGATAGAAAAATTTTTGACACTTCCCAGCGTGCTATATGGTCGCACGTTGATCACGCTTCTTTCTCTTTCGCTCCAGTTTTCATCATGGGTCACTCGAACGTTTGGTTTTCTCACCCAAGAACTTACGGGCCAGGCTCAAGATCCTGGTAAGTTTGCAACTAATACGTATCTAAGTCAGTCCTTGCTATTTTTCTTCAATTCTTTTTCGACCTGCTTCTGTTTTTATGCTTATTTGGCGAATGAAGAACTCGCCGCTTCGTGGACTAAAATTTCAAGATGGCGGACACGTGGTGGCGAATTTATAAATTAGATAGATAGATTGACTTTATTTGTGTGTAGTTCACTTTCAGTGCTTGCCGAGCGGGCGAAATTTGAAATATGTCCAACTTTTTGACTGGAAAATGCTTAAAGTCGATTTAATGCCATGAAAACTTGGTTTCTTTTTAATTTTCGTCTTAATAATGACTGCAGTTTCAGCAAGGCAGTTTAGAGTTGCAGTCCAGAGTCCACTGTTAGTTTCAAATAAAACAGAATAAAAGAGATAACCGAAGAGATACAATTTCATAGTGGATTTTCTACTAATGAACAGCGCAGATTTGATTTCGGTTTTAAATGTAGCTTTGTTTTGTGCTGTTCTTTAGCTTATCAAAGAACGTTACTAGTGTTTTGATCCTTGTGGAGATTTTGTCTTCAAAGATGAAAGTGGATTGTGAAAATCAGATTTGACAATTTTGTTATATCATAAATGCGTGAATTATCATCATCCAGGTTAGTGTAGTTCTGAGAAGGACTATTTGAAGTGACATTGACTGATGTTTCGACAACCTGATCGGAAGTCATTGTCAGAGTCAAGTAAATTGTGGAACATCGGTAGATGGTATAAATGTCTTTGGTTGTTGACCTGATTGGTCAACAAAACAGACAAACAATAGACCATTTTACTGACCAACCAGGGCTGAGTTGCTCGAAACATGGTTAGGGCTAACCATTGGTTAAGAGGTATTAAAACCTATAGGTTGTTATGGTATTTAACCCGGGTTAGCGCTAACCATGCTTCGAGCAACTGGGCCCAGGTCAACAACCAATAATAATAACAATCTTTTATTAGGAAGCTCCATCACTTAGAGTGGTTTACATAGAGGTCCTAAACCAGAGACATTACCATCTACCAACATTCCAAATTTACTTGACTCTGAAAATGATATCCGCTCAGGTTGGCGAAACGTCAGTCAATGTCACCTCAAACAGTCCTTCTCCGGACTACATGGTCATAATTTATGTACTTATGACATGACTCTTGAGTTCAAACCATTTACAATTCTGTTATAGTTATGACAATAATGGAAAATTTCCGAAATAGAGAGGTTCATGGATATTTGTGTTAGACAATTTTTTTTTCTCCTCAGCCGAGTTTGTTTTAATCACCATGGTCTCATAAGAAAGTATGGGCTGAACATTTGTCGGCGATGCTTTAGGGAGTATGCCAAAGATATTGGCTTCCAGAAGGTTAGTTCAGCCATTATGTTCTTACATGTGTACCAGTTGTAGTATCCCCATGAGAGAATACTGAAAAGCCACTGCAGGACGTGTCTACGTAGTCATAAAGACAAGTATAATATAATATAGAATAAGGGGGTCTTCCAATTTGGCACTCTTAATCTCTTCACAGTGTCCATGATTCTGGAAGATCTCCACCCTGATAAAACAACACTTTTTTCTTTAAGGAGTGTATAGAGAATTTGGGGTGAAAATAATGGAAACTAAGGTCGCTGAAATTAACGCGCCACTTAATTAATGACGCAGAAATTAACGTGAACAAATATAAATGTGACTTAAATTAATGTAAGTTTCAAAATTTGCATTAATTTCATGAACCATTAATTATTTCCTATAATAAGGTATATACATATAAACCCACAATTCCTTGATTCGCTCTGATGCAGGGCTAACGCTTGAAATGTCAGCACTCTAATCCCCTTATGGTGGCCATTTTACCTTGATAAACCAAACATTAGTCATAAAGTACAGTTGCATTCTCTTTGTTAGGTTCCTTTTGGTAACTTCCCTAGTTGCCATCTCTTCTGTAAGAGTCATTCAAAGGGCAGACTGATATTCTATCTGCAGTACATGTTATGATCATTTCATATACGTGTATTTGCAATAACGGTATTGTGTTGTAAAATTTCCATTGTGTTATGAAAACACTGAGACAGACCGCTGAAGAGAATCAGAAGTGCTGTTATTGTTTTACTCAATTTGAACTTGAGTAAATAATTGTGTGCAGTGATTTGAATAATCCTCCGTGGTGCCAAATTGTTTGTACCTTGTGATAGCTCAAGAGATGGAAAATTAATTTCATGCTTTAATATTCCCTGAATTAGTGGGCAACACACCACCCTCTGTCCTGAGACTAAATTGTTCCATGCTCTCATTGTGAGTTTGGTGAACAGCTAACCTCAAAAGCAAATGCAAAAATAAAGTGTGCATTTAATTATTGTGTTGGCTTTTCACTGGCCACAGTGCGACATAAGTGAATATCAGTAGCTTGGGTGTCTTCAGCTACAGGTGGTTTTCAGGCATTTCTTTGAACTCACTTTATAGTTGCCTACTTTGCCTAAACTTGGTCATTACTTCACTTCAAAGTTTGTGAGAGTTGTCTCAGGCTTCCTGCAAGTGTGGCTTGTTCTTAAAACCCCTGCAATATTATTCTTATAAATTTGTTTTATTTGCAGTTCCATTAGAGTGTGCTGAAACATGAAGCAATGCAAGGACGCAGGGAAAATATGGTGCTATGATGAAAACAGTATTATTGTTACCACATTGAACTGTCAGACTGTTACATCTTGAGAAATGTTGTATTAAAGCATTGTTAATATTTATCAAACGGTTTGGTGGAGTATCTTTTTATTCGAGTGTGGAAGTAATGTTTAAAACACGAGCAGCAGTGTTTTATCCGGATTTAAAACCACAAGGTGCAGCTGAGTGGTTTTAGACCCGATAAAACACGTGCTGTGAGTTTTTTGAACGTCTTCAAAAACATTCCTGGAAAAGCGTGTGTCAGGAGAGTTCATAACAATGGTGGAAATTAGCATACGAGAAAAATATTAAACACCACATACTAATAAGGAGGAGGTTTTATCAGGTTTTAAAACCACTGCACGTGATATTTTATCGACCATTTTGTAGGTCAATGGGGTTATGAATATTATTAACCAGTTTTTGAAGAACGGATATACGCCATGTGGCCGGGCTTTGAGGATGTTCACTGGAAAATAGTGTAAAACGACGTTTTTTCTGTTGCATGTTCTCCTAAATGAACCCCTCCATTTTTGTTTCAAACAGGAAAGGGGGGGGGGGGGGGGGGAAGGGTGAGGTCACAGGCTTCATGTCAGAGATCGGGCACGTGGAAAAGCACTGATTTTGAGAAATGTTACTCGACACTCAAAGTGACGTCAGTGAGATTAGTTAAAAATAGTCAAGGTGAATCTAACTTTCAAAGCCAATTTTTGTCTATAAAATGTTCAGAAGAAAATTTGTTTTTATATCTAAAAATGGGGGCACCTTCATGTGCACCAATGCTTGTACTGTTAACGAAGTAACATCAAAAATTAATGTAAAGTATATGTGAAGTAAGAATTACTTATTATTATTCTGTGAGTGACACAGGAATAGTCAAAAAAAAGGAAAGGAATTCTGAGTGCTTTTAACAGGAGTTGAACAAATTAGTAAGAACATCCAAGCTTTTAATCAGAAGGTCACATGATCTACAACTGTTGGGAGCACTCGGATTTCCAGTGTGTCACGTGCTGAATAATACATCATTCTCTTTTATTTACCAGGCTTAAATGTTTCATCACATTTATTCTATATGGGAAGTACTAATACGTGTGATAATTTCCACAAGAAGTCAGAGTTTTGTTGCTGTTGTCTCAAATTCAAAGATGCCCACAAGAACATGAATCCAAGGGTTTTGTTGACCCTTTATCCCTTAATGTCAAAGAACAAATTCTTATATCTTGTTCCCTCACTTTTCTTATAAAAGTACTAAGATAATTCCCCTTGGGTGATCATATCCCAGGGGCACCCAACGGATCGTTTCGGTAAATTATCTGTTCCGAAGGCCCTTAATCCCCTACAATTTTCTTAAGGGAATTTTCACCACGAACTTTCGTGATATGGGAAATTTAAGGCCTAGTGTTTTTGGATTGATAAAAATGTTGTTTCGGGTCGAAAAAAGGTCAGCTAAGATTTTCTGAAAGGAAATAAGACCTAAGGTTTTCGGGAAATGGACAAAAATGCCCTACTTATTTCGAAAAGACTCAAGTTCCCCTAGAATGACCGAACAGATAAAAATATTATAGCGCTACCTAAAATGAACCTATAGAGCTTAAAAGCCACTCCAGATCGCCTAGAATAACGTTTCAAAGGATCTGAGAGAAAATTGTCGTTGGGTGCCCCTGATATCCTTAATTCTCATGACCGCAGGTAATGAATAAGCATTGGTATTACCAGGAGAAATTTGATGCTGATCACTGTTAGGGCTTAAGGAGGCTCCAGCAGTTTTTCTGGACTTAGGGTGGTTACAATCTCGCATACAAGATAAACTTCGATCTCCTTTATACTAAATCATCATTTCAACATATGATCAAAGTAAATTTTTTCATCGGTTTCTAAGCAACAGCTACTGCCATAATTATCTCGAAATCTAGTCAGACACTTTATGACGAAATTTTAGGGATTTAAACATCTCATCTCATCTATATTTACCCTCGGATTTTGTATATTAGCCGGCTTATGCAGCTAATATCTCCGAGCAATTACCCACCCAACTTTTTGCGAACAGTGAGTGGGTTCTTTAACGTCCCACAGAGTTATTTACAAACAAGTGTTGTGAGACGGGGCCTACGGCTTATCGTCCTTATCCGAGAAGCCTAGAAAGTCTATCCATTTGCAGATGTCATCACAAAGGCAGCACTTTCTCCTCAGTTATTTCAAGACCCTGATCCGGCCGGGGTTTGAACCCGCGACCTCCTGCACGGTAGTCCGGTACTCCACCAACTGAGCTAACTGGTCGGCTGAGCTAACTTGTAGGCGAAATAAGAAAAAAAATTCGGTAAGAGCGTTTTCAGGTAAATAATGAATCAATTTTTACGGGGTGATTTTGTTTATTTCCGCATTTTTCACCAAGGTTTTCAATATCTCTGTATAATAAAACTTGACATTTTGCCTTTTCTGCTAAAGGTCTTTCCTCATAGCAAAACATTGAGCTTCATGGGTGTCTCCGATTTGAAGATATTTATGTTTGAAAACAGTTAAAATAAAGCGCAGATGAATGAAAAAGTTCCTACTTTGCAAAAATCGAGATATCTTTAAAACGCCCACAAATTTTTCTGTTAAATTACAAGCGGTTAAAGTAAGAATTCTTTTCGATATCCACGCAAGTTTTAGACTCAAGAACCGAAATCGGTGTTAGATAAGAAGGCTGAATCTTGGTCAAGTTTCAGTCGTTATTCGCTTTCTCCGAGCAAGAGTTTTATTTTGTTTGCCCCGGTCTATTTCACTGCTATTTGCATCCTGTGAATATTTATGATTGCGTGAAGTCGTGCAAAAGGTAAAATTTACAATGGAAGACTTGAGAAGCAGGAACATATGGTTATGTTAATTTTAACTTTTGCACGACTTCACTGTTTCTAAAGTTGGTTCTTCAATGCATTTCTTGATTTAAGGACGGTGCCTACTAATACCGAAGTATTTTTGTGCGGTTTATGACTATGCGGGAAAAGCAGATCTTAGTAAGGCCTATTGGAATCCAAAAAGAAAATTGGGGGTAACCACGCATTTTTCAGAGATAATTAAGTAACAATATCTCTAAAAAGCACCAAAATATAAAGCAATGCATGCAGGCCCGTAGCGTGGGGAGGGGCAGGGGGGCTTGAGCCCCCCCCAGAATTTTTGGAAGTTAAAAAGCAATGTGCCCAAAAAATATAATTAAAACAAATTAATGTTGAATTCTGAAGCTGCAAGTGCCTTTTCACAACCTTTTAATAGCCTGTTTACTACCTGTCAATTTCCTTCGCTAACAGGGACTCCTATCTTGTGAATCGGAAATAAGAATCAAAATGGATTGAAATCAACCAATCTGAAGCCGTGAAAGCTGTCGAAATAGATTACTTGTTTTCTAAGACATCCGCTCATTTTAAGCAATACAAATATCCATAGTTTATAACAATTTAGTGTTCCCGCGTTGTCACACAAAAAAGCCACACAAATATGTCCTCAAGACCAGAGGAAAAAAATTCTCCTGCAGTCGGATTCTTACTGCCCGATTCCAAATTTAAAAAGAGAAAGAAAAATTTGTCGTCGTTTGTCTACGTCCTCGTTCAAACGTGAAATTAGGAGACTTTACGTAGTAGCCCACGTTATAAAGAAAAGGCAAAAACATGTATCTAAGAGTGTGATCCAGGGTGCAAAGTTATTGTCTTACTTACTAAATCTACCGGGGTTTTTTGATGTTCTTGTTGCAGGGGCAGTGTCACCTATTTTTTGTGTCTCTTTGAACAGCCAAAAACGTATTTGAATCGATGAAATCGTCAAAATAATGTTTCAGCTTTGTTAACAATAACTCTACTAGTACACAGAAACTGGTATTAATTATGTTTGGCTGCGGATGGCTTGGATGGAAATGGATTGCAACTTGAAAAAATTGGCCAATTTTTTCAAGTTCTTCCTGTGTATTGTAGGGAAAACGATAAAAACCTGATTATAGTTTGTTCCTTCTCGGAGAAATCGCTTAATATTTTCTTCCCGGTGCTCTAACGACAATTTCACGTTATTGAAAGGTTCTTTGTCAAAAATTGGAGCGGGTTTGACCAAAATACAACAAAATCGCCGTGACAGTGCCCCTTTCAACTCCCAAATCAGTCTGTTTTTGAGTGATGGGGGGTAGTTTTGTTTCACCATTTTGCTAAGCCCCCTCAGTTGTTTTAGCCTTGCTACGGGCCTGGCATGGGATTTTTTCCCAAATTGAAGCTTAAGGTGGGGCTCTACCTGAATTTGAGTGAAATTTGAAGAGTTTTAAGAATGGATAGAAGAAAGAAAATGATTTTTGGAACACTAACAGACAGTCGACAACCACGCAAGAGCACCCCAGGTTGCTAGTGGACTAACTTGGTATCCGTCTATTAATTATTAACTACAAATTCTAATTTTAAAACTTCACTATGAATGGAGGGTTTTTGTATTGCTTGAAATGCAAACAAGATATTTTCATTTGACCGATTTTAAGCGGCGTGAAAATGGCTTTTAGGTGAACCCCCACCTTAATTTTCTCTGAAAAATGCATGGTTACCCCCAATTTTCTTTGAGATACCAAAGGCATTTGGTAAGTTCTGCCTTCTCCGCATAGTTTTAAACCGCCCAAAAATATTCCTGTATTAGTAGGCACCATAGGAAACCCGAGTATCTCGCGATGCGCCGAACGTATGCGCAGTAACAATAGTAGGCACCGTCCTTAATGGGGTGACCACCGTGTCTCGATCTCCACCCACCCGTAGGGGCTAGATCCCAGGGCTCGAGCGATTTACGCTCGTCGTGAACTGGCCTGGTTACTAAGTCGATCCCTGTCGAGTTGGAAGCCAAGTTGTTTAGCATGCTTCTCTTATGCATTCTACGTGTAAATTTTCAAAAGAGAGCGCTACATTTGGTTTATTAGCGGTTATCAGCGCCCGGCTAAATGTAGAAAGAACTTATGCTGCGCAGTACCACGATTGGAACTTTGCAGTGGCACTTGAAAATGACAGCTCTTCATTGTGGGAAAATCTACAGCATTCGCTGCCGGGTAGTGACTGTGATGTTGATGTCTTTCATTGTATTGTACTTCGTTTATTTCGCGAACATTCCGCTCTCAGAGTTGTTTTTCCTGATACCAGGAACTAGGCCAAATATTTATGGAATTATGTTTGATGCTGGCAGCACGGGGAGCAGGATACATGTTTTCACGTTTGTGAAAGCTAAGGGTGAGTTAGTTTAATGAAGTTTCTTATGGACACGAAATCTGAGATTTACACCTCAAAGGCGTACAAGTTCAATCGATAAAATATGTAGAAAGTATCTGAGCTTAATTTTTATCAAAATAAATTAATCGATAAAAATCGATGAACGTGTACGTTGTGACTAATCGATAATTGGCTTAACTGCAGAATGCCTTACCACTCCAAACCATCTCTAAACTAGTGGCTAAGTGGGTAGGCAGTCCTGTTTTCTGTGTAGCTGCATAATCAATTCTGAATGTAAATATATGAAACATATATTTTGAGCTGTGGATGAAATATCAAATAGAAGAAAGATCTGGCTAGATTGCAGAATACCCGTCCCACCAAATATCTAACTTAAAAAACTGCAAAATCTGCTACTGCAGTCCCGCAGCCGACTAATTTGCATCCACTACGGGACTGCAAACCGCGGTAGCACTCCAGTTTAATACATTCCTCGTTCTTTAATCCATCCGCTACTGGACTGTTGAGCGCGGTAGCACGGACCACGGGTTTCAGAGTAATGCACCTTGCCAGTGGACGGGTATTCTGCAATTGCTCCAAAGATCCTTGCAGTTAGTACGCAACTTAAGCAGTTGCGAAAAGAAAGCCTGAAAAAAATTCATAGTCAATTCTGTCAGTCAAACCTAGGAAGATCATACAGGGAGGAGTTGTCTTGTTCACTGCATAGCAGTGAAGTTGTTGTAGTTTAAAATCTAGTTTTTGGTTTAAAATTTTTCAAACCAGTTCAATTTTATTTTCCTTTGTGCAGTATTCATTACCACAGTCCGAGATAGTCTCAGTTTTAGTTTCAGTTTATTGTTTTGCCATAAGTTGCACCAAAGCAAGAAAAAAAATTATTATTTAAACATTAATGGCAAGGAAGCCCAAGGGAAGCCACCAGGTTTATAAGGAATGGGCTCCCTCAGTAAAGGGAAATAAAAATCAAACTGGTTTGAAGATTTTAAAACCCAAAAAAATTTGAACCACAGCAAATCAACTTCTGCCAAACCTAAGAATATTGCAGAGGGAGAGCTTGACCCATTTACTGTGCACCACAGATTAGTTCTGCCAAACCTTGTTTATGGCTATTTCTTGTTCTTGGGCTAAGAGTGACTGCAGATTCACATACTCTGTATTCTGTATTCTGCAGTTATGGCTAATCATCAATTTTGCAGCTATCTTTTTTAAATTCTTTCCTGAGTGGCCATTTGGTGACTACATGCAACTCTTTAGATTTGGTAGCTAGCACAGTTGGCAACTCTAGGCAACTCTCATGTTGAGGGTAAAATGTATTAGCTGGATTATATCTTATCTGAAAAGTACCGGTATCCATTCTTTGAACAGCCAGGGTGAGTTACATTGTATTTAAGTGCATCCTGTTAATGACCCTGGTGTTTTTTTTTTTTTCAGTTTTACTTGGGTGAAGTACATGTAAACCATCCTTGTAATCTATAATAATTTTATCATTATAGTGAAGCTCGTTCAAGTGTTTCTACCAATAATATAATTAGAATTTGGTTATTGCCATGTTGATTTCATTCCTCTTTTTAAGAATGTGTCCTTTAAATGAAGAATGGAAACTTCAAACTGACATTGATATATTGGATTTACACTTCATGATGTGCATCAGGCACATGAGAGTTTGGCAGTTTGTCTAAAGCCACCGTTACACGTTGAAACTTTTAGCTGAAGCATGTGTGCAACAGCGCTGCAAACAAGTTTCATGAGATGGTGTTACACAGTGAAACTCAGGATCCGAAATTAACTTTTTTAGGCAGGCGCCAACTGGCGACTGAATATTTTTTTTCAGTCGCCATATGGAAAAATGTGATCGCCAAAAAGTGTCAATAACATTTTTCCTTCGCAGTAAAACACAAACCAAACTTTTTGGTTGCCAATTTTTTTTAAGAATCAGAACGAAGAGAACGCATTTTGGGCCGCAATGGCGATTTTTCTGCTAATGAATAAGATTAAATACAAACACGCTGATCGAAGCTGTGAAACGTTGTGGTAGATTTAATTAACAACAGGAAAATCGGTTTTAAACTTCAAGTAACGGTAAAAGGTAAAACGTAAAGGTAAAAAGTAAGTGACCAATTGGCGGGAGGCTTTGAATTTTATTTTAATTGATTTGTCTGAAATCAAAGTTATTGTTTGTATAATGATCGTGGCATGAAATAGTTAATCGCCCGTTGGCGACCAGTTGTGAAATTCTGGTTGCCAGTGCAAATTTTAAGTCGCATTGGCGACCAGGAAAGCTCAATTTCGGACCCTGAAACTCTTGTTTTTTCACCACTGCGACTAATGTGAGCCGTTGCAGAAGTAGAAAGTGGTTCTACTTTTCGTGAAACTTGTCTCGCAATGGATGTTCGAAAAAGTTTCACGAAACTGACCCTGAACTTACACGGTGCAATGCCTGCTGAAACTTGTTTCGCAGCGTCGTTGCACACAAGTTTCAGCTTACTTAACTTGGCACGGGCCAGGGCTTAAGACTAAAATTAGCCAATTAGCCACAGACTAGTAAAAATTCAGTTTTGGATAGTACACTAGGTTTTGAGTTTTCACAAGCCATTTTGTTAACAAATGTGGCAGATTTTGTCCTAATTGCAGGGTTTTCAAAATGAAAAAAAGTACCAGGAGGAAATATGAAAGTAGCCGGTGCCGTTTCTCGCGGTGGGAGGGTGCAGGAGGGGGATACCCCCTCCTGCTGGAGGAAGGGGGGTCACGGCAAATTTTTAAATTTTGCATATACCCAGAGATGCATTCTGGTGCATTTTCAGGGCAAAAAAGTGTTTGTTTGGAGGTCATTGTAAACTGAATTATAAACAAGAGTTTTCTTCAAAATATCACTCAAAAGTCAAATCCAAGTGACACCATTTGTCTATATTGTTTTGAACCGATGTTTTAGTTTTATTCATAACAAACGGCAAAACCTATTTTACAGTAATTGGAAACTTGTACTACAGACAGCACGGCATCAAAAGCTAATTTGCATTCGTTCTCTGTTACAAATGTTACTGTAGAAAGTTGGTAAAGAGACCGGAAGGTTATGTTTTCCACTTAACGTGACTTTACATCATATTTTGCTCGATACCCCCACAAGATGACACAGACAACGTTATCAGAAGTCAACTTCGCCGGAAGACAGTCGGCTCTACAGCAAAAGAAAAAAACTCGTAAACAAATCTTGCCTTTTGTTACAACGTACCACCCATTGGTGCATAACCTTAAAAACATATTGATCCAAAACTGGAGGTTCATACAAAATCAGCCTTTGCTGAAAAGCATATTCAAAAATCCGCCAATTATATCCTACAAGATAGGACAATCTCTTAAGGACATGCTCGTTAGGGCAAAAATATAAAGGCAGCGTTCATAAAAATATACACCACATAACGCAGTGAGCCGTGCAGGCCTGTCATTTCTATTATTATCACTGTTTGACACCAAACTGGGTTAAACACAGTTGTGATATCCGCCTTTTCATCTGTGATAGCATTATGACTTTCTTGAAGGAAGCTATGTACGAACTCAAATGTACGGACTGTGCTCGCAAGTGCCACATGTATAATTCGCCTACCGGCAAGATGAGAAGGGTAAAAGTGGGCGTCATATGACAGAAACTTCGCAGAACCTCAAATAGTTTCCGGTTCATGTAAAATGTCGTTGAAACAACCCAAAGACAACGCTGGATAGTAGTTGATGAACATGAAGAAGATGTATATAAACTATAAATTATAACAAAAATTAAAATCTGGGCAAAAATATCCACGTCCGTAATCAGCTATGTTATTGACGTAAATTAATACTTTGGAGACAAAAAGTACCTGGTGCAAACACTAAAAGTAGCCAGTGACTTGCGTCGGACGTCTGGTGCTTTTGAAAACCCTGTAATTGTAATTATTACACTTGTAGTCAAAAAGGCACAAGACAAAGTAGTGAAACTGTGCATGGCAAATCTCGGTAGTGAAAATTTTGTTTTGGCTAGCAGGGCTATCAACTCTCCCAGGTAATCTGGCAGTCTCCAGATTTAGGTCTGTAATCTCCAGGTTTTTAGCCATTTCTCCTGGTCTCCAGATTTATTTCTGTAATCTCCTGAATAATTGACGAAGTTTGTGATTTGTCGTGGACTGGACAAGAAAATTGGAAATGTTTAGCGTTGTTTCTCGTGATGCGATGCCTCTGTAAGGCGCTTTGTTATTGCTGGCCGGGGAAGTCAAATTCTCCATGTTTGAAGACTTTGAAGACGTGTGAGGTTGACAGCCTTGGGCTAGTGAAATTAGACCTGTTACAAGCCACTGGGCTAGTCAGCCACAAAGTTAGTCCCCAACCTTGGTAAATTTACTAACCAATAAAAAACCGGTGTTTTATAGTTTATTTTTCTCCTTTTCAACCATTCCAAAACTCTTACAGTGCAACGAACTCAACCTGGGCCACCCAACATTGATCAGCCAATCCCAGTACATGTTTACAACATAGGAGTCTGGCTTTGGTAGTTTGTAAACCAATCAAAAACGGGAACATTTCTTTAAATTTCAAAGTGTCAGTTGAGTTCATTGCACTGTAATGTCTTGATTTGTGTTTTTCATATTTAAAATGCCACGGTGAGTGTAAATTGTGCTATTGCCTGCATTCAAAGGTTTCTATTTTGTTTCTTTTTGTTCCGTGAAGGTGGGCAATTGGATCTCAGGAGGGAATTCTTTTATCAAGTTAAACCAGGTCTCTCAGCTTATGCTAATGATCCTAAACAGGTCAGTAATAAAAAAAATGCCATCCTAATCTTGACAGCTAGATGATGTTCTTGTCAGTTATGAATAATGAGCAGGGATGGCACAGTGGTGAGAACACTTGCTTCCCAACAATGATTGTGACATAGATCCAATTCTGAACTGACATCATTTGGGTTGAGTTTGTTGTTGGTCTCATCCTTGCTCCAAGAGGTTTTGCTCTGGGTACTCCTGCTTCCCCCTTTTCTAAACGACCAACCGCGAAATTTCAGCTTGAAGCTATGGCTTCAAATGCCACTCTTACACAATATCTTCACTATTTTAAAAGACAACACTCTCAAACTTGGCCTTTTTACTAATAATTATTATTTTAAGGTGCTCTTTCCAACAGTATCAATAGTTTTGTGTTACCTAGTGTACATAAAAAATTTTAAACTACCATCATGATAAGAGAGAATAGCAACTAGTTTCGTGTTTTTCCTTTGCAGGGGGCACATTCAATAGAAGAATTACTTAAGAAGTCAAAAGAAATTATTCCTAAAGAACGGTGGAAGCTTACTCCTATTTCTCTGAAAGCTACTGCTGGTCTTAGAATGTTGCCATTAAACTCTTCTAAACAATTGCTATATGAGGTACTTATCATCCTATTTTAATGCAGTTAAATGCAATTTAACAGAGTTAACAACAAGGAGCGCTTGTTCCATCCCGTTGGCCATGCGGCATTTGCGAGATGCGCATGTACCAAGACCCGTCATGCTCTGGGACCAGTATGCATCTTAGCGTGGTCTAGTGCATTTAGTACTTTTTAGCGTGCTTTATTCAGCGTGGGTGTATCACAAACATTGTGACTCATTTTATAAGCAGTTTCTTCCCTCCCCCTTCCCTCCCCTCTTCCACTGATGTTCTCAGTGTGACGGGTGCCTGCTTTCTTCCCTGCCGCGTGGGGGCTCATGGCTGGGTTGCCAGGATTTCCCAGCCATGGGAGCTGGCTGCCAATAGTGGAAGCTCCTGGTTATCACAGGCACCCAACCTCCACTTAGCAACAAAGTTGTTAATGTCATATAACTATGAAGGTGATGCTAGTTCTACAGCAACTACAAATGTATGTGTTATAAGTGGCCCAGATGTTTAAGAGCTGATTCAAGCAGAAGCTACTCCACAAAATAGCCAAGATTTTCATGTTGCTTGTTGAAAAGTTAAAAATAATATATTACAGTCGAACCTCGATTATCCGGACCTCGATTATCTGGACCCAATTTTTTCATGAATATTAATTAGTTGTGATCTTGAAAACTAAAAGTCGCAAAAAGCCCAATATTCCTTTCAAAAGACTGTTGAAACAGGGTATTAACCTGTGCACTTTTCAAAATTCGCGAGTGCAACGAGACAATACATGAACTAAAAGTTTTTATTTGTAAATACATACAGGCTGTGTAGATTTCAAAATTAAAATTATGTTCTCTTCGCTGTAACCTTTTGTTTACATTTCTATCTCATTAATTTTCATATTTTCGATTATCCGGACTCTCGAATATCCGGACTATTTACCGAGGTCCCGACGAGTCCGGATAATCGAGGTTCGACTGTACCTGTAATTTTTTGTTTTCAGAGGCTAATTTTATGGTTAAAGTTAGAGGGTCTAAGTCGCAACTGAAGGGCAAAACCTTTTAGAGAAGTCTCTCTTGATTACTACTAATAGTACTATAATAAAGTGGATTCAATTTGCTGGTACTTCTCTCCCCTCCCCTCGTTTCCATTTCTGTAAATCATTTAACTCCAGCTACAAGTTTCACGGTAGTTGATTACATGACCAATAATTATTGTTGAGGGCCTATTAAGGTCATTCCCCTAAAATAGAACCTACACTCAGATTTTTTCCAAGCTTTGCCCATGTGTGGTTCACTATATGTAAACTGTAAAAATTAAATAAAAAGAGGGGGTCCTCCTGCTTGTTCTTCAGCAACGAAGCATTGAAATATGGTAATTTCTGCATGTTTGGACTAAAAGGACCATAATAGGAGCATTTGCCAAAAACAGGAATTATTTTCTGAAGAGAACAGTTAACGGCTCATTTCATGCAATTTTTTTCCTGTTCATGAATCATTTTCAAAGTGAAATCTGCTTGAAAACTATTGCTAACCAGTACTACTGAGATATTCAACAAAATAATCTAATTCGTTACCTCTGAAGGTAGGCCAAAATGTCCATTGGCGAGATATTAGGCGCAAAATTTGATATTTCTAACACTAGGATTTTCCTTAAATTTTCACGGTAGTTGGCAAACGATATTGTGGTTAGAAATCCGAAAAGATAAAATAGGTTCACCAGGTTGGTTTTGCAGATATTTCACAAAGCAGTGGTAAATTGAGCTTCAAAACTGGTTTCTCCACGAAGGGACTGGGGCAAGTCTTATGAAAACACCTTAATTTCCGCGCAAAATGCAAATTAAGAGTTTTGTTATTAGATGCAAGTCAGATTGAGTGATACTCAGTAGTTAGCTAGAAATGAGAGTAAATTTTTTATTTTGCCATTGTGCGCAGTTGAGTTGCGCACTGCAAAACAGGGGAATGACCTTAAACAGATAAGAGCATACGATTCTTGTATTTGTACAAAGTTCCAAAGGAAATCATCCCCAATAATGGCAGACCCTGAAAGAAGTGACATCTAAACCTGCATGGGTATTAACAAATCCTGAAAGTGGCAACTGGGTCTTTCAAGGCTAGCAACTACTATTCTGTGTAGCTGGCAATAACAGTACTGTCAGCTGTACAGGCTAGATAATTTCATGAAAGCTGTATAATTATTTTGTTCTTGTGTTTTAATAGGTGGATAGATTATTTAGAGATTCTCCATTTTTTCTTCCTGGACAAAGTATGGTTGACATTATGGATGGCCCAGATGAAGGATTATTTGCATGGATTACTGTCAATTTCTTATTAGGTTAATGCTATTTTCTTGTCATTGTAGCTTAATATTATATACTGCATATAGTAGATACATGTACATATAATAAAGAAACATTGTACACAGAACTAAACAAAATAAGACCTCCTGTTGTTGAATGATGAGTATATCAATTCCATTCACTTTCTACAATTGCTGGCCACCTCTTCCACATCCTTTCACAAGCGATAACCCAACCACCTCTGCACATTTTTTTCCAGTCACTCTAAAAACAAAAAAATGTAGTGGGTTCCTCCTCCTCCTCCTCCTCCTCCTCCTCCTCCTCCTCCTCCTTCTTCTTCTTCTTCTTCTTCTTCTTCTTCTTCTTCTTCTTCTTCTTCTTCTTCTTCTTCTTCTTCTTCTTCTTCTTCTTCTCCTCCTTCTCCTTCTCCTTCTCCTTCTCCTTCTCCTTCTCCTTCTCCTTCTCCTTCTCCTTCTCCTTCTTCTTCTTCTTCTTCTTCTTCTTCTTCTTCTTCTTCTTCTTCTTCTTCTTCTTCTTCTTCTTCTTCTCCTCCTTCTCCTTCTCCTTCTCCTTCTCCTTCTCCTTCTCCTTCTCCTTCTCCTTCTCCTTCTCCTTCTCCTTCTCCTTCTTCTTCTTCTTCTTCTTCTTCTTCTTCTTCTTCTTCTTCTTCTTCTTCTTCTTCTTCTTCTTCTTCTTCTTCTTTATCATCAACATTGTCATTGTCATCATCGTCATCATCATCACCATCATCGTCACTGTCATCATGATCATCATCATCATCATCATCATCACTGTCACCATCTTCATCATCATCATCATCATCATCTGGTGGGCACATCATTTAACTTTTGGCGTAATTTTAACTTTTAGCCTAAAATGTGACCTGACCATTTCAATAGGTAATCTTGTGTAACCCTGACGCAGGTATCATCTTACATGTTCATGTACGTATCTTTCTTTAAATTTAGCATATGTAGAAATATTAAAAAAACCTTCCATACTGATACATAAACAGAGGCAGCTAGATCAAGGAGGAAGCAACTTCTGTAATAATTAATTTATTTAAAATTTCCATGTATAATTTGTTTGATATTAACAGGAGGTCTAAGAAGAGGCAGTTCAAAGCTGTTTGGTACTTTGGACCTGGGTGGAGGTTCAACTCAGATTACTCTCAATCCACTTGATCCGGTTAGTACTTTCTTTTATTTTTTTATCTTGAGGTAACAAAATTGTGATGCGATGGATTGGGTATAGTTTTGTTGCATCAGCATTCTTAAAAGCTCTCATAAATCTCCATTAATTTGGAATTAAACATCTGTTTTGAGGATCCTCTTTATTATTTTTGTACTTTAATGTTTTTTTTCTAAATTATGGGTGAATTTTTTTTCTCTTTTTTCTTATTTCTACCAAGTAAGAAGAAGTAAAAACTGACTCAAACACAGCTTTTTGTTGCTTGTTCTCTTTTCAGGAGAACTTGCAAATGAATACAGTAAAAACCTGCATATAAGAACCTTATGATATAAAAACCTACAGGCTGAAATTTGGCATTTAAATATCCAAAAATATAAGAACCTGTTCAGCCTGGCAAAGAAAAATAGGTTCTTATGCAAAAACAATCACTCCAATTTTGATGGTCAAAATTCTGGATTTTAATTGTGTGAAAAACTTCTGACAAAGAGTTATTGTGTATATGTTTTCTTTGATTTGCATTTGTTTGGATTTTCACTAGATTTCACTAGTGCTAAACCATTTTATATTAGTAGTACAATATTTCTGCCAATGGTTGCACTACGACAACCTCTGAAAAATAAGAACCTATTAAGAACCTAATCAGCCTGAATTGTGAAAAACTACCCTAAAATATAAGAACCTGTTCAGCCTAACCTTGAAAATTCCTAGTTCTTATTTGCAGGTTTTGACTATAATAAATTATTGTGTACGTGTAGGTCAGCTAAACACATATATATGTTATTGTTTTCTTTAAAGGTAACTTTAAGAGATTCTCCAAAAGGATTCTCGAGACATTTAAACATTGCTGACTGCCAGTTCACACTCTATACACATAGGTAACTACAACTACTGCCTGTCAGTGAATAGTAGGGTCAGGGTAATGATAATTAGTTTCTTCCTTTAACTTATAAACATTATTATCAATGTTTATAAGTTGAAAGGAAGAAACTTCCTTCCTTCCCTCATTTCTTTTGTCTTTCTTTTCACTATAGTGTTCTGGGCCCAGTTGTTCAAAGCCTGATTAAGCTAATCCTGGACTAATGTGAAGTTTGATTTGAGTTTAACGACTAATCATCAAAATGTAATCTAAAATGTGTATGATACTGACTTGTAAAACGTTAAAAACCAAACGTTTATAAAAACTTTAACAAGACGTTTCGGCCAAGAATCTTCGGCCTTCGTCGGTTTAAAAAATGACAAATAAGCAAACGCTTATCTAACGGTTCACAGTATGCGCGTGCTACAATCACGACACGTAACGAACGATCACCGCGCGAGAGAACAGATCACGTGAGTGAGTTATAAATTCCAGGAACATCAATATGTTCATTGCCCGCATTTTGGTCTCGCAGAGAATGCCAGGCCTCAAGAAAAAGTCTCTTGTGGTAATCACGCCCTTTGTTGACAATGGTGGCTCGGTCAAAATCTATACTATGGCCAAACTGATTCGCGTGTTGCGCTATCTTTGAGTTGTTATCGCCAACACGGACTGCTCTTCTGTGTGAGCGTTGGCAACAAGGATCAAAGAACACAGAAGAGCAGTCCGTGTTGGCGATAACAACTCAAAGATAGCGCAACACGTGAATCAGTTTGGCCATGATGTTCCTGGAATTTATAGCTCACTCACGTGATCTGTTCTCTCGCGCGGTGATCGTTCGTTACGCGTCGTGATTGTAGCACACGCATACTGTGAACTGTTAGATAAGCGTTTGCTTATTTGTCATTTTTTAAACCGATGAAGGCCGAAGATTTTTGGCCGAAACGTCTTGTTAAAGTTTTCATAAACGTTTGGTTTTTAACGTTTTACAAGTCAGTGTCATACACATTTTAGATTAAATTATGTCCATTCCTAACTGCAATTTCAGTATATTTCACTAATCATCAAACATTCTTCCAAAGATTTTGTCCCTCAGAGTCAGTTTTGACCTTAGACTTGTCTTTACCATTAGCTTAAAATTAGATTTTAAAAACATTTTGAACGAGCAAACTGGAAACCAGGGAATCGGTTGTCAACTTTTTAGTGGAATGGTTAGGTGGTGGGTTCACCCAGCAGGGGACCTGCCTCAGGGCGAATTTGTAAAATAAAATAAATAAATAAATAAATAAATAATAACTGGGGATTAGCGTTAATTGGCTTTTGAACAACTGGGCCCAGATAACTAATATCTTTTGGGCATATATCACACCCAGTGTTTGAGAGAGCAATTTCTTTTTTATCCAACATGATTGAAATGGTCGATTGTGTTTAGTTACTTAGGTCTTGGACTCATGGCTGCAAGGACATCCATTCTCCAGTTAGGAGAAACTGTTAAAGAATGTAAGTGTGTAACTTAATAGCTTTTTGTAAGAAGCCTTAAGTTTTACAGACAAATGTTACACTGAAGGTTTCGCCTGAAGGAAGAAAAATGAATTTTTTTCTTTGGATTTAAAAGTGATAAAAGAAATTTTTCATCAACAATAAATATATAGAAATTTCATTAGAGCTTTTGGTACTCACCCAAGTCCCTTTGTCACTGATGTAAGGACTGATTCACAAGATTGTTCTATTGATGTAGATTTGAGAAGTTGACAGGTGTGTTGATGGTAAATGTAAATTGCTTTGTGGATTAGTAAGCGGTCCTTCTCTCCCTTGGCAGGGTTTCTATGGGTCATGGAAATTATCCTGGAAGGTCATGAAATTTCAACATTGTAAAATCCAGGTCTGGAAATCCAGGAAAAAAAGGAGAAGTCATGGACAGTTATGAAAAATTTGATTTTTTTTCCTGAGCATAATGAAATTGTTGTCTTAATCTCTTGTACAACCAATGAGATTCCATGATTCAGCTTTTTCAATTCACCTCAAAGGCATTCTGAACAGTTACTCCAGTCTCCTACGACCCAGAAGACCCTAAATCGTTCAAGTCTACATGTGCTTCATGCATCCTAGCTTGCCCATCGCAACTGGTTTGCAATATTCTGCCATCCCTGCCTGTGCCCCTTTTTTCACCTTTTTTCCTCTGCATTTTCCCTAATGAAGCTAATAAAGATATCAAATGTGAATAACGGAGAAACGAAGACTCAGAAAAAAATCCGAGTCCCAGATGGGATTTGAACCCACAACCCTCCGTGATCTAGTTGGATGCTCTAACCACTGAGCTACTGGAGACTCCATGGTGAGCTAGGATCAAATTGTAGGTATCGACTGGAACCGCATCACGCGGCTACACAGTCACGTACTGACTCATGAACTCACTAAAAGCATTGACTCATATGAACTCACTAACAGCACGATGCTGTTAGTGAGTTCATATGAGTCAGTACGTGACTGTGTAACCGTGCGATGCAGTTCCAGTCGATACCCACAATTTGACCCTTGCTCACCATGGAGTCTCCAGTAGCTCAGTGGTTAGAGCATCCGACTAGATCACGGAGGGTCATGGGTTCAAATCCCATCTGGGACTCGGATTTTTTTTCTGAGTCTTCGTTTCTCCCTTATTCA
Source organism: Pavona decussata (assembly GCF_977016875.1). Lineage (NCBI taxonomy): Eukaryota > Metazoa > Cnidaria > Anthozoa > Scleractinia > Agariciidae > Pavona > Pavona decussata. The sequence continues at coordinate 813,508 of NW_028145452.1, forward strand.
CATTTGACATCTTGTTGTTGTTGTTTGTTCATTAGAAGCTAATAAAATAAAATAAAATAAATCTGGATTGGATCGCTATTAGGAGTATATTTCATAGAACAAAATCATACAAGCTGTGGCTTTATAAAATTTCTCATAGTGTAATGCATTGTTCATGTTACTCAGTTTTGTAATATACTATTCATCTTTTTATTGCCCTTTATTCCTTTAGCTAATGGCAAAGAAGTTAAAATGAGTCCATGTTTATCAAGCAGTTTTAGAGATCGCTGGAACTTTGGTGATAAAAGCTTTGATGTTGGGTAAGTACATGTATGTTTACTTAATTACTACTTAGTATACACAGGGTTCGTGCTACTCCTTGAAGTCCTTGAAAAGCCCTGGAATTTAATTTTAGATCTCAGGGGCGCTTGAAAAGTCATTGAAAAGAAGAATTTTTTCTGAAAGTGCTTGAAAATAATGAAAACTCCTTGAATTTTTTTGTTCGGATGGGAAATATTGTAGGATTGTATCAATATTAAGTAATTCAGGGATTGAGCACAGATTTCAAAATTGGGGACAGATTATATCGGGGGGAGCATTTTTAAAGTTGCTATTGACCAATGAAAACATTTTGATACATAGTGCAAGACAGAGTAAACTTGCTTTGAATACTCCTTGAAGACTCAGTTTTTAGTGCTTGAATTCTCCTTGAATACTCCTTGAATTTTATGTCCAAAACTAGCACAGACTATGTATTCATAAAATATTCAATTTTACATTTCATCAGGCAGAACAGTGTATCCCACTTGAAAATGGTGTTTGTTGGAAAGTTGTTCATTGTTCATGAGTGCACTTTAGCTCTTTAACATACACTCTGATCCATCATCTGTGTCTTTGGTGCTAGCGCCACAGCATTCATTTGAACCCTTTAGGTTCACCTCAGGAGCATACTGTAGGGTACAGGACATGTCTGAGTCCATCTGGCTCAACCAGATGCAGCTCTTGCTGTTGAGCTAAGGGGAGACTTGTAGCAAGCTCAGTCTGGTCATTTCATAGCTTCATATGAAACCTGCATACTGTAAGGATTGATCAATGATGTTGAAACTGTCCTGCACTATGATGTAATGTTTAAAACACGAGCAGCAGCGTTTTATCGGGATTTAAAACCATGAGGCGCAGCCGAATGGTTTTAGACCAGATGAGATGTGTGCTATGGGTTTTTTTTGAACGGCTTCAAAAACATTCCTGGAAAAGCATGTGTCAAGAGAGTTCACAACAATGATGCTTTTGTGAACATTGAAAATTAGCATACGAGAAAAACATTAAACACTGCATACTAATAGGGAGGAGGTTTTATCAGATATAAAACCACTACATGTGATGTTTTAGCGACCATTTGATAGGTCAATGGGCTTATGAACTATTAAAGGGACACAGTCACCTGGTGCACATGCGCATTAGATACCATTTCTTAGCTGATTTGCATATCACACTTCATCACAAGTCTCGCGCTGAGAAGCGCATCCTTTGAAAAATGTAAACAAACCTTGTCGAGTCGACGAAGTATTTGCCAGTCAAAATTATTTTAAAGTGATTATAGACCTAATGTCATTTTAGAACGCTCATTTTCTTGATACCATGGAGAATTTACTGATGGACTTGTCCCGGGAAAGTCACGTCAACGAATACCTCTGAAGTCGAAGAATCGTTTAATCGTTTATTTCGGTATCCGGTCGGGTGAAACATTATCTTAGCTGTTTCTACGTTTCACAGTGTTTGCATGAGAAGCAAATTGAGTTCAAATATTAGAGAATATGTCAATTTTAAAACGTAGCGAATCGACTGAACTGCAGTGTACCGAAACGACTTTGTAGCGAAACTACCGGTAAGCTTTATTTCTGCTTTCAATCATATATTTTGCTTTCACTATAATTTCGTTTCCACAACTTCTCCGTTATCTAAATTTAGGAACCAAACGCATGTCGTTGCAAGAACGCTTCCTCGACCCGTAGAAAACAAGGTTCTACCGGAGGTTTTCCTTGTCGAAGAGATAATCGACTGTGTACCGAAGCTTGTCTTCGTCTGAGCTCAAAACCAAGCAGCCCTGACGCGTAGTTCGAATCGTTTACAAAGATTTCCACCGCACGAACCTTTCGCCAGGTTGAGAAAATGTAATTTTCCAAATATATATAATGGTGATTTGTTCTCCAATGTTTTTGATTGATTTCTCTCGTTATTTTAGTCAACGCAGGCGATTTCTTCCGCCCGGTGCCTTCACGTTTCCCTCTTCTTTTTTTCATGTTCCGTTGGAGACGCGATCCATACTATTTTTAACCAAATATGATAAAATAGTATCATAGGATGAGCAAAAGCATACTCAGAAACAGGTTTCCAGTAAAAGATTGAAAATCCAATAAAACACTGGGAAGATTGAAGCGGATTTCTAGATGCCGACGTGTACTTTTGATTTCGGGTTGAGGTGGACACTTTTCAAAATTGACAAAAACTAACGTCCAGGTCAGCGCGCTCACAAAGGTGACTGTGTCCCTTTAATGAGTTTCTGAAGAAGAAAGGAAGATGGTAATTTTTTACTTGGCCATGAAATAAAAAGGATAAATTGTTGAGTTTGGCACAGGTGTGAGACAGAGGAAAAATTTGAGTCATGGATGCTAAAGAAAATGTTTGTTGTTTTCTTTATTTCTTTCAGTGGTCTTAGCAAATATGGATTCAGTGCTTGTATGGAGCAAACAAGAACATTTATTTCTGATTCAAAAGTTCATAAACCAGGTAAGACTATAACTGCAAGCATGAACTACTAAAACAGATTGTTTTAAAAGAAATTCCATACACGGTATGGTACATTGTAAGCCCAATCTGTATTAGGAGTACGTTCTTTCTACCTCAAATGCAATTAATATTATTATATCTCTCAGTTAGTACGTACAGTGTGATTGGTCAATTTTGCAGGCCATATTTCAGTTTACAGCCTGCTAAATTTGAAAGTTTACTTTTCTGCGCGCCCAATTAACCTCAGAGGTATAATAGATATCTTACTAACCTCATTTTCTCGGTCTGTACTATACAAGCTGTAAGTTGTTCAAATTGATTTATGGCTCGTGCTCTTTGCGCTGGGGCCATACATGTAAAAATAAATAAATAAATAAATAAATAAAAAATGAAAAATAAAATAAAATAATATAAATCAACTGGAAAAACTTCGTCCATAACTTACAGTATGGACCTCGAACTTCGTTACTAAGAGGCATTTAAACTCATCACAAATAGATGAGTTTGGGAAGTGGTGCCTTAAAGGTTAGCGGAGTGCCAGATGCAATATGCAGCAAGGAGGTATCCATGGCAATCCTGGTAGTGGGAACCACCCACGCAAGCAGCCGCTAACCGGCATCGTCACACTGAAAAGAAATTCAGTGGAACCCAACTTACCTGAAGAGATACATACCACAAGGTACCCACACCCAGAAGGGAGGGAGTAGAGAGGGCAAGAATCCGCAAAGATTCGCTAAAGAGAGCAGTGAATTGATCCGCGACGGTCAGCTGAATGAGCAACGCAAGTTATGCAATGAACAACAAGGGCCCTGCAAAACCCCTAGTGGCCACCCTGCGGTCACATACAGCTGAAGGGGAAACCGCTGGCCGCATTGGTTTGAGTTTAACTTTGCCTAAATTATATTTAGCCACATGTAATTAACATTATGCAATCTAATAGCAATAGATGTTACCACATAAAAGACATTTCTTTCTTTTTTCTCTCATGTCAGCTGGTATTAACTCAATAGAGATGTATGCATTTTCGTACTTCTATGACCGAGCTGTGGATATGGAGTTGATTGGTGAGATTTTTAGTCATAAAATGATCATGACGATTTGATCAAGCAAATAAAAAAAATTATGTCATATACACTTTAAAACAACAAAGAGAACTAAAGTGTTTGTTAAGAAAGAAGCATTACATATTACTAGCATCAAACGTCCCCTCAACTACTGGTATTAATACAATAATAATAATAATATAATAATATAAATTCTAATTGCAGATAAAGATAATGGTGGTACCATTACTGTGGGGGATTTTATACGTGGAGCGACAAAAGGTATGTAGAACGTCACAAATTTCATTCTGTTTGTTTAGTCCCTGTTTAAAAATTCAATTTTGCAGACTATTCAAGTTCTTAAAGTAGCCACAATACTATCTTGATGTTTTCACCCAAGCCATTTTTATTATTATTATTATTATTATTATTAGTATTATTATTATTAAATGAATATTATTGTAAATAGGTTCTAATAGTTCTTTTTTCTACAGTTAACTTGTAAATAGCAATTTGCTTGGAGTATGTTAATAAACAGATTATTATTAAAAAATATTATTATTATTATTATTACTATTATTATTTATTTTTTATTAAGTATTCGTTGAGCTCAGACATCTGCAGTGCTTCTTCTCTTTTTCGTCTTTGCAGTGTAGGCTCAAAAAGCATCTCTGACGACATTGGTGTCGTTTGGGCTAATGCTTCTGTTATGAAAAATTGACAAAGTTAAACGTACAGAACTTCCTATAGAACAGTCAAGAATCGGAAGGCATTCAGCCGTGACCTATAAGAACATTCTAGAACGATCTATTTCTTATGTAATTACCTTTGTTTAGAAACCGTATAATACTACTAAATTTAGTTCTTAAAGGGGAAGTATCGTGGGCTTTTTCATATCTTTTGTTAACAATGATGAAATAAGACCTTATCAGCTGCCAAATAATTCTAGAGTGACGAGAGGAAAGAAATCAACTCAATTCTTGAAAGGAACAACTCGTGATCAGTTTCAGTGCATTTTGGAAACAACTTAGCCTAACATTTTTCAAGTTTCAATCCATACCGGCCTATTCTTCCTCTGACCAGAGGCACTAATCGACCGTTTTATTGCACTGGGCTGATAATTTATAACAAACTTGACAATTATTTGTTTGTTTCTGCTGACAGACAAACATTTTTGGGTTTTGAAATGACAGCAAATTTGCGTGATACTTCCTTGGTAGTGTACGTATGTAAGAGCGAGTTTCGTCTGCTCAGTGTAAATGTGCAAATGTGGAGAAGCTTAGTGCTGTAATTTGAGAAATCAACGTTGTGGAAATAAACCAGTTTGTTGCTGTTACCGGCCAACCTCGTTCCCAAAGCCTCTCCTCTTCACGTCCCAGGGACGTGAAGAGGAGAGGCGCTGGGAACGAGGTTGGCTACCGGCAATCCTGAGTTCTTTTCAGGAACAACCCTGCTCTACATCGACACTTGTAATAGCTTCCTTGCCACGTTATGTTTAAAACACGAGTAGCAGTGTTTTATCGGGATTTAAAACCATTGCACATGATGTTTTATTGACCATTTGGTAGGTCAATGGGCTTATGAATTATTAATAAGTTTTTGAAGTGTTCTCTATACACTGTATTTTGTAGTCCATGTATTCAATATATTTGTGGCAAATAATAAATCTGAGACTGAAATTTTTGGCAGTACTCTTATTGCAACAGTTTTGCGCCTGAGTTCTTATTGTTCTGTCCATTATATTGTTTTGTTTTTGTTTTGATAGCTTGTTCCAAGGAATCTCAGTCTTCCCCATACCTCTGCTTGGATGCAGCTTTTATAGTCACATTATTAAAGGAAGGATATGGTTTTACAGAAGACAGAAATTTAACGGTGCGTACCATGCTAGGTCAGAACTGAATAACAACGCTTCATCTCTTAGTCTCAGCTTGGGGACGTTATTAGCATGTTGTTAACATCTGGGTCAATAGACCCTTCTCCAAAATGGCGGCAACATGTTTGAATGAGTTAAAATTGGACTGAATGAAAAACTGATACCAGCACTGGAAAAAGCACCTTTACTGTAGTAACCTTGCAAAGTTTCAGCACATTAGGTGTTATATCAGCTTAGGAAACGTAAGATGAAATTTGACAAATTTACAGACGTTTGTATGACTGGGGGTATACGTCATACCCCCAGTCATACAAACGCCTGTAAATTTTTCATTTTTCAACTTACATTTTCTCAGCTGATATTACACCTGATATGCTGAAACTTTGCAGGGTCACTAAAGTAAAGTGCTCTTTCTAGTGCTAGCATACGTTTTTAATTTTAACTTATTTGAATTTTTGGCCGCCATTTTGTAGAAGGGTCTATTTCAGCCTTAGCGTTCTCATAAAAAAAGGAGTGTATACCGGTTAGTAGTCACATTGCACCTCTGTAAATTCGATGAGATTGTATTCTTTTTTTATTTTTTGCACCAAAGTGTTTCTACAATGAGATAATAAATTATTTAAATGATAGTAAGGGGAAAGTTACTAGTAAATAGTGTGAACAATCAGCTTAGAAAATTAGAAGGAGGTTGAAATGAATTAGGATGAAAAATGAACGTTGGCGAGGAGGTCTCAACGAACCGCAGGCGTCACAGCGAAGAGGCCTCCTCATGCTTTATTAATGTTTAAAAAATGAGCAGGAGTGTTTTATCGGGTTTAAAACCACGAGACGCAGCCGAGTGGTTTTAAACCCGATAAAACACGTGCTGCGAGTTTTTTGAACAGCTTCAATGACATTCCTGGAAAAGGGTGTGTCAATAGAGTTCATAACAATTATGCTTTTGTGAACATTGGAAATTAGCAGACGAGAAGAACACCGCATACTAATGAGAAGTGTTTTATCAGCTGATAAAACACCGCATACTAATAAGGAGGAGGGTTATCGATATAAAGTCACTGCACGTGATGTATTATCGACCAGTTGATAGGTCAATGGGCTTATGAATTATTAAGGAGTTCTTGAACGATTTTTTTATGTTGTCTCATTTGCAGCTTCATATGAAAATAGGTGATGTTGAAATCAGTTGGGCGTTAGGAGCTACTCTGGATCTGCTTACCAAGATGACGTGATACTAGGAAACATTAAATATAGAGGTGTAAAGTGGTGACGTCATAAACACTAAATTTGTGACATCATGAAATTTGCTGAGATATTCAGAAAGAACCTGATGAAAAACGACTACTTGCCAAAAATCAGTTTGCCAAATCAATTTTGGGACGAGCCCCCAAATTGTAACAAGATGCTGATTTTTGGCAAGTAGCGATTTTTCATCATGCTCTGACCGAAGATCTTAACAAATCCCATAATTTCACAAATTCCAATATTTGTGACGTCACACTTTAGGACTCTTTAAAGGGAGCTTAAGCAACGACGACGGCAACGGCAACGAAAACGTCACCCGAAAATATATCTTTATTTCATTTGTGCTACTTCGCGATTATTTCAACTCGCTCAACTTTTACAAAAATGGCGAACTATCAAGGAACCAAATTGGTAGGAGTTATGTACAAGTTAAGAAAGAATATGAAAAATTCACCGTCGTGCGTTCACGTTCTCCACAAAACCTTAAATGTGGTCATTTCACGTTGTTGTTTTGCAGAGGACGGCAAAGAATTGTACTAAAATGTAAAACGCACGTGCAGAGCGATTGTTTTTGCTCATTAAACTTATAATTTTGCGGCGTTGTCGTTGCCGTCGCCGTCGCCGTCGTCGTTGCTTAAGCTCCCGTTTGTCTTAAAGGGGGCTTGTTAACGGGGCGCTTTCCGTTTGGCTGACGTGCAAATTGACTCGTGGATCTAACGGAAATTTTTCCAGAACAAACAAACGACTTTTGAGATACTTCACTTTTTCCTCTCCAACCAGTTGGAAAGAAAATTACCGTCCATCTTCACAAAATTTCCATTTCCATTTCAGTGTCGTCTCCTTGCATCATCACGTAAGTTTCTTGATCTTCCAATGAGATTACAACCTTGCACTAAAGGCGACTTTTCAACCTCGTTCCCAGTGCTTTTCCCTTTTCGTGGAAAAGTCCTGGGAACGAGGTTGGCGACTTTTTCCGCCCAGATGGAAAAAAACTTCCATTCCATTCAACACGGGAAGTTTCCGGAATTTCCAACCACAAATTTTTGCTGAATGGAGAGTGCCCAGATTAACTCTTTAACTAAATTACCAAAATACTTCCAATTGGTGAAAGCGCTGTGTAATCTTTGTATAATTTTGGCTTTCTTTCAAGGTTGGCCATTTTTGGCCAGTTATAATTTATACAATAATGAGAGGTTTTCGATTGGAATTTTAATATTTTGTGTAATGTAAAAGGGAAACCTGCTGCACTGTAAATGGAATCCAAATACTGTAAAGGTTATTTTTAATGTTTGTAAATACTGTTTGTTGAAATTTATTTGAAAAATCTGTCCACATACATTTTTGCCTTTAAATGTGCCATTTTGAAAATGGGGCAGATAGAACATGAAGTAGAGCATTAATATGGGGAAAAAGAGATGTCTATGAGGGCTTTGACAGTGAATAGCGAATCTTACCATGAAAAGTAAATGAACATTTCACAGTCTAACACTGCGTAGGATTACCAGAACACACATCGCACATCTCACATGAAAAGAAAAAAACGTGTCGTCCCGAGTGGGACTGGACCCCACATCTCCCCGGTTTCTAGCCGGGCGTGACGACAATCTCGTACCCAGAGTCCTCAGACTCTTTGGCCAGCGTTTGGTTGCCAGGAGATCAACCGCTGGCCAAAGAGACTGAGATCTCTGGGCTGGGTTATTCGAAAGCCGATTAACGCTAAACTACGATTAAAAGTTAACTGAAGTTTCCAGCTCGCTCTTTAAAAGTGGTTTCAAGGCCTAATTTCAAGCTAAAGGTAAAGAAAAGTCTAAGTCAAAACTGAGGGCCAAAAATCTTTTGGAAGAATCTTTACCGATTAGTAATTAAACTCAATCAAAGTTTACGTTAACCCAGGATTAGCTTAATCGGGCTTTGAACAACTGGGCCCTGGGTACGAGATGGGGCGTGATGACCACTACACCATCGAGGCAACCACGATGGCAACGTGGCCTCTTTGCACGTTGTTAGTCTGCAAAATGTTCGTTTATTCGTACTAAGTCTTTTCTGGCTTCGAAATACTTGGTCGGTTGTTACCATGAGCATACTGAATTTTGGGAAAGATTTATTATTTATAGAACAATTTTATGCATGAGGATAGTTACGTATGGAGAGCTGGACAGAAGACCATCCAGTATAAAAGGGAATAAAGCTTAGTATTAAGCACCTCATTCGTTCCTCTCTTCTGGTGTGTGGCTCGTAAATTAAATAAGTTTGAAAGTTGCCTAAAATCAGGTAATTCATTGTTAGTAAAATATGTAAGGTAAGACTAGCGTTCGTCCAGAAATTAAACAAGTTTCATCGCACAATATTTGTGGCAGAAAAGACGTGTGTTTGTTAGTCTAGCTGATTAACACAATAAGGTGAGAATGGTCAAGTGAGGTCAATTTTATGCTGGAACAAGAAGCTGTTTCCAGCTTATACTCGGGCCATATTTGACTGTGTGGTGCGTAAAAGCCTACAATCTTTTAACAGTGATAAACTCCAGCATCGCCAATTCCCCCAAATAGATATCCTGCGAGCAAGCTCTCTTGGGGTGGATCCTCTTTCCCCCACCCCCAAGAGAGCTTGCTCTCAGGCTACCAAATAGATAGATACAGAGATATAGTTAGGCAATAAGTAACCACCAGATAGAATTGCATTTCTTGCAGTCAGAATGAAATACAGGGGAAAACGACATTTGTCATACGAATGCTTTTTATAATCCCCGGGCTTTAATCCTTACGTTTTCACCTTTCGTTTAGAGACAGAAACCATTTGTACGGTCCTAACATGTATGTTACGTGAAAACTGCAAAGGACCGCGAACGATAATGCTGTCAGTTGACGTAGGATCTACAAGAGACCTAATCAGCCAAAAATAAACTGTAACACAAACTGCAAGGCTGATACTACGTGAAAGAGTTGACTTTGCGAGACAACAACCCGACAGAAACCGACAAAACAGGGCTGCAACCGTGGACAGCTGTTTCGTTCTTATTGGAACTCGTCAGCACGGTGTAGCAGTTCTATATGAGACCAGCGACAGAGCCAGCTCAAATAAAATGCAACAAAACCCATGTCCTATCAAGTTTCGTACTTTGAACCTGCCCGCTCCCCGAATCACGCGTTGCCACACCACGTGCCTCAGGGAGAAAGCAGACAAAGCATCGAATTCCTGTCTCGCAAAGTCAACTGAATGTAGATGGCCAAAACCATCTTAACATTGAAACGCATGGACAAAACCATGCTTAAAAGGCACAGTATATCGGATCTGTAAAGACCTACGGCCCCAAAAAATAAAGTAGACGTGAAAACTGCAAAGGACCGCGAACGATAATGCTGTCAGTTGACGTAGGATCTACAAGAGACCTAATCAGCCAAAAATAAACTGTAACACAAACTGCAAGGCTGATACTACGTGAAAGAGTATGTATGTTACGCCGGGTCAATGACGGATCGTAATTTTCGGTCTGATCTAGGCCCGGGGGGGGGGGGGGGGGGAGAGGGCTACTCCCTTATGTGACCTTAACGGAGACGTGCGGCCCGATAGGGTATGGTTTTCAGGGTGTTTTGTCTTGAACGGGTTATCTATTTCATCACTTTCTGTCTAAACAGGGTATCCCGACATGACCTAATGGCTTAAACAGATTGTGATTGCCAATGCATTGAAATACAGTAAGAAACTAGTGTCTAGTCTTAAACAGGGTGTGATTTTGGGTTAAATGTCTTAGAAAGGGCCTGAAAATTTTGAATTCTGCCTTAAACGGGATAGGGAAATCAGAGAATTGTGTCTTAAACAGGGTCAGGGTTTGAACGCACGGGCCGCACCTCCCTACCCAAGCATCTGTTGAGAATCCCTGCCCCCCGGGATCTAGAGTAACGTTACGCATCACGCGTACGTTTATATCCTTGTACGTTTTTCAATGTATCGCTCTTTGTATTTTTAAATGAAATTCAGGGGAAAGCATTTGTTAGTCACCTTTCATTTGAAGACAGAAACCGTTTCTACATTGATTGTTTTTCTATAGTAAACGTGAGACATCTTTATCTATCTTGGCCCGCGAGGTCATAGACTGATTTAGTTGCCAAATTTTCGGTTAAACAAAACTAACCTTGAGGCACTCAGGTTAGCCTGAAAAACACTCCGGTTAGCCTAAAGAGCACTCCAGTTAGCCTAAATAGCACTTACTTAGCTTATTATAGCTCCCCGGTTAGCTTAACGGTTAGCAGTTTATGTTGGGGTTGTTCATGCTTCGCATGCCTCGCATGTTTTGTTCATGCTTCGCATGTCTGGCTCGCATATTGTAAACACTCCTCACGGCCCGAAAACAAAGAACGCGACCGAGAATTTAAAGAATTTGATAACACGACCGAAAACGTAACTCGTACCAGCCGAGTACAAAAGACGAGACCGAGAACAATAACTCGTGGCCCGAAGTCTTATCTCTCGGCCCATCGCAACCCCAAAAAGAAAAAAGAATTTGATAATGTTACCGAAACCTTAACTCGTGCCGCCTTACGGCCCGAGTAACTAGTTTAGTAGTATCTCCCATTTTAAAACTTTTAAAAGGCGATTTTCATAGTCGTTCACGTATTTTACAAACTGACTTCAACTCGATCCATCATAATATAAATGGTGACGCGAAAGCATCGCAAGGACGCCTTAAGAGAATAACAAAACCAGGGGTAACAAGTTTATTACGCTTCAACAAGAAAAACAAAGTGCAAAACCTAACACTATATGAACAAGCCAACAATATAAAAGTTCATCGACTGTCGTATCTAAACATAACTGACGCTCCTCTTACTTCATGCTGGGCTAGTACAAGAATGTTTTTGTTGAGAAGGGGGTGGGGGTGGGGCTTATTCTAGGTGGGCGGCTTATCGAATAAATACGGTATTATTATTGTATATACTACATCAATAACAGCAACCTCTTTCTCGACATTGATTTTTTGCAATTTGCAATTTTTTGAAAATAAAAATTGCCAACTTTAGCCTTAAAAAAAAAAAGAAAAGATTTTTGGGGGGCATGTTTATTGCAAAAGAAAACGGAAGTGGTTTCGTATTTCGCTCGATAATCTTCACTTATAGCTGTAGTAAAGTCCCTTCAATCTGTTCAAAGAGCCCGACTCCATCACTCTTCTTGGTCGATTAATTCGGTTTAATCTTCATCTCCACCCTGGACAGAGAGTAATTGCCACCTTTCCATGCAAGCCACTGAATTCCCACAATCCACGGCGCACTGTGAGTACCGTTCTTGTATTCTCCAGTTAAGCAAACCTGCTGACAGTCATTGAACCACCAGCCACCCTTGGCTAGCTGAGCGCAGTGTCGTGCTGAATTGTCGTAGTCTTTGTTTTTAGAAGAGAATCTCATGCCATTGTGGTAAGAAAAGGAATCCCCTGCATCACCTGCCGAAAGAAATGTTAATTACCAGTATCTCTTGAGAATTTTCATTGTTTACTGCACTGGGGCAGTGTCATCATTTTTGGTGCGTCTTTGAATAGCCAATATATATATATACTTTTTATCACTGGAAAGGTTAAAACAATGGTCCAGTTTTGTTAACAATTATCTTTCTAATGCACAGAAACTAGCATTTATAATCTGTGGCTGCGGATGGCTAGGATGGAAATGGATTGTGACTTGAAAAAAATGGCCAGTTTTTTCAAGTTCTTGTTGTGTATTTTATATTTAAAAATTTTAAAGACGTTCTCTGGTTAAAAGTTTAAAAACACTGAGCTTTCGATTGCCAGTCTGCAATCTTTAAAAAGTGTAAAAGTAAAGATTGCAGACTGGCAATCGAAAGCTCAGTGTTTTTAAACTTTTAACCAGAGAACGTCTTTAAAATTTTTATTATTATGCCTGGTTACTCATCGATTGTTAAATATATTTTATATTTGTTGCTAAAGACTGACTATAGTTAGTTTCTCCTTCGAGAAATCCGTCTTCTTTCCGGTGTTCTAAGAGCAATTTCATGTTGGCAAAAAGGTTTTTCATCAGACGTTTAAGCGGTTTTGATCAAAACACAACAAAATCGTCGTGACAGTGCCCCTATTGTTAGTATTAGTTATTAGTTCGTATTTTTTAAGTTGTAACATGACCCCGCAAGCTACGGCCTTAATTTGAAACCACACCAATTGTTTGGGCTCAGTATGGAGACGCCATGTTACGTTGGTGTACCTTTGTGGTAATCTCGTACCCAAATCTCCCACGGTCAGGTTTCGACATTTCCGAACCGACTGAGATCAGGGTACGAGATTACCTCTGTAGGGCACCATCGCGGCAACGCGGAGGAGTTGTGCTCTCCAAGTAATAGGCTTCTTGCATGAGCAATGCAAGCGCAAATTGATTTACTACACTGAAACGAAAGTTTCCAAAGTCTGTATTCTGTAGACGTCTCTGTGAGTAACGAATTGAGTACGCGGATTGAGGATTATTCCTCTCACCTGAATAGGTTCCAACAGTTATCCTGAACTTTGTCCTGAAGTCTCCCAATGCACTCCCAGCATACTCAGCGTACCTCTTCTCACCATCCGGAGCTTCAAGATCGAACCTGATAGTGAATTGATTGGCACCTGTCAATCTTCGCATCGGGGTCAAACCCATCCAATATTCTCCGGTTATATCTCCAAGTCCATTGAGGTAAGCATCCCAACCCCGATTGAAATTTAAAGAACCATCATAACGACGCAGAATAACAATCCAACCACCTCCTGCCGTCTGTTGGTCGCAATAAACTCCAAATCCTCCACTGCCATCCAAGGGATCCACTCGATAAATACCGCTAACTGTGAAGCCAGCATCTACGAATTCTTGGCAGTCACGGAGAACTGAAAGGGAAATGAGACAGCGTAGTCTGGAAGAACATTTTCATCACTGAGCACACAGTGTTAGTTATTACTATGAACGTACAAAAAAAAAATCATTTATTGCCTGTATGGGAACTTCTATTCATAACGAAGAAATACTGATTCAGGCTGTGGTTAGTAGTTAAAATTTTCCCTACATTGAAAAACCGCGAAGAGGAAAGTAAAACTAAATTACTT